>NC_061862.1:161556234-162159313 GCF_907164915.1 Impatiens glandulifera | reverse complement strand
AATTCGAGCCGAATTCGAATATGTTCGATAATATTTCGAGTAGAACTCGAACCCAAATTATTTTGTTCAATTGTTCACGAGCCGCTCGCGAACTTTCATTTAATATTTATATATTTTTTATTTTTTATTATATTATACATTAGGGCAGCTGTAATCCACTATGACTAATTGTCTATAGTGAATACTGAATAGGGATCCGTCTACTCTTTTCTAAACCCAATTTTTCATCTCCCTTTCTCCCCTGCTCGAGAAATTCGTCTCCTCTAATGAATCGCCACTACTTGCAAACTTGCATCGACATCCTTTAGTTATCAAGGTGATCAGAAGGTATAGTGAAGCTCCAATCGATAAACTCGTACTCGCTAGTAAAAAGCTCTAATCAATAAACTCGTACTCGCATTTAATCTCTCTAACTCCATATTTACGGTAAACTCGTAGATATTCCTATTTGGAATCTCACATCTAAAAGAAAAAGACGTTAGATCTATCTATATTATCCATATCTAGGGTTTCTTACTTAAGATTTTTGTCTTAGGTTAGGGTTTCTGTCTTACTGTGCAATGGCTTCATTATGATCTGAATTCTGATGCATTTAGATTCTTAGATCACTGCAATCTGAAGGAATGATTATTTATGATTGGCTTAGACATTTTTGTCATTTTTTATTATTTCTTCTTATGGATTATATTTTTTTTGTATTTTCTCTTATGAATTACCCATTATAGAAAGTCTTGCATATTCTCCTTTTGATTTTGGATATTAATTAGGAGAGAAATATTTAGTTTATTAGGAAATTAAACATCTTTGTCATTATTTTCAAGTATGTCTGATTCCGCTCCATCAGCAAATTCAGCCAACGTTCAAGCTTCGTTGGATTCAAATAAGATTGCAAATCAAGAGAATATTGTGATAGAGAATGATAATCTATTACATAAGACTAAGAGACATAAAAGATCTCAAGTATGGTCAGATATGATTGAGGTTGAAGACCCAAAAGGTGATGATAAGTACAAGTATAAACATTCTCATCTACTCCTCGCAAAAATGAAGTCAGGTACTACAACACACTTAAAATGACACTTATATCATTGTGGTCAACACTTGGAGTCTAAAAATAAGTTGAGAAAACAATCAAACAACAACAAATATTGTTAGGCTTCGAAATTGTAGACACAACTATGTTATCTTTGTTATTTAATGGTAAATTTTATATGGAACGCATGAAAGAAGTAGCTGCTAGTTGGATCCTAATGCATGAACATGAAAGAGTTGTTTTGCTATATATGAAGCTGAGAAGAAAAAATTGCATGGTTTGCTAAAAAATGTGAGTAAGATTAGCCTCACAACTGATTTGTGGAAGTCCAAGAATAAAAAATAGAGTACATGGTCATCACCGATCATTTGATTGACTTATCTTGGAAATTGAATAAACGTGTTCTCAATTTTTTTCATATCCCTCCTCCTAGTGGTGGTCCTCAAATTTCCGATACTCTTCTAAAGTGTGCAAAGAAGTGGGAAATTGAAAATAAGGTGTATACTGTTTTTGTTGATAATGCGAGTGCTAATGATGCTACAATTAGGTATATGAAAGAAGATTTCTTGAGAATAAACCAAAATTTGGTTTGTGGGGGGAAATTATTCCATGTTCGGTGTTGTGCACATATTTTAAATCTTATAGCTCAAGATGGACTCATTGAAATTAGGGAAATTGTTCAAGTAATTCGTCAAAGTGTGGATTTCATCAGAAGAATAGATGTCAGACTCATTCAATTTGCTGACATTGTGAAGCAATTGAAGTTACACAAAAGAATGTTGGTTGATGACTGTAAGACGAGATGGAATTCAACTTATGAAATGTTGAGAACAACAATAGCTTTCAAAGAAGTTTTCTAAGATTTAAAGATCGGGAACCAAGCTACGTTCATTGTCCAACAGAAGATGATTGGAAGAAATTGCATAAAGTATTTTCAATCTTGAAAATATTTTATGAAGAAACCAAAATCATTTCACGAAGTAAGTATCCTACTTCTGACTTTTTTCTAATTGAAGTTTATCGTGTGAAAAGTGGTATTGGATGAGAGATCTTGTGACGAAGAAGAGTTTATTAGAAAAATGGTGCAAAAAATGAAGGAAAAGTTTGATAAATATTGGGGTGAGTGAAATTTATTAATGGCGGTTGGTTGTGTTTTGGATCCTAGATGCAAAATGCGAGCACTTGAGTTGAATTCACTTTTCCTAAACTTTATACCCCATTTGAATCAGAAAGTAATATTAGAGAGGTTCAAAGGCTTTTGTATGTAATTTACAAAGAATATTCAGATGCAGTTGCTGAAAAACTTTAAGAGTCAAAAACTAGTTCTGAATGTCTAATCCAAGTGATAAATTTGATGCTCTTAGTTGGTGGAAACTCAATACATACAAACTTCCGGTGTTGCAACTATGGCTAGAGATATATTAGCAATTCTCATTACAACAGTAGCTTCAAAGACAACCTTTAGTGCTGGAGGTCGTGTTATTGATAAGTATCGTGCTTTTTTAGCTCCTAAAACAGTCGAAATATTGATGTGCGGTGGAGATTGGTGTCGAAAACGACATGGAGTGATAAAAAAAACTAAGGTAATGATTGTTTTTTGCTTATGTTTATTTCTCTTTATCTAATTAGAAAGTAGTGTTTGAAAAATAAATGATAACTATATTTGTCATTATATTTGTAGGCTTATAAACAACATTTGACAATTGATCTGTCTATAGATTAAATCGATCATCGGAACTTGAAAAAATCAGTTACATTTTGAAGGTAAGCAATTGTATTACAATTTTATAACTTTTATACATTTTTTAATGTTTTATTTGAATTTACTAATCTAATCTTTAATTAATACTAATATGAAATCTGATGACCTGATATCGGACTCTAAGGAGATGTTTTTTTTTTTGGGGGGGGGGGAACGACTTGGAGTCATTTCATTAAAAAATCCCAAAAACGGGAAAAAACCACGAGTTTAAGAGATCATTCTAGACAGGCCTAGAATGATTTTGAAGTCGTAACATTCTAAATAAAAGCTAAAAAGCTAAAAACGTAAATGAATTATCTAATTACAATGCTTTTAATTCTAATGAGTTCAAAGAACGGTAAATTTAAGTTCCTGCAGATATTCCAGTTCTGCTCCGTGCCTGGAATTCTTCTCCACGTTCCCGCGAGGGCGCTGCAATCCGATACAATATATTTCCATAACTCTTCAACGCTCCTGCGGGTTCTGCCATATACCCTTGCATTTCGTTCTTATCAAATGTTATGCACTACTGCTCTAAAGCCGCACTTGAACACGCTTGTTACAAATCTATTTCCCTTGGCTTTGAGTAGTGCCTCTTCTTTGATTTCATTCTATTCGCTCGGGAAAGTGATCAACTCTAAGCTTTTATAGAATCTGTCCCAAAGCTCCGAAGCAATACAACAACTCATGAATAGGTGATTTATGGTTTCTTTAATTCCTCTGCATAGAAGACATCTCACATCCGGGATGCTCATATACTTGCTGATACGATCACGAGTGATGAGTCTTTCCCAGAAGGAGATTCATATGATAAACTAGTATCGAGGGATAATCTTCGTTGACCATACAAGAGGAGCCCATTCTACTTTCTGCGCTTTTTCCCGAGTTACCTCCCATATTTTCTTCGATATCAGCTTTCAATTGTCCTCAGCTTTCCATTCAAGAATATTCGGTCTGTCGTGTATTTGTATGTTACTTATATGATCAAGTATCCTTTGTCCTTCTGGATTTCTTCTTAGGAGTGAGTCACAATTCTCGTCTTTAATGTCTCTGATTTTCGCTTCTGCGCAGTCCATTTTAATATGAGTATTTTGAAACTCCTCCTTGTGGATGATAGGCTGGTTTTGAACCAGGGATCGTCCCAGAATAGAGTGCATTTTCCGTCCCTTAGCCGGATGTAATAAAGATCTGTAATATCGTTTCTTAGTTTAAGAATCTTTTTCACTCTGATGAGATGTTAATCTAACCAAGATTGTAATAACTAATCCTGTACCCATGTCTGAAACTACAGTTAACATCAAACAGATAAGAACCAAAATATCCATCTCCGCTTCATTGTTTGCCTCATAATCTCTCTAGCTAGCTAGGAAGGAACAACTCAAAGTAACAATTCTAATTCTAGATAACTGTTGATACCCAATATTGAACTCTAAGCTAATTTGGGCCCTAAGAAACATATTCATATTTCAATTGCATGGCCAGTGAGTTGTTTTTGAGTATCTTTTAAGTTCATGTTAATTAATTTGCTCTGACCAAATTTATATAATTATTTGTTTTGAAACTAGAGCTATTCTGCAGCAGACTATAATACTTTTTTAATGATAAATTTCTATATTATTATGAATTTATGACTATCTATTTGGTTTTGTATAGGTTAAAGAGGTGAAAGCATGGAGCTTTTTTTTCTCATGGTATTTTTGTGTATTTTGGATGAAAATATATCGGTGGACTTAGTTTTTTTTATGAAAATATAATGGTGAAAGCTGTACTAAATGCACTTTCTTATTTTGGTATAATTCTAAATTTTTATTCTGTTGTACTTAATTTAATTCAAATATGTTCACATATTTTGAATCGAACTCGAATTTAATTATTTCGAGTTATGATTTGAAGTTGTTCGAATCAAGGTTCGAACCATTCGAATCGAACTCGATATTCGAACTTTACTTCGAATCGAGCTCGAGCCAAATTTTATTGAATTTTCGAACTTCGAATCGAATTCGAATAACATTCATAATTTTCGAGATCGAGCTCGAATATCAATTTTTTTGTATTATTCGGTTAAATTTGGTTCGTTTGCACCCTAATCTTAATTCTCCTTAGTTAATTAAAAAAACAAAGTTATATATCAAAATAGTTAATTCATATAAATTATATATATATATATATATATATATATATATATTTGTTCACTGAGCTTAAGAGCATCAGCAGCGCAAATGACCTCTGCCCTCTTATTTTGTCAAATTAATGTTCCACCTCAGCATAAAGCGGGCACATGTTGTACTTGGTCAAAACACTCCAATGCTTCCGCCCGCCCTTCTATCTAAATAAATGTGAACTTTATTTATACTATTTTAAATAAATAACTAATTTATCTTATTATAACTAATATTACTATAATATAGTAAAATTTGAGAACTTAAACCCTTAAAACGTGTTAATATAAGAATTTCACCTTAAAACATCTTAAAAAACATCTTAAAACATGTTAATGTAATTAATAGAAAATATAAAATATTTTTATAATTTAAAATATATTATAATATTAAAAATATTACCAGAATAATGCAAATAAAATAAAATACATAAAATTTTAAACATTTTTACGGACAGAAATTGTGAAACATTTTCCTATTACTATATTATATATTATAGAAAAATTTGATAATATATAACTAATATTTCTATATTATAATAAAATATAAAATATTTTTATAATTTAAAATATATTATAATATTATTATAATTTAATATATAATTAATATTTCTATATTATAGTAAAATTTTAGAATATATATTTATTTAACATTATTATAATGTTACTTAAAAATATTAAGAAAATATATTATAATTAAATATATAACTAATATTTCTATATTATATTATATAATTATGAGAATGTCAGAAGAGGGCATGACCGGTATAGAGGGCACTGCCCTCTTTTTGCTTTTATCTACAATGCAAAAAATGAAAAAAAAAACAATGATCTGCCCTTTTCCACGCTGTCCGATGCGGGCACAGGTTATGCGCTGGAGATGCTCTAATACTATATTATTCTCTAGACATTAATTATAGATTCAACAAATCGATGCCAAACTATACAGCATATAACATATGTTGATTAAAAAAATTGCGACAAAACAAAACAACAAGATGGAAAAAATATATATATTCTTGAAAAAGAAAAAGGATATATATATATATATATATATATATATATATATATATATATATATATATATATATATATATATATATATATATATATATATATATAAGAGAAAATAAAATATTAAATAAATAATAATGAGAATGTAATTAGTAAATAGAAGGTGTAGTCAACGCATTTAGGTATCTTGTTAATTTTGAAATAAGAATTAAAAAAATATAAAGTGATGGAATTATATATTTAAGATTATAGCTTGAGAAAGACAAATTCCTCAATAGCGGAGACATCCCCAATCTTGTTGAGAGCATCCTTGTTGGGTTCCTCGTCAACCCCAATGGCCATGATAGCCTCGGTCCTCTTGACAGTCCTCCCAACGCTCATGAAGCTGACATTGATGTTTTCCTCCCCGAGAATGTTCCCAACCTGGCCAATCATGCCCGGTTGGTCGACTTGACGGCAGAGTATGAGGTTTCCTTCAAGGCTCACGTCGACGCTGAATGATCCGACTCTAGTCAGATGGGGAGTTCCACATTTAACCCTTCCTTGGACGCTGATCATATTATTATTAATTCCTTGATCTCCTAGCTCCTCCTCCTCCGATGTCGGTACGGACACCACCACGGCGCTGGCAAACTTTGATCCGACGATGTTGCTAATCTGGAGCTGAATTGAGTCAATGGGATGCTCTGGGGACGAGTCAACACCCACTCGCTCTTCCACTATTCGCAGGCCTTTCTGTTTGGCTATGTAGTCCGCATTCACCAGATTCACAAAAGAGCTTGATATCGGCTCTATTATCCCTTTTGTTATCATCGCGCGAACAAGTCTCGTATCCAGGTCATCTGGATCCCTACCCGATCTGTATATTATCCTTACTGTCTTAATCCCACTCCCCCCTCCAGCCACCAACTGTACAGCTAGCCTCCCCAACTTTTCAGCCAGTTGGAGATAAGGGGCTAGCTCACACACAACCTGGCTTATAATCATATGCATGCATGCATGCATGAATCAGTAATTATAATTAATCTTCCTTTTTTCTATTCTTTTCATTTCATTTTATTTTTACTTACTTCAGCAGGGACCATTGGAGCATTTACAGCAGTTGCAGACAGCTCCCCATTCAATGCTCCAACAACAGCCTCAACAATTTCAACAGCAACACCTTCCTGAAGAACAAGAAGATACAGTCACATATCATCATCATCATCACCTTCCATATATATGAATCAAAAATCAAAGATTCATATATACCTGAGCTTCCTTGGTGCTAGCTCCAAGGTGAGGTGTTAAGGTGAGATTCTCAACTTGCAACAATTTACTGTCCATGGAGGGCGGCTCCTCCGAGAATACATCAAGTGCTGCCTATAATTTATAATTTGATGAGTAAGGAAGAAAAGAACAACAACACTCAAACTATTATTAATTAGTAATTATAATTTATTACCTTATTGAATATTAATCATCAAGCCATTAATTAATGGATCATTAATTAATTAGCTAGAGCCTAGCTAGCTAGAGAGGAAGGAAATGATGAAAATGAAAGGCATTATTATTAAGGGGTTTTGACCTGAGCTACAGCCCCACTCTCAAGGGCTCTGAGTAATGCATCTTCATCAATAACACCGCCTCTTGCAACATTAATGAGGCGCACATCCTTCTTCATCTTGGCAAAAGTGTTATCATTGAACAGCTTGGAAGTGTCGGGTGTGAGCGGCATATGCAGCGAAATGAAATCTGAAGTGGAAATAGCCTCATCGAATGAGACTAAATCCACACCAATTGCACGCGCTCTATCGGCAGGGGCATATGGATCATGTGAAATCACGTGCATTCCAAGCCCCTTTGCCCTCCTTGCAACTTCTGATCCAACCTTTCCGAATCCCATCACTCCTAGTGTTTTTCCTACCAGAGAAACTCCCACGTACTTGTTCCGTTGCCATTTCCCTGTACCACACCACCAGTACCCCCAAATCATTCATTCATTCATAAATAAATAATTAAATATCTATATATACCTGATTTCATGGAAGCATCGGCCTGTGAGACATTACGGGCCATGGAAGCAAGCAGAGCAATAGCATGCTCGGCAGCAGCAATCGTATTAGCCGTGGGAGCATTAACAACAAGACAACCATACTCAGTGGCAGCCTGAAGATCCACATTGTCGATTCCTACGCCGGCTCTTCCAACTACCTTGAGCTGTCCCTGGGCCGCTTGGAAGACTTGTCGGTTGACCTTGGTCCCACTCCTTACAATAAGAGCATCGAATTGTGAGATCTTGGAGCACAGATCCTCGGGGGACAAGTCATAGAGACATTCGATTTCACCCCATTCTCGAAGGAGATCCAGCCCGGCCTCTCCGAGCTTTTCGGAGACGAGGATTCTTGGTTTAGGGGAGGAAGAAGCTGTGCGTTGTGCATGAGCAAGCTTGGAAGGCGTGATGTTGTTGGGAGTGCGGACGACTTTGAGGACATTGGAGACAGCAAAAGAAGAAGAAGAAGATCGGAGAAGATATTGGAGGGGCAAAAGGTTGGGGAATGAAGAAATCGACGTTTGGGAAGAGGAATTCAGGAAAGAGAGACGTCGTCGTCGTGGGGAGGAATTCTTGTTAGGAGCATGAGTTGACGATGATGCGAAAATGGGATTCGCGGAAGACATGGTTGTTTGTTGAATTTAGATCATGGAATTCTTTCTGACGACTTTGAAGAAAAAGAAGATGTGAGTAATAATAATAATCTCCTCTCTTCCTCCTGATCCGTGGGAAAAAAAGCAGCATGCATGCAAGCAGACCACCTTCCCAATTGATTTATGTTTTTTTCAAACATTTTTTACATAAAATTAACAAATGTATATTTAATTATTTTATTGAAAAAATTGTGATGGCACATGAGTAATGGATAAAAAAATCCCAAAATAACCCAAATCAAACTACAATTATCCTGTCTATAACATCCCCACATTCTATCCCGCTCGTTGAACTGAATTTGTGATTGAACCAAAATTCTCTCCTCAACCTCTCCTTTCATGCTGCTGTCTCTCCTGATATTTTCTCTCTCTCATACATGACCCAACATAGTTTCTCAAACTGCAGGCGAAGAAGGGAAGGATGATGGAAAGGGACGACATCTTCTGTCAACTCCCAGAATATATAGAATGAATGTACAATCATCAATGTATATGTATATATATATATAGTTCTCCAAACTTTCTTTCATCATTCCATTTTTTGTTGTTTAAAATATTACTATTCAGCCCCAACAACAGCTGCTCATTATTAATAATAATAGTAATAATAATAATAATAATGAGACCGATTCTCCCAGCTCCCACCAGCCGTAGCCATCAGCGTCGCCGGCCCGACCTGAGTCTCCCTCTACCTCAGCGTGATTCATCCTTAGCCGTTCCGCTCCCACTTCCCCCAGCCTGCTCCTCCTCCTCCTCGGCCCCCCCAAGCTCTTCGACGACGACGTCCTCCAACCAACAACTGATCAGGACCAGCCCCATGGCTATTTCGGAGCTGGAGCGACTCAATCGCATAGGTAGTGGCAGCGGCGGCACCGTCTACAAGGCCATTCACCGTCCCACGGAAACAGCTTACGCGCTCAAGGTGATCTACGGGAATCACGAAGAGTCTGTCCGGCGGCAGATCTGCAGGGAAATCGAGATCCTCCGCGACGTGGATTACCAAAATGTGGTCAAATGCTACGACATGTTTGACCACGCGGGAGAGATTCAGGTCCTTCTGGAGTTCATGGACGGGGGATCTCTCGAAGGTCTCCATCTTCGCGAAGAGAAAGCTCTAGGGGACGTGGCCAAACAAATCCTTTGCGGTCTGAGCTATCTCCATAGCCGCAAAATCGTGCACAGGGACATCAAACCCTCCAATTTGTTGATAAATTCGAAGAAAGAGGTAAAGATAGCCGATTTTGGGGTGTCTAGAATCCTGGCGCAGACGATGGATCCTTGCAACTCCTCGGTGGGTACGATTGCTTACATGAGTCCGGAGAGAATAAACACCGACCTAAATCAGGGGAGGTACGACGGATACGCGGGGGACATTTGGAGCTTGGGAGTTAGCATTCTTGAATTCTACATAGGACGATACCCGTTTACTGTGTCCAGGCAGGGAGATTGGGCAAGCTTAATGTGCGCTATCTGCATGTCGCAGCCTCCCGAGGCCCCGCCGACCGCATCCAGGGAGTTCCGGGACTTCATAAGCTGCTGCCTGCAGAGGGACCCGGCCAAGAGGTGGTCCGCAGCCCAGTTGTTAAGGCATCCATTCATCTCCTCTACCTAGCTCTAGCTAGCTAGCTAGTTATACCTTGTCTCAAAAAATGACCCATTAATTTGGCCTCATTCTAGTATGTATGTTGCTCTGTAATAGTTAGTTTATCTTCTCATGTTGTATGTTGCCGCTGCTCTATAACTTGCTACTAATTGTGTCATTGAAATCAATAACAATAAGAATATATCCAGTTTGCAATAGATAGAGATACATATATGAAATTAAATAATAATAATAATAATAATAATAATAATAATATGGAGACAAAAAAAAGGATTATGCATATATCCTGTAAAATTTTGAAATTTTCTTAAAAGGATATATATCCATCCATCCAGTTAGATAGATAGTTAAAACACCAGTTACTGCATATATATTAGTCTAGACTACTAATACAATATAAAAACAAACAAACAAAATGAATGCAAGAGTAGAGATTATTAGGATTTCCCAGCCAACCTGATAGAGTCAACGTAGTTTGATGGGGCGTGAGCAGAAAGGCCAGGAAAAGCCAAACCAGCAACCCTGAGCAATAGGGAAAGCCAAGTTTCTCTGTAGTCTGGTCCGTATCTACATCCCATTGTGATACTTCTTATCAACTCCCAAACAGCATTGAAGTACTCGGGAATCAGGAATTGAAACCCAAAGTAGTTTGGGTTTGGTTCGTCATCCTGGTCCATATTTTTTTCAACAAAGAGGCTGTCATAGTATAGGCAAACTCCAAAATGCTTGTACAAGAAGGTTTTGTTATCTAAAGGCAACCTTGGAACAATATCATTACAATACACCACCCTCAAGTATCTACTACGCCCTATCATGTCTTCTTCTTCCATCAACCTTCCCAACTCTCTGTTTCCAACTCTTGGTTGACCAAATGTATACACTCCAGCCAGCCTTTCCATCACCTCTTTCTCCTTGTGCAGAACCAGCACTGTCGGGAACAATATAGCTAGAGCCCCTCCCAAGCTATGTCCTGTCACAACAAACTTTGCCTTTTCATGTTGTTTCAGCATACTCTTAAGCTTGCTTCTAACAGCATAATATGCACTCCTCTCCACCATTTCTGGACTACTACTACTACTACTATTACTACCAGATGATGGTGATTCCTTTTCTTCTTCTTTCAAAACATTATTATTATTGTTATCCTTCAGTAGTACTGCTTGATCAAACGTAGAGATATCAGCCCTGTTGCCCAAACCCAAGGCCTCTATAAATCCCATATGGACTTTCCCCAACTTTGGTATCTCATACCACGAGTAATCAAAATCTGTGCTCCAATTGTCCACGTTAAATGGCTCTGTGCCCCTGAACCCGATTACTATCAAACTTGCATCTTCAGCCTTGTCAGACATTATAAATACTTTAGTAGATTTCTCCTTTTGGTAATCTGTTCTAATTGTCAACAGCCAACAACAACTAGGTAAATTAATTCATGGTTCATGAATAATCAAGCCTTGCCTTGCTTAATTATTTAGTTTATAATACCTACCGTTCCAGCAGTTGTAGAAGTCCACAAAATGCATCTGCTTGATTTTAGTTTCATAAAGCCAAAAACAACACAACTTTAATCAAATAAATAAACAGGGCAAATTATTATTACAAGTAGGTTAAATTTATTTATTTTTCAGAAATAAGATAAGGATGTGATCGATCTTGCCTTCCAATGCTGATTGACAACATTTCTGACTACTTTGGCGTTCTCATAAGCTAACTTGGAGGTCATAATACATAGGTCCATCAGACTAGTGTTGTTGTTCAGTGGTTGTTGTAGTACCCTCCTCCACAAGGAAGCAGAAGTATCATCATCTTCTTCTTCTTCAATGGCAGTACTACTGGTGGTCTTCTTGTGTAGGAGGAGGAGGTCTATTCTCCCATCCAAATGCCCAATTACGCTTATGAAGGTCTCCGACCCTCTCTTCGGTATTACAGCCTTCCCTACAACACTTTAACCATTTATTGTTTTCTTTATAAATCGAAACTCCGTTTCTATCTAAACAAACAGGGCGGCGTGAAGTGAAAAAACAAAACATCAGGAAATGCATGCAGTAAGTCGTATATAATTAAGGTGCTCACAAAATCGATCTAACCTTGTAAGAGATTGAGGAGCAATCGGAGGATGTTTCCATTGTCAGAGATGAGATTTAGGAAGAATTCAAAACAGTAACCAGTCCATTCCATAGGCTTACCAAAGAAAGCAATGATTTTGCGGACTATGATGGAGATGAATATCACCCATCGATGGTCCCAGGTGTCGCGGCCCATGACGCAGTCTTCATTGGAAGTTTCTATGAACTTGTTGCCGCTGGCTATGTCGGCCAATACCAAGAATCGATAAAGGTCTCTTATTCCGCCGTTTTCTGACCTAACAGTGAAGTAATCAGAGCGTCGATCGGAATCCATATATAATCTCTTCGTCAGTGTAAATGCAGCAAGTAGATTGAGAAGGAGGAGGAGGAGAAGTGATTTTTATTTAGAGCGGTGGGGAAATATTTATTGGATTTGGGGGAGACGTATAGATGATGATGTTGATGATGTGTTCGTGAGGGAGAAGAATCTATTATTATTTAAATGTTTTTTTTTCTTCTGAGATCAAAAGAGAAACATATATTTACAACCAGCATCCAGCAAAATCCTTCTCTGTTACGACTTACGACTGTCTTTCTAGGATCTCTCTTTTCTAATTTTTTTTTTTTGTAAGGTTTTTATAATTCATTAATTTCTAAGTCATCAATATCTTCCAAATTAACTGAAAATAGTTGATAATAAAATGATTTAAAGTATATTAATATATAATAATAAATATAAAATATTTTAATCAATAAATTGAATTATTTAATTAACTAGAGAAAAAGGTGTGATACTTGATATAATATTTTTTCATTTTGGTTATTTAAATAATGCCTAAGATTATCTAACTTTGCAACAGGCATGACAATGTTGCCCCGTCGGGTCGGGTCGGGTCGGGTCTTGATTTTCAGTTCGGGGTAATTTCGGGTCGGAACGGTTCGGTTTCGGGTACCCAAACAAATTCAGTAATTAAGAATAACAAAAATTTGTATGTTCGGTTTGTGAAAAAAAAGGAAGACGGTTTGTGAGGAAGAAGGAAGAAGAGATACAATAGAGAGAGAATTATTTTAATATATATATATATATATATATTTAAATATTATCTATTTATATATTATATAATATATGATTGTTTGTTTTATAATATTTTATAATTTTTTTTCATTAAATACATTAATAATATAATTTTTTTTTAAATATTAAAATTTTGTTCAATTTAATCCAAATTAAGTTTAAAACATAGATAAAAATTAAAAATACATTAATAAGTTAAAATGAGTTAAATAACTAAAAAAATTTAAAATCGGGTCCGGTTCGAGTCCGGGTACCCATCGGTTCCGAACTGATATTTCGGGTAATTTAAGAACCCGATTTTTTCGAGGCAATTTCGGGTCCGGTTCGGTTCGGGTTCGAATCGGATCCCCGAAACCCGAAAATTTGCCATGCCTACTTTGCAAGATTTGCATTTTCATTACATAATGAATGCCTAATCTGCTAATATCAGCCACCAGGTTACTAATAAGTTATAGACAAAAATGTCGATAAAAACCTAGAATCAAACTTAAAAATTGTTTTATTAATTCCCAAGTTAAAAGTGAGCACATCACACTTCCTACAATTGTCAAACACAAACATTGTGATGGTGACCCAGAAATGCATCCCTCTGATTATTAATTGCATCATTTTGTTGACATTAATCCACTAATCAGAAAATTTATTCCATTTTGAATTGTTGTGGTTTGAACTCAGTCAAGATGTATAATTTGAAGTTATTGGTGAGAGATATTAGCCATTAGTCAGTTTTACGGTTAATTTGATGCTACATGTTCAGGCACTACCTGTATCTCACTCATGAAGTGACACCTATACACAAAAGTAAAGCATTACCTCTTTTATTTGTTAATTTTTTTCTCTTTGTATATGTGACACTTTCTTAATGGATACATGCACTACCAGTACATGTAGCATCGAACTAATCCAGTTTTACCGCCTGCTTCACTCACCAATGGAGGTTGTTGCTTTTGTTTTTTAAGTGTAATTTCATTCTCCAATTCCACATATTTTAACAAATATTAAGGATTTCGGCCATCATCTAATTAATATCTCGAAGGTTGGATATCAAAATTGGATCATTATAAAGTTTTTAAAAAGGTAGCTAACATATTATGTTAAACCTTTCAAATAAAAAAAAAAACTAACTTTTGTTAACCATTAAAATCAGAGCTCGCATTGAACTGAAACGATAAAGATTGATAAAAAAGTTTTCATGACCACGAACTACGTCATGACCTAATTCATTATTAAAATATACGTATACAATTTATTCAATAGGCCCGGTCATAATCATCATTCTTCTTTTAAATGTGAACAAATAAGAAGAAGATTATTCTTATTTTGAAAAGAAAATCATATATCAAAACTTGGGGCATTTTTCAGAAAAATGCGAATAAAATCGAATAAAATGTTTAATCCTAAAACATAAAAGGAAAATAATAGAAAAAAAAGTAATGACAAAAAAGATTGGTTTGCGTTCTAATCAACCTGACAAGGTACCTAGCTAGATTCATATACCAAATATTTTTATACGCAAAGAGATTTGCTCTCATCCTCTTCACTCCAAACGAGAATGTTGCCATAAGAGATTCTATATATCCACTTTCAAAGTCCAAGGTATGTCTGATTTGAAAGGTGTCCTTCATCTTCGGATGCGTTCAAACGCAATTAGTTCGTCGAGAAGGCGCGACAATGTTCCAAACATTGACTAAATAAAAAAAAGTCAATCTAAGCTATTTTAGAAAAATCTTAGATTTAAGAAAATAAGTGAGAAGACCTATGAGTCCAAATCTTACAATAGAATATAATAAATCTGACACAACTAGATTGCCAAATGCAAAATAAAACATGGCAGACATCTTTTAATATCTAAATCTTCCAAAAAGGTGCCTGAAAAACACCAAAGTTACAGTAACATCGTGATCTTTAGGTTTTATATCTCCATTCTTTTCATACTTTTCTAAATAAATAAAAATGATTCTAAGTAAAATTATAAATTATGTTGTTTGCAGATGTGTTATCTATGGTGTCAGACTTAATTTTTAAACTTTGTCCAAGATGGGCATTTTATAAATACACCGTGTAAATAAATCAAACAAATTAAAATGGGTTTAAATGAATTAATTTTTAAATAACTTTAATATTAATTATTTAAAGAAAATATAGAAGTGATAAACTTATTTATTTTTGTTTTTTTAAGTGATAACCTAAGTTAAAATAAAATTATGAAAATGTGAAAAAAGAATGGCGAAAGTGGCAGGAAGGGTATAATTAGTTAGCTGATGGAATACACATTTTAGGGGTGGACAGCACTGAGCGCCTTTCACGGCCGCTTAATCATTTAACATGGTTTTTGGGGCATCGTCAATCAGAAAAGTCTTCTATATATATATATATATATATATATAATTAATTGTATATTTTTATTTTTGTTTAATAATGTAATTTATAAATTGTATTTTAGAATATGAATTGAGAGGGTGAGACCCCTCTCCCTCCCTCCATGTGTTGGATCATCATCCACTGGTGGTCGATCTAATCTCATGAATAATAATTAATAGTAACAAATTAAATATGCAGTATATTAATTATGGTCAAATAAATTTATTATATAATTATAATAATTATTATTATTAAGCTATGTAGGTCCGTGATAGAGAAGACAGAGATTCAAACCATTAATATATTACCTTCTCACATTAGAACATTAATATATTACCTTCTCACATTAGAATATTAGAATAATAGACCTCAATCAAGTCATTATAATTATTCATAATTTTAGCTTAGTTTTGATTTAATTTTTATATTATTATTTAAGTTACATATAATTTTATTTTGTTTATTGTATTATAAATAAAGTTAAAATAAAATCTAATTAATTTTAAAAAGTTAATATAATTATTTAAATATAATTTGTTATTCATTTTTTTAATTCTTTTTAATTAATCATTTTTTATATTAGATTTTTACTTAATATTTAATTTAATAAAAATAATTTTAAAATGATTTGAAACATGTTAAAATATATTATTAAATAAATTAATTAGTTTTATTTTAATATTGAATATTGATTATATTTTATGAATATATATATATATATATACAATAATAATAATAATTTTAACATATAAATATAAAAGATAAAACAAAATATTGTCTAAATACATTAAGTCTTTATTTTAATATTTTACACATTTGTTAAATAACTGTTTTAAAATATGATTTTACATGTTAAAAAAATAATTAACAATGGTAAAATAAAATTTTAAAAAATTATTATAATATAATTTTTCTTAAACAATATTTTCAAATATTTATTATTTAAATTAAAATATTAGTTTATAATATTTTAAATGAATAGGCTCGATTTTGCATTGTTAAGTTTTTATATTAAAGCCTTTTAAAAGCTTATGGTCTTGGTAGAAATTGTTTCACCGTTGATGTTTCTTAGTCAAACTATATTCATATGCCTTAACTGCCAATGTACAGTCCAATGTCTTTTAAACATAATTATCATTAAAATAAAATATAAATTATTTAGTCACGTGGGGCTCCAGGAACGGAAGAACGAGCAGCTGCAAAAGGAAAGATAAATACAGAATTCGGAGCTTTGCCGTGATCCCCTCTCAATAAATATTTTTTCTATTTGTTAGTCAATTCATTATCATTATTTACTAAAAAAAAATAGATTAGTTGCCAATAAACAAGTAAGAATTGCCTCAACAAAAATGGATGGAATTGGACCTAAAAAAGCCATTCAGATTCGTTATCGATTAGGTATCAGTGGGAACATAAAGATAAAAGAGTTAACTAAGTATCAGATCGACCAAATTGAACAAATGATAGGTCAAGATCATGTTGTTCATTGGGAATTGAAGAGGGGAGAACGAGTCCTCTGATCTAAATACGAGCTCGCTCCTTCTGGCAATGAGCTAGCTTAACCCTGATTGCTTAAGGCTTAATACAGTAATGTTGGATATCCTATTCGTACTGCTACCAGGAAGAGAAAGACTGATTGCGACAGCTCAACCGGATAATACATCTCTTATTTACAGAACGGAGGACCCTCGGGGCTCGACGAAACAGAAAGTATCAGCAGGGAAGCAAAAAGAAAAAGAGAGAGCCCGGCATTCTTTTCTTCATTCATATGAATAACTGAGTCTACTAAAAGAGGGACCAGCCTCATCGTGGTGTCCGCCTATCGACCCTTACAAGAGAGCTAAGCCTTACCTGCTCCTGATATTGGAGAGTCATTCCTGACTGATGGATGTCTAGGTGTTCCCAAAGATGTACTTTCGGTGTCAAGAAAAGATCCTGCTAAACCAGAATCAGGGGATCCGCTCAATGGTCTATTTGAGGTACTCCTTTACCATTGGCATTGTGGGCATCTGAGATTCAAAGGAATTAGGTCAGTAGTCTTCTCTTTTTGAAGAAGAAGAGGGCCATAGCTTTTGAATGGGAGGACACGAAAGTACCTGGCTGGGAGCAAGCATGGGAAGGGGGTCGGACATAACTCAAGTGGGAGAGCCGTGTTATGGGTGACCTTATTGCACGGTTCATAGAGCACTTGTGTTTGTGATGCAAGTGAACGTCTACGAAAAAGTAACTTTATTCATAGGGGCGATCGAGCGGCGGTATCGATTAGCAAGCCTTCCCTAGCCAGTCATCAAGTCGGAGACGGAGCGTTGAGAAAGAGAAAGGCAACCTTTGGAAAGAGACCGGCATATATCATGCCATCAAACTCAGCTGCTTTTCCTTACCCACACACCCGAGTCTGATTCAAGCGGTGTCACTGTTCTTCCGCACTACGAAAAAGACTTAGAATTTGGACATAATGGGAGCTTAAGTCTTCATGCCCAAGTGTGTTATCGTAAGGGGATCTTTTAGATTGAAAATTAAATTAAATAAATTGTATTAATATTTATTAAGTAGGTTGTTATCATTCATTCTCTTCAAGATTTTGACAGTGAAAATGAGGAGAATAAAATATAAATTTCTATAGAGATTCTACCCTAGTAAAAAAATGATCTTTATCGACAGATAATACCGAAGGTTTTCATAAATTCTTAGAAATGATTCCGAGAGGAACAAATATTTCGTTATTAAAAATAGATTCCGATAGTCATATAAAACCTTCGGTTTTACAAATTTTTACCGAAAGTTCTTTGCAAAACTTTCAGTTTTGCCCTTCTCAAAAAAACAAAAATAATTCTAAGTGTTAGAAATGGGGTAATTGCGAAGGTTATTCTAATAACTCTCGGTTTTACCTTTTCTGAAATTGTTAATTGCGAAGGTTTTTCAATAAACCTTCGGGTTTGACTCATCCCCCAAAAAATGAAAAATAATTCTAGGTTTAGGAATGATTAATCGCGAAGGTTTTCCAATAAACATTCGGTTTTGATTCATCCCAAAACTTTTTAAAATAATTCTAAGTTTGGGAATGATTAATTGCGAAGGTTTTCTTATAAACCTTCGGTTTTGACTCGGGTTCAAAACCGAAAGTTTTCATAAAACTTTCGGGAATGACCTAATTTTATTTAAAAAACCCTACTTCTTCTCTTCTTCTTTTCGCTGTTTCTCTTTCCCCCCCTCCTCTCTCTCTCCAATTTCTCTTCCGTCCGCACCGCCTCCACCTTCTTCTCTTCTTCTTCTTTTCTTCTCCTTCCGCCCGCGCCGACGCCGCCAACGGAACAACCTTCGTCTCGCCTTCAAATCAAAGTTAAATTTTATTTTTGTTTATATATGTTATAAGGTTATATTTAGATTTGTTATTGGTTAGTTTTAGTTTAGTTTTAGGTTAGTTTAGATTATATATGTTATATATTAGGTTAGATTTTGTTAAATATATGTATGATTTTGTTTGGTTATGTTAGATTATTTGTTTGGTAATTATATGGTTAGATTTAGATTTGTTATTGTTTAGTTTTAGATTTATATTACATTTGGATTAAAATTATTTCGTTTGATTTATATTTGATTAGTATGATTATTTATGTTAAATGTGGTTTGATATATATTATATTTTAATTCATGTTAGATTAGGTTTATTAATGTTATATATTATGGTTAGATTCATAAATTTATTAATAAAATGCATTCAGGATGAGTAGTTGGAAACGTATTCGAAAAACACCAGAGAAACTGTCCCGACCATTATAGAACTTGCTAGCACAATCAAGTTCTGACTGAGGGTCTATCGCGGCTGACCCAATGACTATTGCGAATGTTAAACGTGAGGAGGATGCGAGATACCTAGCGTCGACATTAGAGCAATTCAATTGAGGGATGCGGAAAGAGCTCAATTGCTTACTGAAATTAAAGCGGGCAGAGATCAAATGGATCAAAAATCGGATAATCTTGAACAATAAATTGAATTCTTCATGAGGCGAAATCAACCACCACCTCCTCCCCCACCTACTAACTAGATTACAGTATTTGAATAATTATTTGTAATCGTTTTCGTTCGACTGATAACATGTTTTGGATAATTTGATACGTTTTGACCTTTGTTTAGATCGACTTATGAATTATAATTATCTTTTGGTTTATTAATGTGGTTTAAGAATGTTTTTTCTATATGTATTAGTTGCCTTTATTTGAGAAATTTATTGAACATTTTTGATTCACTGTTGTCAAACAAATGGGAAAATAGGGTAATTGCGAAGGTTATTAAAAGGACCATCGATTTTAACTATCCAGAATTGGTAATTGCGAAAGTTTTGTAATAAACTATCTCTTTTGACCCTTCCTTAATAAAATCTGAGGAAGGAGTATTTGCGAAAGTTCTGTAATAAACTTTCGCTTTTGACCATTTCTTAAAATCTAAGAAAGGGTTATTTGCTTTTGACCCTGGGAAGGGTTATTTGCGAAAGTTTATTAGCAAACTTTCGCTTTTGACCCTTCCTTAAGAAAATCTGAGGAAGGGGTATTTGCGAAAGTTTTTTAATAAACTTTCGCTTTTGACCCTGGAAAGGATATTTGCGAAAGTTTATTAGCAAACTTTCGCTTTTGACCCTAGAAAGGTTATTTGCGAAAGTTTATTAGAAAACTTTCGCTCTTGACCCTTCCTTAAAAAAAGCTGAAATAATTCTAAGTATTGGGAAGGGTCAAAACCGAAATTTATTAGAAAACTTTCGCTTTTCACCCTTCCTTAAAAAAAAGCTGAAAAAATTCTAAGTGTTGGGAAGGGTCAAAATCGAAAGTTTATTAGAAAACTTTCGCTTTTCACCCTTCTTTAAAAAAAACTGAAAAAATTCTAAGTGTTGAGGATTTGGGTAATTGCGAAAGTTTATTAGAAAAACTTTCGTTTTTGACCATTCCTTAAAAGAAACTGAAAAAATTCTAAGTGTTGAGGAAGGAGGTAATTGCGAAAGTTTATTAGAAAACTTTCACTTTTGACCCTTCCTTAAAAACCTTTGTTTAAGGTCAAGACCGAGAGATTTTTGAAATTCTCTCGGTTTTGATAGTTATTTCCGAAAGTTTTATAATAAACTTTCGGTATTCATTCCATATTTTATTTTATTTTTTCCAATTTTTTGGTCTAAACTATTTAATCACATCAATTGTGTTATTTTTTAATAATCAAGATTGAGGGTAATATTATAAATGTATATGAATGTGTTTGATAATATAAAGAAGTATATATGTATGTTTGTGTTTGATGATTTAAGGTGTGTGTAAAATTTGATTTTAATGATGTATTGGGATTGTGTAATATTTTAAGAATATCAAATGTGTTAAATTAATGTTGTTCAAGGTCATTAAAAGGTGAAAAACTAATTAATTTAACAATTTAAAAAGTGGTAATTCCGAAAGTTAATGGTATAACTTTCGGAAATAATCATCAAAACCGAAAGTTATACCATTAACTTTCGGTTTTGACACTACATGATTTGTTAATTTAATTTTCATTTCGGTTTTGACACTACATGATTTGTTAATTTAATTTTCATTTCACTTTAAGTGTGTGTTATTTTTCATTTCACTTTAATTTAATTTAATTTTCATTTCACTTGTCATTTGAGGCTTTGCTTGGGGGACCTGTCCAGTATCGATGGATGTATCTGTTTGAACATTACATGGGTACAATGAAAAGATATTTGCGGAATAATAACCACCCTGAAGCCTCAATAAGCGAGAGATATCTTGTAAATGAGAATATTAGTTTATGTGTCAGGTATATGAAGGAAGAAGACCAAAAAAATGCACAAACTGAAATCTCGGGCATTTCAATATTTTCATCGTTGGAAGACCTATCTAACGAAAAATATACAACTTGGATTATAGTGATCGAGTGACAATTCATTCATACATTTTGAAAAATTGACTCGAAGCAGAACCTTTTTACATGTATGATTCAATATGTTGCTGTTATGGTACGTCTTATTAATTAGGATTAAAGAGTATGCTATTTAATATTCGATCTATTTACAGAGATTATATGTAGTATTGCAATAACAATGAGTCTCGTGGAGAAACGTTTGCCACATATTTCAAGCATAGAGTGAGTAAATTCTAAACCATATCTAATAGCTTTAAATTTAATTTAACGACTAAATTTCGGGAATGTATATATATATAGGTCGCTCAATTAGCAGAAAATAACAACATCTCAAGAGACCTCAAAATCTTAGGCGGATGTCCAAGTAGGTACTTGTGTATGTATGTTTGGTGTAAAGTAAACAGATACAAATTATGTACAGAAAAACACGACGAATGTTTGACCACTCAAAATAGTGGGGTGGTTGTTGAAGGGTACAACGGGTCAGATACTATGTCTTACTACAGAGTTTTAACGGATATAATCGAAGTACAATAATTTTCTCACAAACGAATTGTCTTATTCAAGTGTAAGTGGTTTGATACACACTCGGGGGAACTAGGAGTGAAAGTGGATAAATATGGCTTCGTAAATATAAATGTAAACTGAATTTTAAAACCCAAAATCAGGACCCGTATATATTGGCGAGTCAAGCAAAACAAGTATTCTACGCTCCTAATATGTCAGCCCTACCCGGTTGGATGATTGTGACAAAAATAAATCTGCGGTTTATCAATATATAGTTTAGATTAATTAATTATGTAGATTTATGTTTTTTACTTTATATTCATTCTTATTAATACTTTATTTCAATTATTCGCCCATTTATTAATGGTATGCATTAAGAATGTCTGAAGGTCCAAAAACTACTTAGAAGAAAATGAGGAAAACACCCAGCAAACTGTCTAAGACATACCAGAACCTACTTGCACAATCAGAAAACTTAAGGCTCTGAGAAGGGTCTTCTAGAGATCAACCACCATTAGTTGTGGACCCGTTAGCTACTGCTCCCCCAACAGGTACACATGACGAGGATATTGATGTTGAGGTTGAAGAGTTTATTGAGAGTACGTTTGCTAATATAGGGGATGGCGATGAGGCTGACGACGAGGCTCGCGAGGTGGATGACGAGGAGGATCATTCCACTCCCGACCCATCATCGAAAAGTAACTTGTTTACTAAGTAGTTATTGTTTGAATTAATTTACATATCTAATTATGAATTTGATAATTTTGAAGAAACTTCCACCTGCAAGAGACGGGGGAAGAATAAAAATATCGCGCTATCTAAGAGTCCACTAAGGACAAAGATTGCTCTGACTTTTAGAGTAGTAGATGGGAGGCCCGGCAGTGTCGGCGACGGAAGAACAATGTGGTCTAGACATTTGGGGTCGGTTGTGTGGGATCCCTCAGCCGTCTCACACCGTCTCCTAAAGTGGAAGACATTAAGTGTTGACCAATTGAATTCACTTTGGATTGCTATGACGGTAATCATTAATCATTAAATACTTTTTATAATATTTGAATGATTTATTTTTCAGTATTCGTTCGAGTCTACTGATGGTTCTATTGATCAAAATCGAAGGTCCGGATTGGCACACGCCAAACATATATGGGATAGATGACGCTCATATTTGAACAGGGATTATATCCGCATTCATCAAGGAGACGAGGCGGCGGTACTAGTCAATCCTCCACCAGACTACGATCAAGATGATTGAGAGTTTGTGTGTCGCAACCAATACTTCACGGAAAAATTTAAGGTATGGTTTCAAAATTCAAATAAAATCTAATATTAATTATTCTAACTTCATTTTTTATTTCAAATACAACACAACAGTCGTACTAAGTTGTTAACAAAAATAAGCTAAAATTCCCACATCATACTGGAAGTAGACCGTTTGCTCAAGTGGAGGAAGAATTGGTATGTACATTATTTCTAATAACTTAATATAAAGATTGTTATTAATTTTATAAATCATTTATTTAAACAGGCGCTTGAAATGGGACGGGCTCCCTCTGTCGTTGAAGTATTCAAGAGGACCCGTACCCCAAAATCTACGAAAGAAAACCCAACCCCTGTCCTAGACGAACAAGCACAAGAGAAAATTGTAAGTTAATTGAATATAGCTAGTTTTTTATTATATATATAAAAATTTATTTCAAATGTGCAGGATGAGATGAAGGAAGTAAGAAGTAACAAACCGGAATTATCTGACTTTGAGTTGACGAAGAGGGTGTTCGGACAACAAAAGCATGGGGGAGTGTTCGGTATGGGATCAGGCGTCCGACCCACACACTTTCGTGAGAATCGTCGAAGTGACAATAGTTCACAACGATCCACTGATCAATTGTTTGAAGAGAATCAAAGAATGGCGATGAAATTGGAGGATTGGAGAAGAGGTATGAAGAAAGAACTCGAACAATTAATGAAATACAAGCGCAAAAGATAGAAATTGTGACAAGAATGGATAGGGAGAAATTAGAAATGACCGAAAGAATAGAGAAGGAAATGCTACAAATGAATGCAAGAATGGTGAGCATTGAAATGTTTATGAGGCAACATCAACAATCACCCCCTCCTACCCCCACCAGCTAATTCTAGTACGTTTTGATTGGTTGTTTCGACTGAAAACAGGTTTATGAATTGATTGAGTACGTTTTCATTTGAATTTATAACAAATTGTTTGAATGATGTTTGGTTGAGAATTTTGGAATGATAATGGTCATTTCCTTTATGAATGTCATTTGTTTTATTATTGATATATTGGTTTGGCTGAACAGGTTTTGGTTGCGCACAAAATAATCGGCCTATTTTGTACATTTTGTAGGGAAAAACCGAAAGTTAAATGGAAATCTTTCGGTTTTTCTTCAAAGGGAAAAACCGACAGTTATATGAAAAGATTTCGGTTTTTCATTTGAAAAAAAACCGAAAGTTCTTCATACACCTCTCGGTTTTGTATCAAAGGAAAAAACCGAAAGTTAATTGGAAAACTTTCGGTTTTTTTCCTTTGAAGAAAAACCGAAAGTTAATTGGAAAACTTTCGTTTTTTCCCTCTAGAGAAAAACCGAAAGTTAATTGGAAAATTTTTGATTTTTCCCTTTGGAGAAAAACCGAAAGTTTTCTAATTAACTTTCGGTTTTTCTCTCGGGTGTATAAGCCGAAAACTCTACGATATCTCTCGGTAAATGCCTAATTATATTTACCAAAAAAGTCAATACCGAGGAATGGCGAGAGTCACCCAAACTTTCGGTATTAGGTCAATACCGATAGATATAGGGTCATTACCGAAAGTTTTTACTCTCGGTTTAGACCCTTTTTTCACTAGTGCTAATTCATTATTTTGTCGTCTAGACACTAAGATAATTGTTTAAATATTTTAAGAATCAATGAAGATTGAATATCCGAAATCTTGTTTATTTTAATATATATGACTCTTCTATTGAAATAGTGTAGTAAATTTACATTAGAGTCAGGTAGGTTTTAAGAATGAAGGTGTAAGTGTACTCAAGATTGGTCTCGTTGGTTTAGCAAAATGTCTAACAATTTAATGGGTTGTACCATTTGGCGGGGTAACTATTAAATGTGGAAGAGTTTTGCGAGTAGTCCAAATTCATCGTGGGGTTGAATCTTTGATCTGTTTTTTACGATACTTGGTGTAATGTTAAAAGTAAGGTTGCACCGTATCATTAGTTTATTTCCATTGCTATATGTAGAAATGTCACAGTTAAAGACACAATATTATATTCTCGATATAGTGATTTCGTTAGTCGAATTAGATATAGAAAAATAGTAAACATTAATGAGTGTTTTTTCCTTAATATAGTTTTGATTCTAGGAGAATACAAACAAATGTCTTAGTCTGAATGTTACATTATTGTTATGCATTGACAAAATATAAATAGTTTTCATATGTGACATTTTTAGAATTTGTTCGCTAAGTTGATTACATGTTATTTTTTGTTGGGAGAAAGTTTGTGAATTAAAGATTTCATCCAATATCTTATTTTTTTTTGATGAAATATTATTCATGGTGGTATTTTTAAAATGATATATGAATAAAAAAATGTTGTATTATGGAAATCGTATGTGTCATAAGGAGGTGGAATCAGCGACTCGCCTAATTTTGCATTGTCGATGATTGCTAGTTTGAGTATCTCAAGTCTCTTTTGGAATATAACTCAAATTTAATGGGTGATGTCTAGGAATGACAATGGGGCGGTTCGGTTCGGAGAAACACATTATCATCATTTCCCTTAATGTATCAACCCATCTCGATTCCTGAAGGAGATTTTAAATATAAATGATCCACGCCCCAAACCTTAGTCAACATATTTTGGGTTTTTCCCGATCCGTCCTTATCCCTGGTCAAAGTGGGAAAAGGCCGCACCAATCGGTTCGAATCGATTACTGCGGGGCAGTTTCAAATTGTAATCCTTAGTAATGTTTGAGTTCTTGAATAGTTGTCGAAAAGTTTGGATTGAGACAATTAATATGACACGACTACATATTTATGTAATTACCTCGACAAATCTAGTGGATTACGTGGTTGGAAAGAAATCATCGAATCTTAAATAATCGTAGTCGTTCGATGTATATAATTTATAATGTTATTATTTTGACGTTTTTTGTGATTCGTTCTTGAAAATTT
Organism: Impatiens glandulifera; assembly: GCF_907164915.1. Lineage (NCBI taxonomy): Eukaryota > Viridiplantae > Streptophyta > Magnoliopsida > Ericales > Balsaminaceae > Impatiens > Impatiens glandulifera. Next base: position 162,132,985 of record NC_061862.1, on the reverse strand, counting down.
GGAGTTGGGAAATTAATCGTCTTTCCTGAAAATTTACAAACTCGATAATTTGTTGAGCAATGTTTTTGTATTCTTTTTTTATTTTAATATATTTTTTTTTATTTTCTCATATCATATGATGTTGTAATTGATGTTGTATGTTTAAAGGTTATTATTATTTTTAAATATTTAAAAAATTTAGTTACAAGGATCCACTATAAAAATAAGTTTTTAAAAATCTTTAGAAAAAACTTATTTTAATAAACTTTAGTTTTAATAAAAAAAAAATAATGATAATTATTGATTTTGAGAAAAGGTGATTTTTTTTATAATATACTTAAAAAAATATTAATATATAATAATAATAAAACAATTTATTTATTTTTAAAAAATATTGATGATAAGAGAGGGTATAAAAATATATAAAAAAAAAACAAACTCAAAATATCAAACGAGGTATAACAGATACAAGACAGATAGATAGACACCGTCCGTCCGTCCGTCCGTCCACTCTTCTTTCACACTGACACTGATATAAATTATATGTATATGTATAGTGTAAATTATAAATCTTGCTTCTGGATCCTGGTGGTGCTGATTAAATCAAAATGGACACAATAAAATCGTTCAAAGGGTACGGCAAGGTGGATGAGGTCGAACAACAAGCATTCCGCAAAAAGACCCGTAAACGCATCGTCATCATCATCGCCTCTGTAATTCTTCTGTTTGCGATTGTCATCGCCATCGTTGTCGGCACCCTCCTCGTCCACAATAACAAAAACTCTACCTCCTCCGGAACTGCATCCACCACCACCACCTCCTCCTCCATTCGATCTGTCTGCAGCGTTACCCAGTATCAAGAATCGTGCATTTCCAGCCTCCGATCCCTGGATACTACTACTACTACAGATCCCCAACAACTTTTCAAACTCTCTCTCCTCGCCGTCCTCACCGAGCTCACCCATTTATCCACATTTCCTTCCAATCTCAAGTCCAAAATTAACGACGATCGAGTCAGAGCTGCTCTCGGCGTCTGCCAGGTCGTCATCGATGACGCCATTGACAGAATCAACGACTCCATTTCAGCTATGGGCGACGACGACGACAAGTCCTCTTCTTCCTTGAGCATTGGAATGGTAGAGGATCTGAAAACTTGGTTGAGCACGACTCTAACCGATCAGGAGACCTGCTTCGATTCGTTGGAAGAAGTCAACGCCATCACCGTTCTAGAGGAAATGAAGGTACTAGCAAGGAATTCCACCGAGTTCTCCAGCAACAGCTTGGCTATTGTGTCCAAGATTCTAGGCATCCTATCCAATTTCAACTCCCATCATCGGAGACTTCTTCTGCTGGGCCAGGAGGAGGGATTAGAAGAAGAAGAAGAAGAAGATCATCATATGAGATTCCCTCGGTGGGTTGAGCGGAGGTTTCTGCAGGAGACGAAGCCGACGCCGAATGTGGTGGTGAACAAGGACGGGACCGGAGATTACAGAACCATAGGGGAGGCGGTTGCAAAGATTCCGAAGAAGAGCGCAACCAGATTCGTGATATACGTAAAAGCAGGGGAATATGTTGAGAATGTCAATTTGGACAAGTCGTTGTGGAATGTTATGATGTACGGCGACGGGATGGCTAACACCATTGTTTCCGGTAGCCTAAACAAAATTGATGGGACTCCCACTTTCAACACCGCCACTTTCGGTCAGTCAGTAATTACTACACTTTATTTATTGTTTCTTATTCGCGCGAATATCTATTAAGTAGTAGTAGTAGTGTATAGCGAGATCTCAAGAATGATTTTATTTTAAAAATGGATAATTGATGATTGATGATGTTCAGCTGTTGTGGGCAAGGGTTTCATTGCGAGAGACATGGGGTTCAAGAACAGTGCCGGGCCACAGAAGGAACAGGCTGTGGCTCTGAGATCGGGTTCTGACCAATCAGTTTTCTACAAGTGCTCCTTCGACGGGTTCCAGGACACTTTGTATGCTCACTCGAATCGGCAGTTCTACCGCGAGTGCGACATCACAGGCACGGTAGACTTTATCTTTGGAAACTCGGCGGTTGTGCTCCAGAGCTGCAACATCCAGCCTAGACAGCCCGGTCCGAACCAAGTGGTGACCATAACTGCTCAGGGAAAGAAGGACGTTAACCAGAACACGGGAATTTCGATCCAAAAGTGCAGCATATCCCCTCTGATGACGAGTAGTAATAGTAGTAGTCTGACGGCCAGGAGTTATCTGGGTAGGCCGTGGAAGGAGTACTCGACAACAATAATAATGCAAAGTCAAATAGGGTCGTTTTTAGATCCAGCTGGGTGGAGTCCTTGGGTTCCAGGGGTTAACCCCCCAAGTACAATATTTTATGCAGAATACCTCAACACTGGCCCCGGAGCCACCCTAGACAAAAGGGTCACTTGGGACGGTTACACACGCAACACAACATCCGCCCAAGCCTCCAAGTTCACTGTCGAATCTTTCATCGACGGCACCATGTGGTTGCCCCAAACACAAGTGCTCTTTGATTTGACCTTGTGAAACCCCCCCTAAATAACCACTACTACCAGCTTTTGCATACTTCAAATGTTATATATGTTGTTTCTCATTTGAATCATTCATCATGTTATGTTTGTATAATGTTAATGTATGCACGCTCGTATACTCACTCACTCTACTTATTTAAAAGATTAATTCATTTAAGAGACAGTCATTTATGTTTTATGATTTCTATATCATCATCATTAACTATTATTACGCATAGCAGATGTCAAATCATTTATGCCTCTTTTTCTCGGGCCTGAGGATTGGGGTAATGCAATTTTATAAATTTGGGCCCTTCAAATTATAAATAATTTTATTTTTTATTTTTATTTTAATTTTTTAATTTATAATTATAAATATTTTAATTAACAAAAATATATATATACGAATTAAATATATAGCAACAATATCTCATATATAAAACATTTCATAAGTATCAAAAATATTAATATAAGAAGTTTTAAATGAAAAAAAAAAATACAATAATAATTAACAACTATGAAAACACACCTCGCTCTAAAAAAAACTATGAAAACATACTTTTCTATGCATTTTTTGAAACAAAATTTTCAATTAAGTTATCATATTCTAATTGCTCAAAACACTCATTTTCAATTGATATCATCGCTAATCCATTTAATCTTTTTGTGACATTGTACTTCGTAAGTAAGTCTTTATCAACTTCAACTTAGAAAAATCTCTCTCTGCTGAAGCAACAGTAACCGGTATAGTCAACAAAATTCGATATCGATCCCTACATTTTGAAAACAACCTGCTTTCCATAATGGCCTTGTAAAATTAAGGATGTCAATTGATATTCTTACTTGGTAACATTGTCTTTAAATTACCGAGCTCTTTAAATAATGCATCCCCATCAATGTCCATTTGTTGGTTGTGTTTCAAGAATTTTTTAATTTAGTGCAATCCTGCTTCAATTGCTCTTTACTGACACTTTTGAATTTTTTATTGAACAAAAATTCAAAAAGTTCTTCAAAACGTTCAAGTTGTTCAAACTGATCCCGAAGCGATGTAAGAGCTTGGTCTATAATGCGGAGAAAATATGTAATTCTAAATTTATCCTTTAATGATTGATTAACATCGGCATAATCAATCACACCCTCATCAAATTTCTTCGGTCTTCGAGAAACTCATTTTTGAACAAACACTAGATCAATGCCAACTTTACGTGCAAGTGTTCTAGCTTCCTCCATCAAATCTTCAAAACCACATTCTCTAACATTTTCAAAATATATAATGAGCTCCTTCAATCTTGTAATTGCATCATCAATTTCCATATCTTCTTGTTGAAGCAATTTACTAACACGATTAACTTTGTCTAAAAGTTTGTACCAAATGCATAAGCTAATTAAGAACTCAAAATCTTCTAAAGCAGACGTCCACAAGCCTTTAGCTTCTATCCTCCCGATTAGATCATTTTTTCTATAATAGATAATTCAACCAGAGCATCTCTAAACTCTACTACTTGATTTTTTTATTGCTCTAACGCTTTCAATACGACTTTCCCAACGAGTCGTCGACAAGGGCTTTGGTGTCAAATTCTTCACAAATGTTTTAAGAAGATCACACCGTTGTGTTGAACCCGAAAACAATGTATAAATCTTTTATAGATATCCAAAAAAATCTTTTGCTTGGTCACAAGATTTTGCAATATCACATATAACAAGGTTTAAACTATGACATCCACACGGAATATAAAATGCTCTAGGATTTACATCAAGTAACTTTTTTTTGTACACCTTGATGTTTACCTTTCATATTTGAGCCATTGCCATAACCTTATCCTCTTATATCATCAATGTTGAGGTGAAGTTCAATCAAAACATCTTCTAGTCGTTTGAAAAGTCCAAGCCCTGAAGTGTCTTCAACATTTATAAACCCAATAAAGAACTCGTGCACCTTGACAATATTATCATCAATATCCACACATCTTATAACAATAGTCATTTGTTCTTGATGACTTATATATATATTACTTATACCTATAATGGAAAAATATTTACCTAATATCTTTTATCTCTTCTTCTAACAAACTTATCAATTCATTTTGAATTTTGTGGCTAAGATATTAGGTTAGAAAAGTTTCGATTTTAAAAAATTACGATTAATATTAGGTTAGAAGAATTAATATTTATATATAATATAAAATTAGATATAAACAAGTAAAAAATGTAGAATGAGAAAAAAATAAATAAAAAAGTTATATATATATTATATAATATTTAATATGAAAAGAGATATAAAAAAGAAAAAATAATATTAATATTACTAATATTAATTAAATATTAGGTTAAAAAATAGCGGCAAAATAGTAGTTGAAATATAATAGAAAAACGGGTAAAAAATGTAGAATGAGAAAAATAAAAATAAAAAAGTTATATATATATATATATATATATATTATATAATATTTAATATGAAAAGAGATAAAAAAATAAAAATAAAATAATATTAGTAATATAATATAACTATTTTATAAATAATTGGGGTTAGATAGGTTGTCTCGGCCAGCTGTATGCAATCAAACATATCTATTATTAATGAAGATTGAATTAAGCAAAAAAACACCCATGGGAGTTTTGTAGTAGAAATCGCTATGGAACAAACCACCACCAAAGAAAGAAAGAAACAACCAAGAATAGAGTTCACGTCCTTAAATCACAACCGGCATAAACGAGACCCAATAAATATGACCATGAAAATTCCAACTTTTGGAAGGACAGGTGTAGACGTAGAACGTGAAAGAAAGTTCATAGTCTCGCCGCTGTCATTAATGTGTTGCTGATTTTTGCTTTTTATTATAAAAAGATAAAAAGTGTACTCTTCTCTTCTTCTATCTTGGTCTAGGCCCGTGGATGGGCTTTTCTTTTCTTCCAACGATGGGGGCGGATGAGCTAAATTATTTAGTCGTTTTCAATATAAATGAAAGGCCCGAACAAAAAAATTAACAGACCAAAAATAAAATAGTTAAAATCGTTTTTTTTTATTATTTATATGTTTAAAACTACAAAAACAAATTCTTATAATTTTAAAATTTATTTTAAACAAATATTAGTTATATATATATATTAATTTAAAAATAATAATAAATAAATGTCACAAACAATAATTAATAGTTACAAAAATAAATCACATGAGTTCATTTTATTTTTTCTATTATTTTTTTATATTAATTTTTTTAAAGATTAATGGTTACCTTACTTTCACTTTAACTGATTAACCATTTCATTCCAAATTTATCCATCAATTCAAAAATCAATCTCTCATTTTGAGACCTTACTTTAACTTCGTCAAATAACACATCTCCTAACATATTTTACAATATACAATACGACATTCTTTATCCTCAATTCAGCTAACCATCTCCACATTTATCTACCACAATAATCAATCTCTCATCTGTGACCTTATACACTTTCACTTTGATCAAATCAACCATCTCCAACGTTACTAATCTCTCTTTTACTCTCACTTTGGACAACAATCCCCAACCGACCTCTTATCTCTTGACTAATTTCCTCACATATTTTATAATATACAACCTAACTTTTTTATCCTTACTTCAGCTAACTAACCATCTAATTCCACATTTATCCATACCCTAATCAACCTCTCATACTATGATCTTACAAGCTTTCATTTCGGTGAAATCAACCCTCTCCAACATTACCAATCTCTCTTACCATCACTTTGACCAAAACGATTAAAATTCCAAGTTGACTCTTAAAATCTTACGCTTTTATGATTTCACATAAAGTTAACATGTCTGATTTGAAGTGAACTTGTAAAAAGGTAAACTCTTACGATTTTAAATATACGATAATAAGATTTTACGAGTTTATAAATAATTTCGATCTTACAATTTTTCGTTTAAAAAACAATTTTATATTTAAAAATAAAGTTTTTATTTATTCAAATAAATTATTTAATATAAATAATTTTGTAACTATAATTTTTTATAATGTTATTTATTTATTATTATTATTTTAATTAATTTTGTATTTAAATATATAATTTTTTTAAATTGGCTAAGTATTAAATACTTTATTATATATAAATAATAATAATATATAATTATTATTTTTTCAAATTAAACTCTTACGATATCAAGTCAACTCTAAATTTTACGAGTTTACGAGTTTATAACTGGGCAATGATTTTACGTAAACTCTTGAGTTTGATAGCCTTACTTTGACTCATTAATCCTCAATTGACCTCTCATCATGTGACCTTACTTACTTCGATTAATTAATCATCTCATTCCACATTTTTATCTCATCAATCCCAATCTCCCTCTCATCTCAAGACTTTACATTCATTTCGGTTAAGCAATTTATCTCCTCACATATTTTATAATAAATATCTCGACTGTATATATATAATATAACTAATATAATTTTTTTTATAAAATAAACTCTTACAGTTTAATAATTTTATAATCAAAATTTAAATTTTTATCTATTAGTTTTGAGACTTGTACTATATTTTAGGGGTTATTTATTAATGTTTCTATTACGATCTAAAAGCATTGAAAACTATTTAAGATGGTTAAAATAATTTTTTTTTACTTAAGATATGAAAACTCATAAAATCAAGAATATCAATTATATTATTTTATTTTTAATTTAGAAAATTAGCCTAACATTATAAAGATTATTAATTTTTTATTTAAGACATTTGAAAATGGTATATGTGATAGTTGCTCGTAATCATATTAATTTTCAAACCAAGACGGTTAAAATCTCAAGTTAACTCTTAAAATTTTACGATTTCATATAAAATTAATGAGTCTGATTTTAAGTAACTCTTAAATAAGTAAACTCTTACGATTTTAAATTTACGATAATAAGATTTTACGATTTTACGAGTTTATAAATAATTTCGATTTTACGATTTTATACGATTTTACGTTTAAAAAATATATTTATATTTAAAAATCAAAAAATAAAGTTATTATTTAATCATATAAATTAATTAATATAATTAATTTTGTAAGTATAATTGTTTTTATAATATTATTAATTTTTAATTAATTTTATATTTAAATATATAAATTTTTTAAATTTATTAATTATAAAATATTTAATTATATATATAAATAATAATAATAATATATACTATTATTTTTTTTCAAATTAAACTCTGTAACCTCTAGATTTTATAATTTTATAAGTTTATAACTGACAACGATTTTATGTAAATTATCAATTTTAAAGTCTTGCTCGATACTATTAATTATATATTATAATTATGCATGTGAAGATGTATTGTTAGATTATATTGCTTACTATTTGAGAAAAGAAGTTCATGAACAGTTTAAATTTTTATGATATTATTAACTTTATCACCAATTAAACAATTATTATAATTAATTAAATGAGTTTATTTATTTGAATATTTAATACTTTAATTTTGAATATGTAAATATAAAATTATTTATTCATGTAAAATTGTATAAAATTATAAAATTAAATAATTAATAGTGTAAAATTTTAATGGATAACGAAACTTGAGTAACATTTATTGTAGGAAATTGTAGGAAATAGACAATTTACCTCTATTTAAAAAAATATTTATATTTACCTTAGTCAAATTTTTGGTGACAATTTTAAGTGAACATTAATTATGTGAGTATGTAATGATTGCAATTCGAACTGTATACAATTAAATATGAAATTGATATTAATTTAAATCTTTGACAAACTTTGAATCTAGTTTCTTCAATTTTATGAGTAGTTTTCTATCCTCTAATCTTTTAGATATGTTTTTTATTAAATAATAATGATTTTTTCTCTGTAATCTCAAACCTAAAAGATCAAGTGATGTTGACGACATTAACTGATTTTTCTTCTTTATATTATGTGAAGAATTTATGTTCATAGCGTATCATTTTCTATTTGTGAATTCTCCCTGTGAATGAAGAGATCAGACTCCATGTTGTCACGTAAGTGGTCGAAAATTTGGCCGGAAGTTAGGTATTTTTAACGACGGAGAATATTGTTATTTTCTAAAATACAAGTGTCACACCCAAAAATTCATTTCCGATCGAGTATCTTCGGTCCTAGACAAAATCAAGACCAAGAAAAAATCAGTGGATCAGAACCGAGGAAAATCCGAGAATCAAGACCGAGGAAATCTGAGTTAGGACCAAGGGGTCCGACCGAGGAGGTCTAATCGAGGATATTATTGTCTTGCCCATACTTCTACCACCTCATGCTTCAGCCACCTCATTCTTCAGTCAACCCATACTTATTTCAACCCATACTTCTACCACCTCATTCTTTACCCAACCCATACCATGACAAGGCTATGACCAACCCTCTTCATTAACAAATTATCCAACCCATGCTATGACAAGGCTATGACCACCCCTATTCATTAACAATTATCCAACATATGCTACGACAAGGCTATGACCAACCCTCATCACTAGCAAGTTATCCAAGCCATGCTATGACAAGGCTATGATCAACCCTCTTCATTAACAAATTATCCAACCCATGCTATGACAAGGCTATGACCAACCCTCATCATTAGCAAGTTATCCAACCCATTCTATGAGCAGACTATGACCAGCTTCCTTCATTATTAAGTTATCCACCTCATGCTAGCTACCTCAACCGACCCTTATTAAATCCTATAAATTCTTCACCAACTCATTCATTTTATTATATCCATCTTCCTCTTTACTAAGAAACAGAAGGCATACATTTAGAAGTCATTGAAGAACTTTCTTCATTTTAGCAAGATCAATCTAAGGCAAGCTCTTTTCTCAACCCATCTTCAAAAACCCATACTAGTTTTATATAATCTATTTTCTAAAGTATAATCTGTTTTCCAAAGTATAATCTCTTTTCCAAGGTATAATCTGTTTTCCAAAGTATAATCTGTTTTCCAAGGTATGATATGTTTTTCCAAGGTATGTTCTATTTTTCAAAGAATTATGGAATCATATTAAATATTGGTGAAGGATTTGACGGATATGGGATGAAGGCTAACCAAGTTGAGCTCTGATAGTCTGATTCCAAAACTATGTGCTGAGTTCTATTGGGACTAGACTTCTAAGATAAGCTCTGGAAGATCCTACCCACATAGAAAAGTGTTTAACTAGGTTGTGGACTTTAGAGATAGACTCCGAAGAGTGCCCTTCCAAACATATGCTCAAACTGGATTCCTAACTTTTAGGATTAACTCTGAAAGTAAAGGGTCAATATGTGCTCAAGATGTTACTATACCTTCATAAATGATGATATATTTTATAAAAACCACATATGGATACCAATGGGAGTTTTAAATGCCTTTCATATAACTGTTTATGCATGTATTTATCACAGCAAAGCTTTGAACTTTTAAAATATTTGTTGTGTCTTTAGACTCACTATGCTTGTGTGGTGTAGGTACACTGCCATAATTTACTATGACAAATGAAGGGAGGCTTAGAGAGTGGACAATGTGTAGGGGATGTGGGTGTGAAAAGAGGGACCAGTAATGAAAACTGAGTACTTTATAAGGTCTAATACTGAAAGACTGTAGTTTTTGTAGCAAAGGGCCGTATTTTATTATTTTGTAGTAAAGGGTCGTGTCTGGTTTTTAAAACAGACCGAATTTTGTGGCACCACTTCTTTATATATGATAAAACACTTCTACACATGTTACTATTTTCTATTAAGTATGTTTAAGTTTTCAAACATCCCTCACTCGGTCTAAGAAATAGGAGTTAGGGGTGTTACAGTTGGTATTAGAGCAACGGTTCCGAACCTTAGTACTTTCACACTCATACCCCTATAATTGCACCTCTAAGAATTCACCTTCAAGTTATTAAGCTGTTTTAATAAATTTTTAGCATGAAACCGGTTTTCACTATAAAAATTATATCAGTACTGCCAAAACATTAAGGAGATAAGTGTAACAACTCAGCTTATCTTTATCAACTGTTAAGATGATAATAAGTTGTATAATTTTATTTCCATTAGAATAATGAGAAGAGGAACCCGAGCCAATACTTCTACACCGTCAGATGAGACCGACCGAGAAAACTTTTTATCAAGCCTAGTTGATGCATTACAAGATTAGAACCATATTTAAAACGCAAAGATGAAGGATCAGAACCATATTCAAAACGAGCAGATGCATGAAATGTTCCAAGAAAATGGGACCAACCATAATAATACCAACAATAACCATAATGGAGGAGGTCAACCACTGACCTATAAGCAGCTCATGGGCTTTAAACCATCAGATTTTAAGGGAAGAACATACCCAATGGTAGTAGAAGAGTGAATGCAATCTATGGAGATCATTTTCGAGTTCATGCAGTGCAACAACTCGGATAAGGTCAGGTGTGCGTCCTTTATGTTCAAGGATGATGCTAGAATCTGGTGGTAGGGAGCCAAGTCCACACTCAACCTTAATTCAACAACTTGGGAAGAGTTCAAAGAAGTATTCTATGGCAAATACTTCACCTTGAGCACCAGGAATAAGTTGGCCAGGGAGTTCCTAGAAATACGCCAAGGAGAATCAAGTGTTGTCGAGTATGTGAAGAAATTAGAAAGAGGAAAGTACTTCGCACCTATGATTACTGGAAATGCTACCATTGAGTTGAACCATTTCCTTGAAGGGTTGAACACTACCATTCGTCGTGATGTCAGGTTGAGCAACTCTTCGACTATGCGTGAAACCATTGATAGGGCATTAATAGTTTAGAAAGATAGTCAGGATATTGTAAAAGAGGCTCTGTTAGGATCGAGATAGCCGATAAGGGACCGGGGTCCGGCTAACGGTTAATCGCTTACACAACATACACACTAATTGGCACTAATCCGGTTAGAGATTAGAATCGCTCTTAACACCACACAAGTTGTAACAGACACTTGGACCGAGTTCAAGGGCAGAAGTGTTTGTTTCAACTTGAAGCAACACACACAATTCGGTTAAAGAAGGTAGAGTAGAGAAATTGGTTGGACTAAGGTCATTTGGTTGGATTAATAAGGTGATAATTCGGTTCGGTTAGAGTAATTAGTGATTCGGTTAGGTTGATAGTATAGCCGAAAATAATGAAGAACACGAGACAAAATTTTATGGATATTCGGAACAAACTCTCCTACGTCACCCCTTCTTCTTAAACAGTGAGAAGAATATTCACTAATGGAATATTACACACCACAATATGATCGAGTTTTATTTACTGCTCGATATACACTTTACAATACTCACACAATATTGTAATACACTTTTTCACAGAGTATTTAACGTTTACAACTGTTTCACTTTTGATTAAGAAAACTGTATGAACTCAGTTGTTTTTCAAGCTTGATCAGGTGAAAACTGGGTTGATAGCTCGCGCGTTGTGTTTTTATTTACTGCTCTTGGCTTCCTTTTATATAGGAAATATGACAGCGGTCATATTTCTCTCTCATCTGTTGATTGGTCAGCCGAGCCGGCTAGAGTAGGTACCTTTGTTTTTGTACATGTGGCAACCATGCATGAGGGGATCCGTCTGCACTGTGAAGGTTGCTTGTAAACTTGGGTAAGATCTTCAATCATTAGATTTGCCGCATGTCTTATATCAGATCCTTCTTTGCATATTCCCAAGATATTTTCGTTACGTCATCTTCAGATTATTCGTTATTTTGAATAATCTTCCCATTGGCCTTATGATCTTCGATGTCTTGAGCCAGCCGAAATTTATCGGTTTAGCACTTATGGCCGGATCTGAAGGTTGAGCCGATCCGGCTTATCTTCGAATATGTTTTGGGCCGGTTCTTTTTAACTAAGAAGATATATTAGTTTGATTATTCCGGTTTGGCCGATTCTGTTAATGAGTTCAGCCGATTCGATTGAATCTGTTACTGCACATGTAATTAAGAAATTTGATTAAGTTCTTTTTCTAACAGGCTCAGGCCAAGAGGTCTAACTATTAGGGGAGGGATTCTCATGGGTCATCAATGAAACAGCCCTATCAACAAAAATTTTGCCAGAATACTCCTCCACAACAGTCAAGGAATATATGGCGCCCTCAACAGTAACAACCGCAAAGGATGACAAAATTTACAAGACAACAATCCATTCCAACCTACCAGCTCCCCCTTGTAATCTTTGTAGGAGTGTTCATACGGGATTGTGCCTACAAGGCTCCAACTTTTGTTATTTATGTAAGAAAGTGGGACATTTTAAAAGGGACTATCCTTAGGTGAAGAAAGTCATTCCAGGAAGGGTGTACTCGATGAATTAAAAGGAGGTGAATCTAAATTCAACTATTATCACATATAATTTATTAATTGCTAATATACTAGCCAATACCTTGATAGATACTGGAGCAACAAATTCATTTTTTTCTACATGCTTTGTGAAACAAACTAGCTTGAACTAGGATAAATCCATGGTTGTTTATAGAATTTCTCTACCATCAGGCCCTAGTCTTAGAACTAGTAAGTTTATTAGAGCTTGTAAAACCCAGATCCAAAATTACAAGATGTTGGTGGATCTTGCGGTGGTAGAGATGTCTGAATTTAATGTTAATTTAAGAATGGACTGGTTATCCTGTCATGAGGGCCAAATTAATTGTAAGAAGAAGACAGTAACATTAATCAATCACGATGGGAAGGCCTTTCTATTCCAAGTGATGCCTCATTTTGATCCTTCGCTTAAAGTTTCAGGTGTGTTGGCTACTTCTTATGCTATGATAGATGGGCAACAACCAAAAATGGAGGACATCTTGGTGGTGAGGGAGTATCCTAGTGTGTTCCTTGATGATATCTCTAGGTTACCACCAGTTAGAGAAGTAGAGTTCATCATAATGTTAAAGGTTGCTACTCTGACAATCTCAAAAGCACTTTATCGTTTGGCACCCACATAAATAAAAGAATTAAGAGACCAATTGGAGGATTATCTGAGCAAAGACTTCATTCGGCCAAGTGTGTCACCTTGGGGAGTACTAGTACTTCTTGTAAAGAAGAAAGATGAGTCAAGACGGCTATGCATCGACTAACGTGAACTAAACAAGATAACCATCAAAAATAAATATCTTTTACCAAGAATCGACGACATGTTCGACCAACTCAAAGGGGCTTTGGTCTTCTCCAAAATTGATCTAAGATTCAGATATCATCAAATTGGGGTCAGGGATGAAGATGTAAAGAAGACAACATTCATAACTCGATATGGGCACTACGAGTTTCTGGTGATGCCTTTTAGGTTGACCAATGCAACAATGGTATTATGGAGCTGATGAATGAGGTCTTTCAACTCTATTTAGATCATTTTGTTGTAGTCTTCATTGATGACATCCCGATCTACTCTCGAATAGAGGAAGAGCATCAACAACACTTGGCTTTAGTTTTGTAAGTATTAAAAAGAATCATCTCTTTGCAAAATTAAACAATTGTGAGTTATGGCTGAGTCAAATTGCTTTATTCGACCATATTATTTCAGTCAAGGGTATTGAGGTTGATCCTTCTAAAGTAGAAGCAGTGAAGAACTAGGCAGCACCAACAAATGTGACCGAGATTAGGAGCTTTCTAGGTCTGGCCGATTATTACAGAAGGTTGATCAAAGGGTTCTCCAAAATTGTTCCGCCTCTTACAACTTTGATACGCAAGGATGAAAATTTTGTGTGGACCGATCAATGTGCTGGAAGTTTTGAACAGTTGAAGAGAAGCTTGATAACTGCCCATGTACTTACAATTCCAGTTGATGTAGAAAATTTTATAGTTTGCACAGATTGTTGGGTCAAATTATTTTGACTAAATGTTGAAATAGTTTGACAATTAGAATTTTGATGATGAATGGATAATCTATGCGTCTAATTGTTTTTGATGCAGATGTATCAAAATCAGATTACATTAGACTTGATTCTAATTAGGTTCATTAGACCGATTTGGTATTAGATGCACGGAGTTAGACGTGTAGTCTAACACACAGAGTAGATGTGCAGTCTAACTAACGGAGTTAGACGTGCAGTCTAACTAGCGAAGATAGACGTGTAGTCTAACTAGTTGAGTTAGACGTGCAGTCCAACACACAAAGTTAGACGTGCAGTCTAACACACGGAGTTAGACGTGCAGTCTAACTAGTGGAGTTAGACGTGTAGTCTAACTAGCGGAGTTAGACGTGCTGTCTAACTGGTTGAGTTAGACGTGCTGTCTAACTGGTTGAGTTAGACGTGCAGTCTAACACACGGAGTTAGACGTGCAGTCTAACTAATGGAGTTAGACATGCAATCTAACTAGCGGAGTTAGACGTGCAATATAACTGGTTGAGTTAGACGTGTAGTCTTACTCACGGAGTTAAACGTGCAGTCTAACTAGCAGAGTTAGACGTGCAGTCTAACTGGTTGAGTTAGACGTGCAGTCTAACCAGTTGAATTAGACGTAGAGTCTAATGGAAAGAGAAAGTTAGACATGCAGTCTAACTCCTTCAGACTAGTCTGAAGTGGAACCGTAATTAGACGTTGAGTCTAATGGAAGGTGAAAGTTAGACGTGCAGTCTAACTGGTGAAAGTTAGACGTGTAGTCTAACTCCTTCAAATTAGTCTGAAGTGATTGTAATTAGACATGAAGTCTAATCCCATTAGACCAGGTGGTCTAATGGATTCTGTTATTAGACGGGGATGTCTGATTTCATTAGACGAGGTCGTCTAATTGAAATACGTCTAATGCCATGCTTAAGTAGTTGCTTGAAGCTAGCACCCGCTTACCCACGTGTTGTAGCTGTACGCTACTCCTGCTCCACTTTCTAGTGAAGATCAGTACGACAGCCAACTGCAACCAATCAAACAATGACACGTAAGAAAATATCCCTCACATTACTTGTTTTGCAGGTACATCCCTGAAGAATATTCAGCGCACTACCTGTTGTGTACGATCACAATCCTTGTATTCAGAGTCTGCTGTGTACTATGGAGGCGTTCCAATGGAAGCTCGCCACGTGTCATTATGAAGATTCGACCGCTGGTACCCGTTCCTTACTTAAAGAATCTAAAGGACAACGGACAATCTCTCGATCTTTCCCGCTCGCACTCTAAGAAGAATCTCTGGAATTACTAAGAAATCAAGCCTTTGAATATTCAAGTTGTTAGCTTCTTTCTTGTTTTACTGTGTGTTAATTAAGAGAGAGTTAGAATCAAAGTATCGTTTTAGCTGAGTGATATTCTTCATCATATTTTAAGTTGAACAGAGTCTGTTCTGTTCAATAGTGAGCTATTCGCGCATACTGTATTTGATTCAAAACATATTATAGTGAATCCTTTCGGTGGTTGGAAGAAGGGGTGACGTAGGAGAGTTTGCTCCGAACATCCATAAACAAACTGATGTGTTGTTCCATTCTGTCATCTTCTCATTCTTGATCCTAAGCTTCAAACCTATGTAAACCTTTTCCGCACTTGATTCTGTTTCAAGTGTTTATAAGGGTTTGCGTAGAATAGAAAGTGAATTAAATCCATAACAAGATTTCTTTCAAACCGTTTTTCTTAAGCCTTCATCAATCGTCAGACCCCCGTCTCTATTGATTAAACCGATCCTATCAATTGGTATCAGGGCTCTGTTTCTATTCTCAAGCTTTCAGAACCTGAATCATGTCTATCATCAACGAGATCCCTATTTTGTCAAGAGACAACTGTGAATACTGGATGATGAGAATGCAAGCTCACTTGTCTGCTCTTGATTGCAATATGTGGAGCGTCATTACTGATGGCCCCATAAAGATTTCTAAGCCAAGAAGTAAATGGACTACTGAAGACAAGATGACCAACAACCTGGATAATGTGGCTAGGAATATTCTGTATCAATCGATCAACATGAACGTATTCTATGAGATCAAGTCATGTTTCTCTGCTAAAGAAATATGGGATAATATAACTCAGATGTATGGTAGAAACGTTCAAGCAAAGAAGGATCGGAAAGTTTTCATGTGTGTTGAAAATAAATCCAAATGGGCTGATAGCGATTCAGAGGAGTCTATTGTTGAAAAAGAGACTGAAGCTATTACATGTTTGATGGCAGACGACCAATCCAAGGTAAATGATGTCTCTACTCCAGAATTTACAAACGAAGAGTTAACTAATACACTCAATGAAATGACATTTGAGTACAGAAAGTTATCAGATTCGTTTTATGAGGTGAAAGTGAAATATGAGTCCAACATCTCTCCCTCTCATAAAGCTTCTGAAACAAATGTTTTTGAAAAGAAAGAAGTAGAGATTTTACCAGAAAATGAAATGCTCAAAGAACAGATTCAAACCCTTTCTACTGAAAACAAAAGGCTAAACTATGTAGTTAGTGCTTGGACAAGGTCTAGAGATGTTGTCAATCATCAGATCAGTATGTTAAAACCTGCTTGATCTAAATTCGGTGTAGGATTTGATAGCAATGACACTAACCTGTCCTGCAAAAAGTCAAACTCAGTAAATGACAAGCTTAAGCCAATAAGTTTTGTTAAAGGGAGTGTAACTGATAGTGAATCTGATCCTATTCACGAAGAAGTAGCTTTCAAAAATGAAATAACTTATGTTCCGCCGACTGTTAGCTGGATGAAAAATAAGTTAGAAACAACCAGCAGGTCTGGTAATCTAAAACTTGACTCAAAATCAAGGAGTTTTAAGAGAAAATCTTTTTCAAAAGCTAAAGGATCAGTGGCTAGCAGAAAGTCGTCTACTAAGTCAAAATCATACGCACTAATCACAACGCAACATGAAAAATCCATTAGAATATGTCAAATATGGATTCCTAAGGGACTGATTGACCGAGGACCCAATTAAAAGTGGGTACCAAAAGATTGTAAATATTCCTTTGTGTAGATACAAATAAACGATGGGCTGGAGGAATCTGTATGGTATCTTAATAACGGTTGTTCCAGGCATATGACAGGAAATAGACGGCTACTTACTGATATAGCAGATTGCTCTGGACCTAAGATTACCTTTGGTGACAATAAGAAGGGTAAGACCATGGGTAAATGTAAGATTATCCATGGTAACCTAACTATTAATGACGTGTTACTTGTAGACAATCTATGTTATAACTTGATCAGTATCAGTCAGTTATGTGATAATGGTTTGTTAGTTGATTTTCAAACTCATGCATGTTTAGTTAATGACCAAGATGGAAATACTGTAAACTGGTAGTAGAGTAGGAAACTCATATAAAATGAATTGGCAAAAAAATCTTCAGATCCTATGTGCATGATTGCCAAGAATGACTATAAATGGTTATGGAATAAAAGGTTGAACCATTTGAATTTCAAAACCATTAACAACATTTATTCAAACAACTTAGTTATTGGATTACCTAAATTGCAGTTTGCTAAGGACAAGGTATGTCCTGCTTGCCAGTTAGGCAAACGGGGCAGATCATCGTTCAAAAGTAAAAGGAAATCTCAATCCAGCATGTGTCTAAAATTGTTACATATGGATCTATTTGGTCCAATTCCTGTAAAGAGTCTAGGAGGAATGATATTTGCCCTAATTGTTATTGATGAATTTTCTCGATTTACATGGGTTTCATTTTTGTCATCAAAGAATAAAACTACTGAAAACTTGATTTGAATATTTAAAAGAATTCAGAATCAGAAATCTTTGAATATTGCATGCATTAGAAGTGACCAAGGAACTGAGTTCACTAACAGATACCTAACATCTTATCTCGAGGAGACCGGAATTAGGCACGAGTTGTCTAGTGCCAGAACTCCACAGCAAAACGACATTGCTGAGAGAAGAGTGAGGACTCTGAAGGAAGCAACGAGATCCATGCTAGCTGAATCAGACGTGCCTCAGAGGTTTTGGGTAGAAGCCATAAGTACTGCTTGCTATACACAAAATTGGTCAATAATCAACAAACGTTTTGATAAAACTCCCTATGAACTGTATTATGGGAGAATTCCCACAGTTTCTTATTTTAAGATATTCAGGTGTAAATGTTTTATTCATAACAATGGAAATGTTTATCTGACCGCTTTTGATGCTAAAGCAGATGAGGGATTCATGTTGGGATACTCTTCAGTAAGCAAGATTTACAGAGTATACAACAATAGAACGCAAACGTTGAAGAATCCCTCCATGTAGTTTTTGATGAGCCTATTGAGAGAAAATCCATTGACCCCATTGATCTTGCTGACAGACTAAAAGCGACAAGTCTTGAGTTTGTGAGTGAAGAAGAAGAAGCTATGGATAAACAGATTGCGTTGTCTGATCTAGTGGCTGATCCGGTTAAGGTTCAACCTGACGTATAAACTCCTGTTCAACAAGATGTTGAGAGTTTAGACGTCGCGGAGTCACCCATTCAGATGACCAATCCCCTTGGATCCAACTTCAGATGGAACAGAAATCATCCACCATAATTGATTATCGTAAATCCTTTCTCTCCTCGAAGGACAAGACGTCAATTGATGGATGAAATGGCCAATTCTGCATTTATTTCACAAATTGAACCCAAGAAAATTGGTAAAGCCGTAGTTGATCCAGATTGGATCAATGCCATGTAGGAGGAGTTAAACCAATTTGTGAGAAATAAAGTGTGGCATCTAATTCCTAGACCAACTGATAAGTCAGTCATAAGAACAATATGGGTCTTTAGAAATAAGCTTAGTGAAGATGGTCTGGTCATTAGAAACAAAGCTCGTTTAGTTTCTCAAGGATACAGACAGGAGGAAGGTATCGACTTTGATGAGTCTTTTGCACCGGTAGCAAGACTTGAGGCAATTAGAATCTTCCTAGCATATGCATCATTCAAGAACTTTAAAGTCTTTCAAATGAATGTGAAAAGTGCATTTTTAAATGGCAAATTGAGTGAAGAAGTCTATGTTGAGCAACCCCCTGGATTTGTAAATCATGTGTTACCTAATCATGTTTATAAGCTTGATAAAGCATTGTATGGTTTGAAACAAGCTCCTAGAGCTTGGTATGACACTTTAACTGAATTTTTGTTTGATCATGATTTCGTTATTGGAAATGTGGATAAAACCTTGTTTAGATTTACTAAAGATTCTCACATTCTACTTGTTCAAATATATGTTGATGATATTATTTTTGGTTCAACTAAACCCAAATTGTGTGAGAAATTTTCTAAGCTGATGCAGGACAGATTTGAAATGAGCATGATGGGAGAATTAACGTTCTTCCTTGGGCTTCAAGTCCGTCAGTTGGAAAAAGGAACCCTCATCAATCAGGCCAAATATATCAAAGAACTGCCAAAGAAGTTTGGAATGGAGAACTACTCTACCGCAGCCTCTCCAATGAGCTCCTCTAGTAAATTGGATTAAGATGAATGTGGCCAAAGTTTTGATGTAACAGCATATAGAGGACTTATTGGATCCTTGCTATATGTGACTGCTAGCAGGCCAGACATTCAGTTTGTCATTTGAGTTTGTGGAAGATTTCAGGCTAATCCTAAACTTTCTCACTTTACTGCTGTTAAACGTATTCTTAAATACTTAAAGGGAACTCAAAATGTGGGACTGTGGTATCCGAAGGATTCTAGTTTCAATTTGACCAGTTTCTCATATGCAAATTATGCAGGATGCAAAATTGATAGAAAAAGTACGAGTGGAACTTGCCAGTTCCTTGGAGATCGTCTCATCTCATGGTTCAGCAAGAAGCAGACGTTAGTTGCCACGTCTACAGTAGAAGCAAAGTACCTTGCAACTGGAAGTTGTTGCTCTCAGCTTTTGTGCATTCAACAACAACTCAGGGATTATGGGATAGAGGCTGAAGAATCTCCAATTTTCTGCGACAACTCTAGTGCTATTGCATTCACCTATAATCCAGTTCTGCATTCTCGGACAAAGCATATCGAAATTAGGCATCATTTTATCCGAGAACACGTCAATAAGAAGCAGATTCGTCTTGAATATGTTCCTACAGATCAACAAACGGTAGATATCTTCACGAAGCCTCTGCCCGAAGCTAAGTTTTCTCATTTTAGAAATATTTTAGGTCTTGTTGATCTTGATTGATGTGATTACGTGCATAAATTGAGGGGGAACGTACTATTCAAAACGTAACTGAACAGACATGAATATAGAGGTCTTAATACGTCCTAAAGGATTAGAGGTTTGAGAAACACAACTACTTAGACGTACGTCTACTCTAGCAGTTTAATCTTCCTTTGGAATATTTGTCTTGGTCCTTTAACCTGTGTGGTTAGACGCATACGTCTAATGGACGTTAGACGTTTTTATGTTTAAGAGCAAGTGGATGCTCACGTCTAACCAGACACACGTGCAACACGTATTGTTCGTGCATAATTAGACGTATACTATGTCTAATAGACGGATTTCCAAGTAGAAGTTGAAAATGTGAAAAATAGAATAAACGTCTAACTACTTGTATAATTAGACCTTTCATCTTCTGGCTATTTAGACAACTGTCATTTGATTATGTATCTGTTCATGTATTTATTCCCGTCAAAAATTGAATCAGTCATTCCTCAAAAGGATTGAAGACATATGTCTTTCAATACATAAAGAATGACTAATATTTCTGATGACTTTAGTTTGTACGTTTAGTATTAACTGTGCGTTTTCATGATTAATAATAAATGTTGTGTCCCTTGGGAACAGATTTCTGAGTTTCTGACGGTAGGTATGATCATTGCATATTAATTACACGCTAGGTTTTTAATATTTAATGAGTGATATTACTCAAATGGTTGAGTACTTCAAAATCCATGTCTCTCTCTAGAATTTGAATCGACTAGTTTTTGTTCACCTAGTCGAAATGTCATCCTTCTCTCCGAAATCTCTTCAAGTGGATTTTAAATCTGTATCCACGTTGAAATCTCCTGGAATGTTTAAAATGTTCGAGTCGTTCAAAGCCTTCGGGCTGCGAAAATTCCTCACCCCTCATCCTATCTATCACGAACAGATGATTCGTGAGTTCTTTGAAACAGCTAATTTCTATCAGGACAAATATATTGCTGGGATCGTCCAGGGCAGGATGATCTATGTCTCCGAAAGCTCGTTCGGTATGTTCTTCCAACTTCCCACTGAAGGTATTCATGATGATAGGATCGGCTTTATCGATAGAGACGGGGGTCTGATTATTGATGAAGGCTTATGAAAAATGGTTTGAAAGAAATCTTGTTAGGGATTTAATTCGCTTTCTATTCTACGCAAACCTTTACAAACATTTGAAACAGAATCAAGGCGGAATTGTTTACTTGGGTTTGAAGCTCATCTTAGAATGAAAAGATGACAGGAATGAAAGAACACAGCAGTTTGTTTATAGATGTTCGGAGAAACTCTCCCACATCACCCATTCTTCCAACCACCGGAAGTATTCACTATAATATGATTCGAATCAAATACAGTTTGCACACACTTAACTCATTATTGAACAGAACATACTCTGTTCAATTTACAAGATGAAGAATATCACTCAGCTAACGGTGTTTTTGATTATAGCTCTCTCTTGATTCACACACAGTACAATTAGGAAAGCAGCTTCACAGTATGAATATTCAAAGGCTTGATTTCTCTCTTTGAAATATCAGCAAGCAAGATGATCAAAAGATTGTTTTTTCGCAGATTGTCCGTTGTCCTTGAGATTTGATAAATACTGGGCAAAGACTAACGGTCGAATCTTTTAAAATGATACGTGTCACTCTTCCATTGGAAAGCCTTCATTGTACACAGCAGGTTTTGAGCACAAGGATCGTGGTTGTACACCAACTGGTAGTGCGCCGAATATTCCATCAGAAATGTACCTGCAAAACAAGTAATATGAGGGAAATTATCTTACATGGCATTCGTTGGTTGGTTTCATATAGCTATCGTACTAATCTTCACTAGAACGTGGAGCAGGAGTAGAGTACAACTATAAAACGTGGGTAGGCGGGTGCTAGATTCAAGCATACTACTTAATCTTAGCATAAGACGTATTTCAGTTAGACGACCTCGTCTAATGAAATCAAACATCCCCGTCTAAGAGCAAAATCCATTAGACCTCATGGTCTAATGGGATTAGACTTACGTCTAATTACAATCACTTCAGACTAATCTGAAGGAGTTAGACTTACGTCTAACTTTCACCAATTAGACTACACGTCTAATTGTTACAAACCATTAGACTGCACGTCTAACTCCACTAAGTTAGACTACATGTCTAATTCTGATTCTACTTCAGACTTGTCTAAAGGAGTTAGACTTACGTCTAACTTTCAGGTTCTATTAGACTGCACGTCTAACTCCACGAGTTAGACTGCACGTCTAATTACGGTTCTACTTCAGACTTATCTAAAAGAGTTAGACTTACGTCTAACTTTCACAATCCAATAGACTGCACGTCTAACTCCACTGAGTTAGACTGCACGTCTAATTCCGTATACATTGGACTGCACGTCTAACTCCACAGAGTTAGACTGCACGTCCAATTCCGTATACATTAGACTGCACGTCTAACTCCACGAGTTAGACTGCACGTCTAACTCCACTGAGTTAGACTGCATGTCTAATTCCGTATACATTAGACTGCACGTCTAACTCCACGAGTTAGACTGCACGTCTAATTCCGTATACATTAGACTACACGTCTAACTCAACTGAGTTAGACTGCACGTCTAATTCAGTATACATTAGACTGCACGTTTAACTCCACTGAGTTAGACTGCACGTCTAATTCCGTATACATTAGACTACACGTCTAACTCCACTAAGTTAGACTGCACGTCTAATTCCGTATACATTAGACTGCACGTCTTACTCCG
Organism: Impatiens glandulifera; assembly: GCF_907164915.1. NCBI lineage: Eukaryota > Viridiplantae > Streptophyta > Magnoliopsida > Ericales > Balsaminaceae > Impatiens > Impatiens glandulifera. Next base: position 162,109,755 of record NC_061862.1, on the reverse strand, counting down.
TATACATTAGACTGCACGTCTAACTCCAATGAGTTAGACTATACGTCTAATTCCGTATACATTAGACTGCACGTCTAACTCCACTGAGTTAGAATGTACGTCTAATTCCGTATACATTACACTTCACGTCTAACTCCACGAGTTAGACTGCACCTACATGAAAATCGGGTTAATGAGCCTCATTAGAGCCAAATCTCATGAAATATGATTTCGATACACCTACATCAAAGCGCATAAATCATTTCATCATCAAAATCTCAATAGTCAAACTATTTCAACACTTATTCAAAATAATTTGACCCAACAATTTCCCCCTTTTTGATGATGCAATTGAAAACCTGCATATATATATACCAAAATACGCATTCATCATATAAATAAGCAAAACCCTGTTCACTTACAGCATACTTCACAAACTTCTAACACCAATATTCAAAACATCATCAAAGAAACATTGTTTGAGAAACTTAAACAGAGTATGAGAAAAGAAATTATTGTTCTTCCCTTTTTACTCGAGGATCGGTTGGGCTCATGTCTTGACCGGTTAACATATTTAGAAAAGGAGGAAGACTGCAACCACCACGACCGCTTCCACTTGGTCTACCACCACGATCACCGCCACTGGCACGACCTCTTTGATCAAAGCCAGATTGCCTACCACGACCACCACCACTTCGACCTCAGCCTCTTTTAGTTGGCCTAGGATTTTCATCGTTTCTTGGTGCTCGTCTAGATCTAGTGCCGGTTTACACACCATCACTTCTTCTGCTTGACTCGCCTTAGGTGATGCGGGGTTGATCTTTTTCAGCATCGGCTTTCGCGTTCTCTTTTGCTTGAAACTTTCTTGCAATAGAGTTAGCAAATTCCAGTCGTTCATCATCATTTCTTCTTAAACATCCTTGAATTTCAACCATCTGGTTTTTCACCAGACTGAGTTCCTCCATAGTCTCTCGATGACGATCATCATTGATGTGCCTTTCAAGGTCCATCATTTCAGATTGACGACTATAGAGCTTCTTTTCAAATTTGGAGAAGTTTGTATTTGAAATATGAGTCTCATACGTGTTCTTCTTCAGAGTATTATCCAACTCATTAAGAACCTTGATGACTTCAGAAAAATCATTTCTTTCTTCTGTCTGGGTGTTCAAAGCATTTATCATATTTGATCCCATAGAGACCACGTTCTTCTGAAGAGAGGAGAGCACAAAAATCATAGACTTTAGAAGCTTGATACCTTTAGTAGAGGATTCTTCATTAGATGAATTCTCTTGAGATTCCGCTGCCATGCTCTGAATAGGTTCAAAATGGTTATGGATCTGCATGGATTGCTCCGGTTGATCCTTCTTAGACACATTTCCAGCTTCATTTTGCTCTTCTTCTAGTAATTCCCTTTCAGCTCTCTGAAATCTTTCATACAAATCACTAGAGTAGTGAAGAGGATTATTGACATTTTCATGAACACTTCTCGCATTGATCTCGGGGAATGGAAGAGGCCTAACATAACTTGCATATTGGTTCTGTTCCACCTCATATGAGGAACTCTCTTCTTCAGCATCTTTGTCTTTGGAGGGTTCCCCCTCAGATCTGATAATCTCTGGCTGAGTTACTTCAGCCTCTTTCTCTTGGCCTTCCTATGTTCTTACAACAGGGGATATCGCAACATTTTCATTATTAGGATCTTGAGCAGACTCCTCGACAACATCTTCTTCAACAACTTCTTCCTCATGCGTTAGAGGAGCTTGTTCAGGCTCTTGAACAATCACTTCTTCTTCTTCTAAATGAAGATTCTCTTGAACAGGTTGATCCAAAATACGTCTTTCTTTAACAGAAAGATTCCCAAATTCAATTAAGAGAGCAGCATCTAGCTCATCCATATCATCATTAACATCAAAGATATCCATCGGTTCATCATCATCGAAAGGAGTTGCTCCAGAGCAATTAGCGCCATGAATGTATCGGGTAACAACCGAGACGTAATTATCCATGATGTCGTTTAGTCTCTTCAACACTTTCATTTCCACTTCAGAGCCTTTCTCAACAGGGTTAAAATTAGCCTTTCTGGCTTCAAGAATTGGGAATAATGCTCTTCCACTTAGGCACGCTTCAACAAGATCCTTTCTCTTCAGAGCTTCAGGCACATCTGAAGTTTTAGCCCACTTGAGAGCCTTCTTCTCATTGGCTACATGCTTCTTCCATTCTCGGATAATTTCAGAATTAGATAGGGCTTCATTGTACTTGGCAAACAATCTTTCCAGGGTCCATGATTCAAAAATTTCCATCTTTTAAGCCGCAATGGCTTTGACTTGATCTAACACGAGGTCAACAATGCATGTTGCCTCCAATACTTCTTCATTATCAACAGTTGTAATCTTCTTACATTTTCCAGCAACCTCGACGGGTTTTGGAGTAGGTCTGGGTTCACTAAATACGATTCCACATGACAACCTTGCGGAACGCATCAACTCGTATGCAGATTGGGGTTTCTTGCACAGTTTAGCGGGGAGCTCTACACGAGTGACCTTCCTGGCTAATAAGGAATCCTTAGAAACGGGATTTGGTGAGGAAAGTTCTCTGATAGAAATAGAGGACTCTTTTTCAGCAGATTTACCAGCAACAAGGGTAAGAACAACACCTTGTTCTGGTTGAGCAATTTATGTAGCACTTACGGCTACTTGATTAGGTTGAATAACAGGAGACTCATTCCTGTTAACATTTTCAATATTTGGACCAACTGACTCAACAACAGGCCCTTCAGCAGATTCTTTTTCTAAAGTAAAAACAGATTCAACTTGTTCCATCATAGGAACATCAAACTTAGGCACATCGGCCAAAGGTCTAGAGGAGGTTACCTTCATTGATTTAGACGCGCGAGACGCCTTCGACTTCTTTTCTTTCGAGAAACTGGATCTCGAGGGCTTTCTCAGGATGGTCACCGGAGAAGACAGAGAGGACATGTGAGTGGCAGCAAGTACACCTGGACCTTGCCTGATTCTTGAATCGACTAATTTAGAATCCTTCTTTGTGGAGCTTTTCAGACTAGAGGAACTAACCTCTGATTCATTCACGGTCTTTGATCTCTTCGCTCCCATTGACATAATGGAAACAGACGGCTGTCTAGATCGAGTAGAAGGCTTACCACCTGTCTGATAACTAGATACACCTGAGGCAGATTCCATATTGTTCTTCATCCTCATCAGGGTACTAGCGACTGCAAGAGTAGAGAATACCCTGGGAGTGTTGATCTGCTCAGGTTCACCTATAGGAACCCCCAAATGCTCTATCTAACGACTCAATTGAGCCACAAATGTTATGCTTTCCTTGTTTGCCTGGCAGATAGAAAAGCTAAGGTTCTGGAAAAGAGTAGAAGCCCAGTTTACCTGGATTCCTTTTGAGATGGCGCACATATAGTCGAAGCGGTCTTGACTATGGAGATGAAAGGAACCAGACTTCCCTTGGAGTGCTTTTGCTATCACATCGTTCAACAAAATAAAGTGAGGTTTGAGGACCTTCTTGTTTCCATTTACATGGATCATCGAACCATCGACAGATAAAGCCTTCTTCATCTCTTGCATAATGTTTGATGAAAGAATCATGTCGAACGTGTGCCCCTCCGTTGGAAGTTCAAAGAACTCCGCATATACAGTCTCGTCAAAAGATATTTCCACGCCGTTAACGGTTGCTACGATGGAGTCGCCCACCATTGTTGTAGATTTGAAGAACTCGCGAACTTCTTTTTCGTAAAATATGAATGGACCTCCAAGATATTTTCTTAACCTAGAATACTCTAGGGTTCTGAACATATCCACCACTTCCGGCTGATCAAAAGTGTAGATCGATGGAAAATCCACCTGCAATGTACAATGACCCAGAGTGATTCTCTTGTTCACCATTTTTAGAAGAATATGAACGGACAAAAGATTTCAAAGAGATTTTAGAAAGAAGAATGCAAAGAAAACTAGGGTTCTTAAGGATTTTGAGAGATGAAAAGCTTTCAAACTCATGCAAGGATGTCCTTATATAGACATAGAAAAGGATTAGTCTAATGGGATCACCATGCATCAGACTAATGAGAGTTAGACGTGCGGTCTAACTCCTTCATATTAGTCTGAAGGGATGTATAGTTAGATGTGTAGTCTAACTAATGGAAGTTGGACGTGCAGTCTAACTCCTTCAGATTAGTCTGAAGGGATATGTTATTAGACGTGTCGTCTAATCCCATTAGATTAGGAGGTCTAATGGATCCTGCTATTAGACGGGGGGCGTCTAATTTCATTAGACGATGTCGTCTAAATAAATACGTCTAATGCTATGCTTAAGCAGTTGCTTGAAGCTAGCACCCGTCTACTCATGATCAACTAGATGTACGCTACTCCTGTTCCACTTTCTAGTGAAGATTAATACGACAGCCAGTTGCAACCAATTGATTAATGCCATGTAAGCAAATATTCTTACCACTACTCGTTTTTGCAGGAATATCCTAGAAGAATATTTGGCGCACTACCAGTTTGGTACGGCCACGATCCTAGTGCTCAGAGTCTGATGTGAACTATGGAGGCGTTCCAATGGAAGCACTCCACGTGTCATTATGAAAGATTCGATCGTTGGTACCTGCTCCTTATTTAAAGATTCTGAAGGACAACAGAAGAACTGTCGGAACAAGAGAATTTGCTGAACACTGCTAGAATTACAGAGTATTCAATCTAAGCATACAAACTATCATATTGAGCGAGCTGCTTTCTTGTTTTTAATGTGTGTTCAATCAAGAGAGAGTTAGAATCAAAGCATTGTTTTAGCTGAGTGATATTCTTCATCATATTGTAAGTTGAACAAAGTCTATTCTGTTTAAAAGTGAGCTATTAGTACAACTGTATTTGATTCGAAAATATAGTGAATCCTTCCGGTGGTTGGAAGAAAGGGTGACGTGGGAGAGTTAGCTTCGAACATTCATAAATAAACTGTTGTGTCTTTTTCATTCTGTCATCTTCTTATTCTTGGTTCTTATCTTCAAACCTGAGCAAACATTTCCGCACTTGAATCGTTCAAGAGTTTGCAAGGGTTTGTGTAAAATATAAAGTGATTTAAATCCCTAACATGATTTCTATCAAACCGTTTTTTCTAAGCCGTCATCTATAGCCAGACCCCCGTCTCTATCGATTACGCCGATCCTATCACAATTCAAATAGATTTTAAGCATGTTGGCCAAAAAACCAAGATTTTCAAAAAAATTTAAAAACACAATTCTTAAATTGATTAAAATGAAAAGTAAGTGTTCATATTTTGGTTCAACTTAATCTTAATATGTATAAGGAAGCTAGTAGTAAACTCTTATACCTTGTTAAGGCTTAAGAATCGAAATCTCAGTTTTTACCCAAGAACAGTTCAGATCGAATGAGACATCATCCCGATCGAATGATGCATCAGGATGATATTATAAACGATCCTTGAAGTTAGACGAATGTCACGGCCCATTGGTATGGGATGCACATGTCAAGCCCACAAAGTGCATTTTCTAGAATATTCCGGATTTTTGTGGTCATTTATGGAAATCTCTAGAATACTCTAGGAGTTCCTGAATTTTGGTTGGTCATGGAACTCTCTAGATTTCTCTAGGAGTTTCCCTTTTGTGAGTGAGGTCATGTAACTCTCTAGAATTCTCTAGGAGTGCCTCTTTTTGTAAGTAGGGTCATGGAACTTTCTAGAATTCTCTAGGAAGTTCCTTTTGTATGTAAGGTGGGAGAACTCTCTAGATTTCTCTAGGAGTTCTCATGTATAGGTGCTAGTAGAATTCTCTAGAAATCTCTAGGAATTCTTAGGATTAGATTAATAATAGAAGAGTCTAGAAATGTCTAGGACAAGGAAGATCTAGAATGATCTTCCCACTTGTATATAAACAAGTCTAGGTCATAGAACTCAACTCAACCATTGTTCAAAAAAACTCAACACTTGTAATACCTCACTCTTGTAAGCAATAAACAAGATATTCTCCAAGCTCTTTCTCTCTCAAATTGTTCCATCTTCTTACATCTTTTAAGAGGCTGACTAGCTAGGATTGAGGCAATCTAGCCTAGTGCCGCACGGGACGAGGTGATATTCGGTGACCGAGTTTCTGTCCGTGACAAGTGGTATCAGAGCGAAAGTGGTATCGCATCCACGTTTGTGTTTCCACATTTGAAAGAAGATCGCGTCAAGAAGAGATAAATTCAAGTTCCAAAATCACGAAGGTTTCGACCGGCGAACAGAAGGACAAGAGGTCCAAAAGGGACATGTCCGTCGAGAGGAGTGTCAGCATGGAAGTGCGGGTGACCCGGCTTGAGGAAAACATGTACGAGCACCAGGAGGCTCTCGAAGTGTTTAGCGTAGTGGCCGAGAGGGTGACGGCGTTGGATGAGGCTGGTGAAAAGTTGGAGAACGAGGTGATGGGGATCATTAACAATATGAACCGGAGCATTCATGACGAAGTGCTAGGATCGGTTCGAGTAGAGGTTAATGACATCCTCCATGAAGTGCTCGAGACAATCCGGGGAGAAGTCCATGTGATGGTTGAGGCCCTCTAGAGGGAGATCTTGGGGAGGCTAGAATCGATGGAAAGGTGGATTGGGAGGAATGGAGGGGAACATAGAGGTGCAACACCTCAACGAATGGATGTTCCTAAGCCAACTCCATTCAAAGGCTCGAGGAGTGCAAGGGAAGTGGAGGACTTCCTTTAGAACATGGAGAGGTATTTTCGGGCATCAAACATACTAGATGATCGTGGCAAGTTGGAGACAACACCTTTCTTTCTGCAAGAGATGGCACTATTGTGGTGGAGGAGGCGGGAAGTAGATATTGAACGAGGTACGCTGCGAATGGAGACGTGGGAGGACTTCAAGACTGAGTTCAAACGTCAATTCTTCCCAGAGAATGCCGAGTTCGAGGCTAGGAAAAGGTTGAATCAACTTGTGCACAACAGAAGCATCAAGGAGTATATGAAGGAGTTCCTAGAGTTGATGCTCGAGTTACCTAGTCTAACGGAATAGGAGGCCTTGTTCGCGTTTGTGAATGGCCTTAAGACTTGGGCGCAGTTGGAGCTGCAAAGAGCCAAGGTGCGGGACGTCTCCGAGGAAATCGCGGTTGCAGAAAGACTGTTAGAGCTCAAAGTGTATGTGGATAGGCCGAAGATCCTTAGGGACGAGGATGAAAATCGTGGGGGAGACCGCCCACCTAGGAATAGGAAGGGGCATGCACATAACAACTCTGTGGGGAAGACCGACGACTCGGTTAAGCCAAGAGTGTGACATATTTGTGGTGCCCATAATCACATAAAGTTTATGTGCCCGTTCAAGGGAGAAAATGTTGTAGCAGTGAAAGGACATGAGTCTTGTGAGGAAGAGTAAGGGACTCGGGTGGGTTCCTTGAGACTGCTCAACGCTGCGAAGATTAGTGTTGTGAAGTCGGTCAAGGAAACAAGGAGTGACTCTTTGTTCGTGGAAGCTTGGATCGGGGGAAGACGCATTAAGGCACCAGTGGATACTGGGGCTACACACAACTTCATGCGAGAAGGAGTAGCCAAGGCGTTGGGTTTGCGGATCAGCCCAACAAGAGGGACGGTGAAGTCCTTTGATGTAGCCAAGTCGGTGGTCGGGGAGGCTAGGAAAGTGCACACCAGGATCGGAGACTGGTATGGGACAGTCTCATTTACTTTGGTCCCAATGGAAGACTACGACGTAGTGTTGGGACTACAATGGTGCGATCAGGTACGCGCTTGCATAATGCCTTATTCCGATTCCTTAATCATTTTGGATCATGGGAAGTCTAGCGTGATTCCAACAAGAAGAGAATCCGAGGGAATGGGCATGTTCTCGGCAATGCGATTCAACCGAGGTCGCAAATGTGGTAAAGGGGCTTTTACCACTTTTGCTAAGGTGGATGATGGAGATGGTTCCAAGGGGAAAGGACAAGTACCCAAGGAAGTCCAAAGGAGGTGCAAGGTCTTCGAGCGACTCAAGGCTAAAAGCACGAAACCATCAGATCCACAAGGTTTGGCCACAGGCAACGTGGGCCAAAGTCAGTCCGCCTTCACTCGCGTCAAGTGCATGGGAAAGGAAGCCAGGCGTGCAGTCAGGAAAGGGGACGGTGGAAGGGGGAAGTTTCCCCCGCAACAGTTGAAGTCTCTGCAGTCTGTGCTCAAGGGGCTTGTACGCAGATTCGAGGGACTATTTTCAATCGAGAGACGTGTGGGAAATGTCTCATATCGGTTGGAGTTGGCGGCCATAGGTGCACCCGATGCCGTGACGTGCAAGGGGGAGGAAGAGCACTCAGAGGATGCCAGGAAGAAGATCGCCATGCATCGTTCTAAGGTCGTGCCGAGGTCGGCCACGACTTAGGTGGGGGAGAATGTCACGGCCCATTGGTATGGGGTGCACATGTCAAGCCCACAAAGTGCATTTTCTAGAATATTCCAGATTTTTGTGGTCATTTCTGGAACTCTCTAGAATTAGGGGTGAGCAAACGGGTAAACCCAACCCGTATTACCCAACTCATATTCAGCCCAAATTAAATTTATCCAACCCATATTATTTACTAATATAGGTTGGGTATGAGTTGGGTTGAGTATGGGTTGGGTAACCCAAATTATTTTATTTTTATTTTTTCATTTAACATATATTTGACTTATTTAACACATTTTTATTCGTTTAACACGTTTTTAACAAGTTTAACACGTTTTCCACATTTTTCACGTTTTTGACACGTTTTGAAATATTTAACACGTTTTTCACGTTTTTGACATGTTTAATACATTTTCACACGTTTTTGACACGTTTAGCACGTTTTTGGCACGTTTAACACATTTTGATAAGTTGAACACGTTTTTTTATATTTTTGGCATGTTTAACACGTTTAACACGTTTTGACACGTTTGACACATTTTTCACGATAATAACACATTTAACACATTTTGACACGTTTTCACGTTTTTGACACGTTTAACAAGTTTTGACACGTTTAACATTTTTGACACGTTTAACACGTTTTTCACGTTTTTGGCATGTTTAACATGTTTTGACACGTTTTCCACGTTTTTGACACATTTTGACACGTTCAACACATTTTGACACGTTTTTCACACGTTTAACATATTTTTGACACGTTTAACATGCTTTTGGCACGTTTAACACATTTTGACATGCTGGACAATATTTTCATATTTTGACATGTTTAACACGTTTTTGACACGTTTGATACGTTTTTCACGATTATGACACATTTAACACATTTTGACATGTTTTTCACGTTTTTGGCACGTTTAACACGTTTTGACACGTTTAACAAGTTTTTCACATTTTTGACACGCTTGCGTTTTTCACGTTTTTGGCACGTTTGACTCGTTTTGACACATTTTCCATATTTTTGATACGTTTTTGGCACGTTTAACACGTTTAACAAGTTTTTCACATTTTTGACATTTTTAACACGTTTTTCACGTTTTGGCACGTTTAACACGTTTTGACATTTCCACGTTTTTGACACGTTTTGACACGTTTTTCACGTTTCCGACATGTTTTTCACGTTTTGGCACGTTTAACACGTTTTTGACACATTTAACACATTTTGACATGTTGGACACTATTTTCATGTTTTGACATGTTTAAAACGTTTAACATGTTTTTGACACGTTTGACACGTTTTTCATGATTATGACATATTTAACACATTTTGACATATTTTTCATGTTTTTGGCACGTTTAACACGTTTTGACACGTTTAACATGTTTTTCACGTTTTTGGCACTTTTTGACATGTTTTCCATGTTTTCCACGTTTTGGAACATTTTGACACTTTTAACACGTTTTTGACACGTTTAACATGTTTCTCACATTGCTGACACATTTAATACGTTTTTCACATATTTGACGTGCCAAAACATGAAAAACGTGTTAAATGTGCCAAAAACGTGAAAAACGTGTTAAACATGCCAAAAACATGTTAAAACTTATCAAAATGTGTTAACGTACAAAAAACATGTTAAACATGTCAAAATGTCAAAAACGTGTTAAACGTGCCAAAAATGTGAAAACGTGCCAAAAACGTGAAAAACATGTTAAACGTACCAAAACATGTTAAATGTGCTAAAAGTGTGTTAAATGAGCCAAAAACGTGTTAAACGTGTTCAGCATGTCAAAAACGTGTTAAACATGCCAAAAATGTGAAAAACGTATCAAATATGTCAAAAACGTGTTAAACATGCCAAAAACGTGAAAAACATGTTAAACGTGTGAAAACGTGTTAAACGTGTGAAAAATGTGTTAAACGAGTGAAAAATGTGTTAAACATATCAAAATTGTATTAAAATGTCAAAAACGTGTTAAACGTGCCAGGAATGTGAAAACCATGTTAAACTTATCAAAAACGTGTTGACGTATTAAATATGTTAAAAACGTGTTAAACGTGTCAAAAACGTAAAAAAACGTGTTAAAGTTGTCAAAAACATGTTAAACATATTAAACATGTCAAAAACGTGTTAAACGTGATAAAAACGTGAAAACGTGTTATTAGTGTGAAAACGTGTTAAACATGTCAAAAACGTTTTAAACGTGCCAAAACGTGAAAATGTGTTAAACGTGTGAAAAACGTGTTATAAGTGTGAAAATGTGTTTAAGATATTAAAAACGTGTTTAACGTGTAAAAAACATGTTAAACGTGTGAAAAACGTGTTATAAGTGTGAAAACGTGTTAAAAATATTAAAAACGTCTTAAACGTGTAAAAAATGTGTTAAATATGTGAAAAACGTGTTAAACATGTCAAAAACGTGTTCGACTTAATGTTGGAAAATGATTAGTTTATATTGGATTAATAATAGAGAATTAAATTAAATTTATATAATTTGGGTAATGTGGATAACTCTAACCCAACCCAAATTAAACTCAACACATACTCAACTCAACCCATACTCAACCCAACCCATATTAACCAACCCAAATTAATATTTTGGGTTTGGGTTAGGGTTGGGTTTGGGTAAACCCAAATTATGCTCACCCCTATCTAGAATCCTCTAGGAGTTCCTGGATTTTGGTTAGTCATGGAACTCTCTAGATTTCTCTAGGAGTTCCCCTTTTGTGAGTGAGGTCGTGGAACTCTCTAGAATTCTCTAGGAGTACCTCTTATTGTAAGTAGGGTCATGGAACTTTCTAGAATTATCTAGGAAGTTCCTTTAGTATGTAAGGTGGGAGAACTCTCTAAAATTCTTTAGGAGTTCTCATGTATAGGTGTTCGTAGAATTCTCTAGAAACCTCTAGGAATTCTTAGGATTATATTAATAATAGAAGAGTCTAGAAATGTCTAGGACAAGGAATATCTAGAATGATCTTCCCACTTGTATATAAACAAGTCTAGGTCATAGAACTCAACTCAACCATTGTTCAAAAAAACTCAGCACTTGTAATACCTCACTCTTGTAAGCAATAAACAAGATATTCTCCAAGCTCTTTCTCTCTCAAATTGTTCCATCTTCTTACATCTTTTAAGAGGCTGACTAGCTAGGCATGAGGCAATATGGCCTATTGCCGCACGGGACGAGGTGATATTCGGTGACCGTGTTTCTGCCCGTGACACGAAGCTCCCCATCCCTTCAGATCGAAGAACGGAGGCTTCAATCGAAACCACCAAGCCTACAGTTTGGTGTTCTTTGCGTCCGACCGAGGGTTTTGTCTAGGTTTAGTTTTCGATCGAGAAAATTGAACACTCCCCTACACCCGACCAAGGGTTTTTTAGTTCAACCAAGAAAACAAGCCCGTCATCATTTTCGACCAAAGAATCTTAGCCCCGATCGATAACTCCCCCTACACCCGACTAAGGAATCTATCCTCAACCGAGAACTCCATACACTCGACCAAGGAATTCTAGCCTCGACCGAGGAGTTCTACCACCCGACCAAGAACTCCCCGCATCCGGCTAAGAAGTCTTGACCTCAATTGGGGATCTCTCACACCCGATCGAGAGTCCAACACCTAACGACCCGGGTCCGTTTGTTTGGAGTTTTTAATTTTAAAATTGTTTTTATTAGAAGTACCAACCTATTTTCTAAAAATTTGAAGAAAAAAAATGTTTTTAGAATATTTTTATAAAAAATATTTATATAAGGACTAGTTTGGATTTTATTTTTAAATTATAATGCCTTAAACTGATATTTTTTAGGTACTCTTCACGATAATCATCGACATCAATTGCATGTATCAGTATTTAAATATTTTTATACAATTTTAAATGTAAGAAAAACATGTGCATGTTTAGAACTTTAAAATTAATTAGTTAAAGAAAATGTAGTCAAACCATTTTTTTCAAAAAGCCAATAATTTTTATAAAGTAGAGACTTATTTTTAACGGGTACAAAAGATATAGTGCAAATCCCTTTTTTGAGTATCACAAAACACCGAGCTCAAAAGATTCTCTAGTCAAATTTATGTTTATATATGTATTCAAAATGTTTTATTGATTTTAATTAAAATCAATTTGCGACTTTTTATCAAATAAATAATCTTTTAAATTAAATATTTTTAATTAATTTGAAATCGGATTTCTTTAATTAAATTATGATTTGATTATTTTAAATCTAAAAAATTATTTAAAATTAATAATAAAAATTAATTATTATTATAATTAATCTTAAAATGTCAAAATATATTTTTAATAAATCTTTTAAATAATATTTTATTAAAAGATTTTTAACCTACAATAAAAAAATTATATATATATATATATATATATTTTGGGAACCAGAGAAGTGAATAAAAAGAGAAAAAGTGAATAAGAAGGTAATATAATGAGAAAGAAACTATATACATTACTCTTTTAAGATATAATCATAATATTTCTAAAAGTTTGTTTTTTTAGGATTATTTATATAAATTTGATTTATTTAAAAATATTTATCTTTCATAATTTTGAGGGGATAATTTTTATTTTGGTAAAAAAAATTAAATGTATTAATATAATATATATATATATATTTAAATAAAATATATTTTAATATTTTAGTTAATAAAAAAAATAATTTAGTTGAAAAACTAGTAATTGAAATAATGTTTAATTAATACGGTTGAATTTAAAAAACAACAATCTGCATAATTCTTTATTGAGTTATTTTTATGTTTGATTGAGGGGTTGTGATACTTTTTAAAAGATTTTTATTAGTTTATGGTAAATAATTTTATAATTTAGTTTGTTTAGATTTATTAGTTGATTTAATTTGCCAACCATTACTTATTTATTATTTGAAATAAAAATAAAACAATGAATGGCCTGGAAATTGAATGAGCTTTTGATGGCTAAATATAAATAAACAATTCCAATGGCCTAAACCCAATATCGTTTATCCTCCATAAACGAGTTGATCATCATCTAAACGAAGAAAGCAAAACCCCATATCAATCTCTCTATGTAATTAATTTTTAGAAACATATATAACATGTTCCGTTTGCCATTAGATACCTTCCCTCAGATAGATAGATAGATATAGATATATAGATATAGTTATAATATTAATTATATAGTTAAGTTGTAAGTAATATATTATTTTGATAAAAAAAATATCCATCATCATCGATCTCTACGTACCTCTTTGAAATTATTATTAATCCATTGTAATATTATTAGAACAAGACTCTGATGATGAATGGTGGTGGTGGTGTGATTTGATCTTGAATTTTGTGTAATCTATTAATATTTTAATTTGCTTTTGATCCATCCGTCCTATATATCCTATCCTATCCGTAGTAATTAAGGCGTGGAGGCAAGAAGAGATCGATCTAAGATAAATATTAATAAATAATTATTAATGGGGTTCCTTGACAAGTTATGGGACGACACAGTTGCCGGGCCTGCCCCAGAATCGGGGCTGGGAAAGCTCCGCAAATACAACTCCTTGTCCGCATCATCGCATAGATCAATATTGTCCGATCCTGATCCTGATCATCCTACTCTTTATAATAATAATAATAATAATAATTCCCACGATTTCCCCGTTTCCCGATGCATCACCATTGTCCGTTCGAATTCCGTCGGGGCCCCTTCATCCCGGCCAACCAATTGCACCTCCCCAACTTCTCCCTTTTCCCGTAAGCACAAAGATCGATATATTTATATATTATTATTATTATTATTATTAATTTTCGTTTCATTTGTGCAATATATATATATATATATATATATATATATATATATATATATATATGCATTTTGCAGCATCAACATCTCCCAGGACCGGAAGGGACTTTACATTCAATCGGTGGAAGAAGAAAGATCGTCTCTCCGCTTTTCAACGCCCTCCCGATAATGATCATGATACCATAAGTCCGACAGTTTACGATTGGTTCTTTGTTTTCTTTTTCTTAAATACCTAATCTAATTCATTCATTCATTCTAATCATATATATTTTATATTTTCTTTTTCTCCTTTTTGCAGGATAGTGATCAATGCTTTGGATCGTTAAAACAACCAGTCAACTTTTATATATATATATATATATATGCCATTATATATATATATATGTAAATAATGTAAATAATGAATACTATGATTGATGTGTACATAATAATAATATTAATAATAAATAATGTATAACCATATATATATATATATATTAGAAAAAATAGAAAGAAAGAGAGAAAAAAAAAACAATTATGTTTATAATTTTGAGGAAGAGAGAAGTCCACATTTATGAACCAGTTATTACTCACTAATTCCATGTTCTCTTTATTTATTTTTAAACTCAACTAAAAAAATAATTGTCTAATTAATTATTTCTTAACAATTAAATAATTTATTTTATTAATCAAAATATTAAAATATTTTTTATTTTATTTATATATTAATATTTTTTTAAAATTTTTTTATCAAAAATAATGATTACATTCTCAAAATCATCAGTCATCGTTGTTTTTTATCTTAAAAAAAAAAAAAAAATAAAAAAAAAAAAAAAAAAAAAAAATCATTCCTCAATCCGACCCACAACAAAATATCCAGTATACATGTATGCATTTCTGCTAGAGATTAGGGTTATTAGATTAGATGATGAAGAGAGGAAAGAGTTGACCTTTAATTATTTGCTAGGGCTGTAACTGACCTGACTCTAGTTTATTTCTTGTTAAAATCTACATGAGCTTCCATCTCTTACCATGACAACCATTCCACACTGCGGCATGTACGGGATCAAAATCAAGAGGCAAATTTCTATTGTCATTGGCTCTAGGTACGAATATAGAAATTGTATTAGAGACTATTTCCTTTTCTATCCATCTTATATTCATTTTTTCTTAATATAATTATATTTTCATTTCACTCTCTTAAAATATTTACATTCTCTATCTAAACTCGTTAACTAACCCATTAATTACATATTTCTCTTATTAAATTTCATAATTAGTTAATTTTATAAACATAGGATATATAATTAAAAATAATTATATTTTATTAAATAATTAAAACAAAATTTAAATATTATATATTAAAACAAAATATATTATATAAATATTAAAATAAAATATATTAAATAAATATTAACATATATATTTTATCTTTATTTAATTTTATAAATATAATATGTATAATTAAAATTAAATATATTAAATAAAATAATTAAAATAAATATTAAAAATTAAAATAAAATATATTACATAAAAAATAAAATAAAATAAAATTTTATTTATCTTTATACATCTTATTTTACTCTTACAATCTTATTTTATCTTTATACATTATATATAATATATTTATTTGAATTATTTATTTTTATCTTTACTTAATTTTATAAATATATTATATTTAATTTTATTATAAGATAATTTTTTTAAGTGGTAAGAAAATAATTCAATTTTATTATATAATTTAATTTATCTTTGTACATTTTATTTTAATATTTATATAATTTATATTTATTTAAATTATTTAATTTTACAAATATAATATATATAATTAAAATTAAATTTATAGTCGTAAAATTTCCTACTAGAATGATAAATGTATTTTAAGTTAAATAAATATTATAAACTAAAATAAAATAATTTAAGTAAACATTAAAATAAAATATATATATATATATATATATATATATATATATATATTATCTATGTAGTTTAATTTTATATGTATAACTTTATTTGAATGTAATATATATTTATTTAAACTATTTAATTTAATATGTTGAATTTTAATCATATAAATTATAATTATAAAATTAAGTAAAGATAAAATATGTGTGTAATTTTAATATTTATATAATATATTTTTTATTTTAATATATAATATTTTATTTAAATTGTTTAAGTATTATTAATTTAATCATATACATAAAATATATTAATATTTTTAAAAAAAAAAATAATTATTAAAAAATGTGTAATTAATGGGTTATTTATGGGTTTAGGGAGAGAGTGTGGGTATTTTGGGAGAGTGAATAGAAAGGTGGGTATATTGAGAAAAAGTGAATAAAAAGTGAGTAAATAGAGAAATGGTTCTTATGGTTCATAAAATTATATATATAAGTAATTCATTATAATATAATGCTTAAATAAGTTTAATTTTATGAGATTTTAAAAATAAGACTAATTTATAATAAAATTTATTTTTATATTCTTAGTTAAATCTAATTCAATATAGAGGGTTAAATAATTAACAAGAAAATATTATTCATTTTATTACGAACTTTCGTCTTCACATTCTTAATTGTTGAAAATATTCTATCAATAGTAATAAAAACATGTAAGGTTAAAACAAGATAATTACTATAGATCAATTGTTTACACAACTCAACAAATATAAAAACGTTTAAATTTTTTATCACATCGATTTATAATGTACCAATTCATACTTGAAATAATGTCTTTATTTATTAAAATTTCAGAATAAATTTTATTATAAATATATAAATATCTCATTAATAAATCAGTGAATGATTTTTTTTAATAAAAAATGAACTAAGTGATGTTAAAATGATATATTTTTATTATTATATAAAATTATTTATAATATGCATTTCATACAAAAATATGAGATTCAACATATTTGAGAATTAGAAAATTAAACATTTCATAAAACTAACTAGAGAATAGAGAAACTATGAAATGAGAATTAAGAAAAATAAATCTAAGATAACTATTTGATTGCAAACTACCAAAAAAAACAATATAAAAATGAATAATTATATATATATATATATATATATATATATATATATATATATATATATATATATATATATATATATATATATATCAAAATTAGTTTAAAAAGTATATTGTTTAGGAAATAATTTCGAGAGCTTCCATTCTATATATTTTTATGAAATAATTGTCCAAACAACACTAAAAGTGTGTTTGGTAACCCTAGAATTGACATTGGAATTAGAATTGGAATTGGAGGGTCCAATTCCAATTCTTATGCTTGTTAGACACTTTAATATTAAGAATTTGAATTAGAATTAGAATTTCAATGGAATTCAATATAGTATAATTTGATAGTTCTCAATTTCAATCTTTTTAGGTTGGGATTATAATTATAAATTAACACGATTTTCACGTTTTTGACATGTTTAACACGTTTTTTACACATTAAACACGTTTATCACGTTTATGTCACGTTTAACACGTTTTTAACACGTTTATGTCACGTTTAACACGTTTGTAACACGTTTAACACATCATATTTTTTGCACGTTTAACACGTTTTTGGCACGTTTAACACGTTTTTGGCACATTTAACACGTTTTTCACGTCCTTGATAATGACACATTTAACACGTTTTTGACACGTTTAACACGATTTTCACATTTTTGACACGTTTAATACATTTTTCACATTTTTGCACATTTTTCACATTTTTGCACGTTTAATAAGTTTTTCACATATTTGACACGTTTTTGACACGTTTAACACGCTTTCACGTTTTTAACACATTAAACACGTTTATCATATTTTTGGCACGTTTAACATATTTTTGACATGTTTAACACGTTTTTTTTTACGTTTTTGACACGTTTATCACATTTTTGACATGTTTAACATATTTTTCACATTTTAGCACGTTTAACAAGTTTCTCACATATTTGACATGTTTAACACGTTTTTGACACGTTTTCATATGTGTAACACGTTAAAATATTTTTAACACATTAAACATTTTTATCATGTTTTTACACGTTTAATACGTTGTTGACACGTTTTACATGTTTTTTTACGTTTTTAACACGTTTGACACATTTTAACACGTTTTTCTCACGTTTAACAAGTTTTTCACGATTTGGCACGTTTAACAAGTTTTTCACTTATTTGGCACGTTTAACACATTTTTGATATGTTTAACACGTTTTCACATTTTTGACATGTTTAACACGTTTTTAATTCATTAAACATGTTTATCATTTTTGGCACGTTAAACACGTTTTTGATACGTTTAACACGTTTTTCACGTTTTTGGCACGTTTAACACGTTTTGGTATGTTTAACACATTTTTGGCACGTTTAACACAATTGATTTTTTGGCACATTTACCACATTTTGACATGTTTAATACGTTTTGGCCCGTTTAACACACCTATGACATGTTTAAAACGTGTTAAATATACCAAAAATGTGTTAAACATGCCAAAACGTGAAAAATATGTTAAACGTGCCAAAAATGTGTTAAACTTGTCAAAACATGCCAAAATGTGTTAAACTTGTCAAAACGTGTTAAATGTACCAAAAATATGATAAACGTGTTAAGCATGTTACAAACGTGTTAAACGTGCCAAAAATGTGTAAAATGTGCCAAAAACATGTTAAATGTGTCAAACGTGTGAAAAAATGTTAAACGTGTTAAACATGTCAAAAACGTGTTAAACGTATTAATAATGTCAAAAATGTGTTAAATGTGCCAAAAATGTGAAAAACATGTTAAACGTGTGAAAATGTGTTTTAAGTGTGAAAACGTGTTAAACATGTCAAAAGCGTGTTTAAACGTGCCAAAAACGTGAATAACGTTCTAAACGTATAAAAAAACGTGTTGAACGTGTTAAACATATCAAAAACGTGTTAAACGTGCCAAAAATGTGTTCGATTATAATGAAATCAACGTACTAAAAACATGTTAAATGTCATGTTAAACATGTCAAAAACGTGTTAAATGTGCAGTTAAACATGTCAAAACTTGTTAAACGTGTCAAAACGTGTTAAATGTGCCAAAAATATGTATACATGCCAAAAAATGTTAAAACTTGTCAAATGTGTTAAACGTGCCAAAACGTATTAAATAAGTCAAAACGTGTTAAACGTGCCAAAAACGTGAAAATATACCAAAAACGTGAAAACGTGTTTCTTGGGTGTGAATACCCAACAATCTCCACATTTTGCCCAAAACAGTGCAAAATACAATCACATAATCACAAGACACATCATCGCCAATTTATTACCACCGAGGCAACAAAGAGAATACCCAAGGTAAACTCGTGTCACAAAGACCAGGGCAAATGCACAAAGCATGCGAAAATCACAAAGATTAGACACAAGAGTACAAAGCATGTGAAAATCACAAAGATCAAACGCAAGAGCACAAAGAATGGGAAAATCACAAAGATTAGAGGCAAAATCACAAAGCATGCCATGTCCACAAAGGACGAACCTCAAAGAGTTTTCCCTAAGTCTAAGTTTAAAATTCGTTGACACAAAATAAATTTTTCAACAGGTAAACACTTAGTACCCATATCAGCAGGATTAAATTCTGAAGGAATTTTCTCTAACTTAACAATGCCCTTTTTAATAATATCCCGAATGTAATGAAACCTAACATCATTATGTTTAGTTCTATCATGAAAAACAAGATTTTTACATAGTTGAATAACAGATTGACTATCAGAAAACACAACCACATTTTTGTCAAGAAAATCAATTTTAGACAAAACAGCCCTAGGCCAAATTGCTTCCTTAAAAGCTTCAGTGATAGCTACATACTCAGATTTTGTAGTAGATAAAGCAACAACGGGTTGAAGTTGAGACTTCCAACTTATGCAAGAGCCACACAAAGTAAACACATAGGAAGTAGTAGACTTTCTATTATCCCTATCATTAGCATAATTGGAATCTACATAACCAACCAACTTTGTACCTACAGAACACTTAAAGAAAGTCAATCCAACATCAATAGTGGTTTTTAGATATCTCAAAAGCCATTTCAAAGCATTCCAATGAGGTATATCAGGGTTAGACATAAATCTACTCAAGCAACTAACTGTATATGCAATATCAAGCCTAGTACTAATCATCAGATACATAATAGATCCTATAGCATTGGAATAAGGCACATTATTCATTTTAGTTATTTCAGTTTCAGTCTTAGGAGATTGATCCTTATTTAACACAAAGTGGGAAGCAAGAGGCACATTCACAGATTTAGCATCAAACATAGAAAATTTACTCAAAATTTTAGCAACATATGCACTTTGATTCAACACAATAGAAAATTTTGTTCTATCTCTAGTGATATTCATGCCCAAAATCTTCTTAGCATCACCTAAGTCTTTCATGTCAAAATTTTCACAAAGCAATTTTTGCACATGCATAACAGACTTCAAACATGGGCTAACAATCAACATGTCATCCACATACAATAAAAGAAATACAGGCACAAAGTCTATATTCTTGAAGTAAAGGCAATGATCAGAAGAACTTCTTTTAAACATCAAAGATTACATGCACTTATCGAACTTGATATTCCATTTCCTAGGAGATTGTTTTAAACCATACAAGGTTTTTTTAACAAACAAACATGATCAGGAAACTGGGGGTCATTAAACCCCTCAGATTGATGCATATAAATATTCTTATCAAGTTCACCATGTAAGAAACCAGTAGTAACATCCATTTGTTTCAATTCCCAATCAAAGTGAGCAACTAAAGCAAGCATAATTCTAACAGTAGTGAATTTGACAACAGGAGCAAAAATTTCAGCATAATCTATTCCCTATTTTTGAGTAAATCCCTTGGCTACTAACCTGACCTTGAATCTAACTTTTTTAGACTCTTCCTTCACCTTATACAACCACTTGCAATCCACTAAGGAGCAATTATGAGGTTTAGGAAAAAGTTTCCAAGTATCATTAATTCTTAGGGAGTTCATCTCATTATTCATAGAAACAATCCATTTAGTAGAAAACTTATACCTCAAAGCTTATTTGTAAGAGTTTGGCTCATTACAGTCTAGGGATTCAAACATGTTAAAAGAAAATTCATACATATTGCAATCATTAAAATTATCATCCCTAAATCTAGCAAGCATTCTAACATTTCTTTTACTTTTATCCCTAGCAAGTTGATAGTCCTGCAAATCATCAGACAAATTATGTGAATCAGACAACACATTTGAATCATTCAAATTATCAAGAAAATCATGTGAATCAGAAAAAACATTTGAATCATTCAAATCATCAATATCATGCATATTATCATGTTCCACCTCATTGAGAACATTCACATCATGTGCAGCAGGTTGATCAAAAACTACAGGCACATGCTCCACCTTATTAGGAGCATCATTAACCAAAGTGGGGGACATAGACAAGCAAGAAAAATCATTCTCATTAAAGACAACATCTCCACTTATCACAATCCTAAGCCCAGGTTCACTCCTATCCCAAAGCAAATAACCTTTTACCCCTTCAAGGTAGCTAAGACCACACATTTCTTGGACATAGGCTCAAACTTGTCAACCTTCTGATGCACATAGGCAACACAACTAAAAACATTCAAGTTGCTCAAATCAAGAGTTTTACCTGAAAACACAGATTCAAGACATTTCCCTCCTAAGGGAACACCGGGGGACCTATTTATTAAATGAGCAGTAGTATGCAAAGCATCCCCTCAAAACATCTTAGACAACCCAGATGACGCTAACATAGCTCTCACCCTCTCTAGAAGTGTCTTATTCATTCTCTCAGCAACACCATTCTGTTGTGGTGTGTACAGCACAGACTTATGTCTTTTAATACCCCATGTAGCACATAAATCATTCATCTGTTTATTATAGAACTCAAGTACATTATCTATTCTAAGATTTTTTATTCTCTTACCTGTTTGATTCTCAATCAAAATCTTCCACTCTTTAAACTTTTCAAAAACATCAGACTTATGTTTCAATAGTAACACCCAGACTTTCCTAGAATAATCATCAATGATGGACATAAAATATTGGTTCCCTCTATGTGTAGGAACACTAGAAGGACCCCACACATCAGCATGTAAATATTCAAGGATATTAGTACACTTAGACACATTTAGGTAAGAGGAGATAGGAAAACTCACCTTATGTTGTTTTTTTGACACAAATGATTCACAGAAGGGGATGGGGGATAATTTATCACTACCAAAGTGACCACCTTTATGCAAAATTTATAGACCTTTATTTCTCATGTGACCTAATCTATTATACCAAAGAACAGATTTATCACCAATCACAAAGTTCATAGAGTCACAAGCAGTCTCAGCATGACACACATACAGATTGTTCATCTTTTTAATAGTAAAGATAACAAGAGACCCACGTAAAATTTTCATAACACTCTTCCCCCACTTTCCCTCCAAACCATCATTCTCAAGAGATGCACAAGACAACAAATTATAACGCAAATCAGGAACATGCCTTACATTCTTCAAAGTAAACACAGAACCACAAGAAAACCTTAGGCATACATCACCTATTCCTAACACATTGCAATTTTTAAAATTTTCCATAGATATAAAACCATGTTCAATCTCTTTATAGTTCGAAAACAAATCTCTAAATGGAGTCAAATGGAAAGTACAACTAGAGTCAACTAGCCAATCAGATTTGCACAAAGAATCAGATAACACAGAGTTCAAGCTAGCATAATCACATAGATTATTAATCATAAAAATATCACCCAAATTGCCCTCACAAACAGCCACATTAGCATTTTCAACATGCTGATTTCTCTTAGGCTTAGGACAGTCTTTGATAAAATGACCAGACTCATGACAATTATAACACTTTCTAGCACTAGACTTAGACTTAGATCTGCTTTTACTAGCAGGATGAGATTTCTTACCAGAACTCTCATTACTGACATTCTTTTGGACACTTGACCTACCCAGAGATCTACCCCTCACATGCATGACTTCCCCACCAGACTGTTTATCCCTCTCAAAGTGTCTTAAATCTAACTCCTTACTCTTAAGACCATTGACAACAATATCAAGAGTGACACTGTCTCTTCCATACTTAATGGCAAACTTCACATCATTAAAAGAATTAGGAATAGCATTCAACAAGACAATGAGGGCATACTCATCAATGTTTTTATCACCACACAACTTAATAATAGAAATAAATTTAGTGAAAACATCCAGATTATCTTCAATATCCTTGGACATATCCAATCTAAATTTTAAAAACTTTTCAAGTAAAAACATTTTATTAGGTAGAGAAGTTTTAGTATAAAGTTCAGACAATTTATCCCACAAGGTTTTTGCACACTCTAAATTACCAATTTTCTCATCACAAAATCAGATAAATTCAAGTATATAGAGGCACAAGCATTTTCATTCATTTCACTATTTTTCTCAACGGTATCAGTAATCGCATAAACTTGACTAACAGCTTTAAAACATTTTTTCTAAATCAAAACACATTTCATTTTTTGTTTCCAAATGCTAAAATCAGTTTTTCCGTCAAACGGAACCATACCATATTGATTAACACTAGACATTCTATCAAACAAATTAAAAGCAATCAACAATCAATTGGCAGAAATTAATAGGAAGGTTCAAGCTATGTTACCTTGCGAAACTCAAAGAAAGTTTCGACTTAACCACCCCGCTCGGGGATTTGCTGCTTCGTCTTCTAAACAGCGGCACAGCAACGGCACGACAGCGGCACGGCAGCGACATGGCGACGACTTTGATTCTCAACGGTCGCGACAAACGCTACACCAACAACGGTTGAACATGACAGCAACGACTTCTTCTCTAGAGGCGGCAACGACTTTCTTCTTCCTCCAATAGCAGCAGAAGCAGAGAATAAAAGCAAGAGGATTAAAGAAGAAACAGAGGACAGATCTACGCTTATTGGTGAAGATAACTTATATCCTCCAACTCAATCTCGTACTTCAATTACAAACCCTAAACCCTAACTTTAATACCATTGTTGGGTGTGAATGCGATTGGAGTTTGGCTCAGTCCTCTTGTTTATTGATTCTGTTGCACCACTATCTCACACAAAGGAGTCAACTCTCTCACTAGCATCTAAACACCACAAAGGAATTTAACATCTGCCTCCCACCAAGAGAGTAGTATATATTTATATTATTAGGTCAAGTCCAATAAGCGGGAACTAAAGATTGGGCCATAATGTTGGGCCAACCAATACCCAATAGTGTTAAATGTGCCAAAAGATGAAAAACGTGTTAAACATGCCAAAATGTGTAAAACGTGTTAAACGTGCCAAAAATGTGTAAAACGTGTTAAACGTGCCAAAAATGTGTTAAATGTGTGAAAATGTGTTAAACTTACAAAAACATGAAAAACATGTTCAACGTGGGAATAACATATTAAACGTGTTAAATATGTCAAAAACGTGTCCAAAACGTGAAAAACATGTTAAACTTGTCAAAACGTGTGAAAAATATGTCAAACATACTAAAAATGTCAAAAACGTGTTAATCATACCAAAAACGTGAAAAATATGTTACACATGTGAAAATGTGTTTTAAGTATGAAAACATGTTATACATGTCAAAAACGTGTTTAAACGTGCCAAAAACATGAATAACGTTCTAAACGTATAAAAAAAGTGTTGAACGTGTTAAACATATTTAAAACGTGTTAAACGTGCCAAAAACGTGCTCAACTATAATGAAAATCAACATACTAAGAACCTGTTAAATGTCCCGTTAAACGTGCCAAAACGTGTTAAATGTGCCAAAAATGTGTAAACATGCCAAAAATATGTTAAATCTTGTCAAATGTGTTAAACGTGCCAAAAACGTATTAAATGAGTCAAAACGTGTTAAACATGCAAAAAAACATGAAAACGTGTTAAACGTGCCAAAACGTGAAAAACGTGTTAAACGTGCCAAAATGTATAAAACGTGTTAAACGTGCCAAAAACGTGAAAAATATGTTAATTGTGTGAAAAACATGTTAGGCGTGTGAAAAACGTGTCAAACATGTTAAATGTGTTAAACATGTCAAAAACGTACCAAAATGTGTTAAACTTGTCAAAACATTTGAAAAATATGTTAAACGTATTAAAAATGTCTAAAACGTGTTAAACATACCAAAAACGTGAAAAACATGTTAAACTTATGAAAATGTGTTTTAAGTGTGAAAACGTGTTAAACATGTCAAAAACGTGCTTAAACGTGCCAAAAACGTGTTAAACGTGTTGAACGTGTTAAACATGTCAAAAATATGAAAACATATTTAAGAAGTTAACATTTTGAACCGATATTTAATTTTACAATCATATGAATTATGATTGAATTACAATTCTATAATTTTCCCAAACATAAGAATTGTGATTGAATTACAATTTTATAATTTTCCCAAACATAGGAATTAAATTGGAATCCCATGCCAATTCGTTGTAATTCAATACCAATTCTTAAGGAATTGGAATTGTGATTCCAATGCCAATTCTAATTCCACTTCCAATTGCATTGATCCAAATATACCCTAAGTTATATTGTCTCTAGTTATAGAAGTAAATCAAAAGACAAAAAAAAATTAACTATTAATTTTAAACTCATTAAAAATTTAAAATTAATTATAATATATAAATTTTAATAACATATAAACCCAAAAAAAAAAACCCTACATTGTCTAGATGAGGAATTTTATAACTTTGACAAATCTGAATAAGCATAGCCTTAAGATAATTAAAAAATTATATTATATAAATGATAACAAAAATAATAATGTGTATAAATTAAAATAAAAAAATAAATATGTAATTACTATTTATAATATTTAGTGAGAGAGAGTAAGAGTTGAAGAGAGTAAGAGTTGAAGAGACGTTGACATTGGAGGTGAGTTTTTTTTTCTTCCATCTCTTTTCAGATTATTATTTGTGGTTCTTCATGATGTGAACTTTGTTATTCATATCGTTCTAATTCAGTTCATTGTCAAATTTATTTACAAAGTAGTAAAATTCTATAAAGGTATATAAAGTTGTCAAAATGTGTCAAAATTATTTAACATAACGAAATGGCTCAAACGGCGTTAAATTTTTATCCGCATGGATATTTATTTTATATATTTTTTTAATCTATTTTTTACATTTCAAACAAACATTCTCTTTCTATTTAATATATAAAATTAAATAAATAAAATTTTCCTTCTTCTCTCTTTTCACCATCCCAACCTAACCCACCATCATCTTCATCCCTTCTCTTCACCAGCAATTAATCCAAACACATTCAAGAACTCAACAAATGAATCTCAATCTCTAGAGAATGTCATCGATTATTTTTTCTATTCCTTTTTTAACTAGATCATTCATATACTCTTATATTGTTATCAAGCCTCATAATACAACTATGTTCGTGATATGATAATCTGATTAGTTTGGATCAAACAGTGTAATATCTGTAATAAACCTCGTTTATCCGCGGTTGAACTCTGTGATTGAGGATCTAACTAAATAGATTCCAAAACCCTAGATGAAGCGATCTTCGAACTAATTTTTTCTTTACGAAGAACAATCAAAAACAAGGACGAACAATCAGAAACAAGGATAAACAATCATTATACCTTTCGAATACCAATTTATTCAGCTTATCAACTCCAACTTTGATTATAATCAAAGCTAGAATCTCAATAACCGATTCTAGAACTCTCTTTAATTTTTCAAAATTCTAACCATCACAGGTGACATATCATATTTAACCGCTAAAAACTCATTATTCTGATCCACCTAGCAAAATCGGAAATTGTAGGCAAGTTATTCAAACGAAATCCATAATTTTTAGTCTCGATGTTTTGCATTGAATATATAACCTATTACTTTGACATCAATTGAGAAGAACATAGAGTGGAATTCAGAGAGAGACAGCGAAATGGGCCTGAGAAATGGTGGATGAGATCGGTGAAGAGAGAAGGAAATTTTTATTTATTTATATAATTTTTATGTATTAAATTTAAAGAAAAAGTCTATTTAAAATGAAAAAAATAGGTTAAAACAAAAATATAAAATAAATATCCACGTGGATAAAAACTTAACTCCGTTTGATGCATTTCGTTATGTTAATAATTTTGACACATTTTGAAAGAGTTAATTATAACATTTTGTATAATGTCAGTTTTCAGTTGGGTCTATTATATTATATATAGTTTTATAAATCTAGATTGGTTATGAGCAATAGTGGTGACGCTGTTAATTCACCGTTCTTTGGTGGAGTCTGCATCGACAATCATACTCAATAGGATGACTGGTATTTGGTTGGTAGGGGAGGGTACGTTGTCCGTCTTGTAGACGGCCAACCTCAGGTTCGCTTAAGCGAACAAAGGAAGGATGCAATCTCAATAGGACCAAGAGAAGTCGAAGGGTCTCGTAAACCATCGGTCTTCAACCGACTTTCTCTTCCACCTCTTAGGGAACCTATTGGATATGGTTTTGGAGCAAATATGCGGCAATCAAAGACTAGAATTAGAAATGTTATTAGCAAGAGTGGAAGGAGTCAATACTTAGTGGGTCGTCAAACTCATCCAATCTGAAAATACTAGGTGGAGAAGATGTCAGTTCGCACTAACACAGTTCATGGCTGCACGTAGTCGGATTTCCGCGTTGTCAATGCACCATCATATGCAATGCAGACTGGCTCAAGAAGGCGCATTATATGGTTGGTCTAGACAGAAAAGATAATGGTCGGTGGTAAGTGTTTCAAATTTTAAACCTTATTAGATCGTCCTAGAGTTGTGATTATTTCAGAATATAAGATGGGAAAAAGGAGATCGATCGAAGTGAATGAGAATAACTTAAAGTTGATTCGTAAATCTCTTCGATCATCATGGAAGAAGGAGCGACTTGGTTCCAGTCCTAATAATGGAGAATTTTGGTCGGGCTATTATATTCATACAATGCTTTATGGTGTGATTTCAAAACAATATTTATAATGTTGATTGCAAATTGTGTGATTCCATTGGTAGAGGATGGTCTTTGCCGACTTGTTAATGGTCGATCTATCGTCATTGAGAAAATGCAAGTTAAGAGTGGCATTTCTAATGTTGTGAATATGAATAGACAAGCGTATGAAACAAGACATGTCACTAGGAGATTTGAACCAGGTTCAACTCATAATGGTAACTCGATCTATTTGTTTGGAATGTCTACATTATTATATAACTCTAATCTTCTCCGCAGAGTAGGGGATGATCTTGGTGGGTTTATTGAGTGTGATGAGAGTTATCAAACCAGAAACGATGAAGGATGGGTCTGAATTCTTGTGGCCCCTCTTGAACCGAACATCAGATATCCGGAAGTCCTTCTTGTGGATAACAGAACACATGATTATAAGGTTATGGTTTGTCCAGAACGCTCTATAGGTCTTGTTTTGCTCCTAAAAATGATAAATATTGTTTTGAAATCACGTGCCTAAGACTATTATTGTAGAGCGTTTTTGAAACGTCCCTACTCATATAATATAACTACTACTCAAACATGTGTATCTATTTATCATTAAGAACACTAGATGAAGCCATAAAAAACTAGTTCTGTTCAAAAGATATACTTCATATATACATGCTTCTTCATACAGCTACAAGAAGCTACCACAAAATAACCTATACTCCATCATACTAACATGATTATGTACAAGTCTTATATACATGCACCATTATGCAGTAAGAAAGGACCCAAAATAAATTTCAAGTGTGTATACAAAAAAAATAAGTAAATCTAGCAGCATCGGTCCCTCCTCCCACGCTCTCTCCAACAACTTGCTCCTCTCCAAGCCTCATTCCTTCAAGTGTACAAAAGCTAGGGTTGAGTACCTACACCACACATAAGCATAGTGAGTCTAATGACTCAGCAAACAATTAAGTATTTTAAAAACCTGTTGGAATGATTTGCTTTTAAAAGGAAGATATATGCATAAAATGTTCATCATTTAAAAAGAGATGATCAGTCCATAAAAACCATTAGCATGTTTAGAAAATATGAGTTCATGGGGCCTGTATAATAACATTTTGAGCCATATTTGACCCTACACCATTCAGAGCTGATCCTAAAGGCAAGGAATCCGTTTGAGCCGTATTTGGAAAGGCACAATTAGGAGTCCATCCTTAAAAGCCTTTAACCTGTTTGGACCGTCTTTTAGTTGGACAATAGTAAATAGAGCTCATGCTAGATACTTTGGTCCTTTAAATAATCAGCCAGTATATTTGGAATCAACTAACTATAGCTCATGTTAGCCAGTCTCCTCCCGTTTCCGTTAATACTCATTCATCAATAATATGCGCCCATGTATGCATAAATCATAAGGGTTTCTGTTTTATTAAAGTATATACTTAACCAATCATGGAAACCCTATCATTTCTGGAAAACATTATGACCCTTGTCATACTTGAGAAAAACATATTGTTTATAAAATAAGTTTGTCAATAAAACCAGATTATGCTATAGAAACATGTATTTTCAAACATATATGAAAATTATGCAGAAAATACTTGAGATACATAGCTATGTGTGGCTTTAAGAGTGAGTTTAAGAAAAGACTTGCCTTAATTTCGAAACTGGATAAAGAAGATGGTCTTATCTAGGGTTTGCTCTTGCTTTTCTCCAAAGCTCCTAAGTCTTGTTTAAAGAGAGAGAGAACTGAATTTCCAAATGAATCAAGGTAATGGGGGTAGGGTGAGTTAAGGGTTACTATGCTAAGTGGAAAGCATGCAACTAGGTTAAGTGGGAAGCATGCAATGGGTTAGGGTGGAATGTTATTAAGCTGCCAAGTGTTCAAATTAAATGATAAGCAAGTGGGTTTAATTAGTGACTAAAGAGGAAATTAAATTAGGATAATACTTATCCTAATTTTTTGGCGAGTCCCCTTACATGGGTCCCTTCAACTTGTTGTTTTATGAAAAATTTCCTAAGTATAAATTGTAAGCCTCTTCTACATAATATCCCACAATATAATCAACACAACATTTTTATATCTCAGCCCCTAGTAATAATAATAACAAGTCTATTCCTAACATGACATATAAGTGAATAGATAAGGGTGGACATTCAAGTAATGCACCCTTGACCCTACTAGCCTTTCATAACAGAAAAAGATGAGCTTGTGCATAACAATTTTGCTTTTATATCGAGCATTTTTCTCCTCTTTTACACGTTCCTGAGACTATTAACCATGTTTCTCCCTTTAGTTCCCCTTATGAGAAATGATTTACATTTGGTCTCACATCCAATATCGGATTTAATTGATAATTTGGAGCATGTCTCTGGTCATTCATGAGGTTTCTGAGGAAGAATCCGTTGAGTTGATCCTAAGTATGATGTTGAGGAGGAGATTTGCGCAGATGACTCATAATATTATTTTGAATGAGAATAGATCTCTAGTGCAAAAAAGTTTTGAGGTGTGAGAATGAGGTTTGGCCGGAGATTCGTGAGATTCCTCCACTTCCATATTATTATCTTCGAAATGAAATGAAGAAGATTACTTTTCCTAATGGTAATTTTATTGATGAAAAACGTGTTTCAAAGCCTAATAGGCGTATTCTAATTAATTTATCTTAATGATTGGAAAAATTGTGGCGTGGAATGTCTATGGGATTAACGATAGTGCACAGCGCAAAACAATAAAGTCTTTGATTAGCACTTTGAACTGTGGTATTTATTGTTTCAACGAGACTAAGATGTAGCGTATGAATCAATGGATTATTCGTGACCTATGTAATTGGAGATTTAGTGGTTGGGAGGCTCTTAATTCTATCAGGGCATTAGGTGGATTTTGGTAACATGGAATGAGGATTTATTTGAGAAAATTGACGTTAATATAGGTCGATTATCTATTAGTATTCAGTTTTATAACCGTGGAGATACTTTTCGTTGGGTATTTTCGGCGGTGTACAGACATGTGCTTTATAACCTTAAGTCTGATTTTGTCAATGAGCTTGTGGAGGTGATAAGTATTTGGGATCTATCTATTATTTTTGTGGGGAATATGAATGAAGTTAGGGTTCCTACCGAGAAAAAAAGGGCATGAAGACTCATAAGACATATGCGTGAGTTTTCTGAGACAATTGAAAATTTGGAGCTCGTTGATTTGCCTTTGGAAGGAGGGAATTCACATTTGGAATAGATAGCGGACACGGTGAGAGTGTGTAATCCCGCATTGATAGATTTTTCTTACGAGTAACTCGATTTTTCGTGGTGTATCTAATGTATTTCAGAAGGTCTTATCGTGGAGTTATTCTGATCATCGTCCTATCCTTATTGAGCGAAGGGAGGTGGTTCCAATTAGTCGGCCTTTAAGATTCAAGAACAAGTGGTTGATTGGAGATAGTTTTATCTTGAAGGTGGAAGGGTGGTGGGCGAGGGAGGTTATGTTTGGTTCACCATCCTCTAGACTTTTTATTAGGCTTAAAAATCTACGGAAGATGCTAAATAGTTGGTTTGTGGGTCGTTTTGCTCCATGGTTGAGGTTCTAAGTTGTGAAATTTTATCAATTGATGGTGTAGAGGAAGTTCGTGATCTCTTTAGTACGGAAATTTCTACATGAATTCATCTAGTGAACGAGTTGCTTGAACTTTGTAAAGAGGAGGAAAATGGGGCGAGACAACGCAGTAAAGAGATTTGGTAGCGGGAAGGTGATATAAACACTAAATATTTCTCTGACATCTCTAAAGAACAAGCGAGGAAAAACACTATTAACTCGATATCCATTGTTGGTGTCGTGCATGAGAACGAACCAACTATATCTAATAACATTATTCAATTTTACAAAGATTAGTTTTAGGAACCATTTCGGGTTAGACCAGAGCTAAATAACATCAGTTCACATCTATAAATACAAATGAGACATGCATGTTGGAAGCTTTTTTCTTTATCGAGGAGGTGGAGGCGAAAATAATGGACTATGGTAGTGATAACTCCCTCGGGAGTGACGATTTTTGTTAGGATCTAGGTAGCAGCTGGAGGACCGGGGGTTGGACCGGTTAGCGGTTCTTACTCGTAAGGTGGTGGTTAATCCGGTTAGAGATTAACACCGCGGTTTCAATACTACACAACTTGTCACAAACCCTTGAACTAAGTTCAAGCGCGGAAGAGGTTTGCTTTCAGGTTGAAGCGGCACGCTTATGTGATAGGCAGAATCGGTTTTAGATGATGGAGATTTGAGATTTGATGGGTCGGTTTCGGTAGTTTGGAAATTCGGTATGGATAGTATAGAGTCGGTTTAGAGCGGTGTAGTTGAGTTAATCGGTTAGACAATGGAGCCGGCAGAAAATAAATAACAAGGCAGATTTTATGGATGTTCGGAGATAAAACTCCTACGTCACCCCTTCCTCTCGAAGCCGCGAGAAGGATATTCACTAAGGAATACAAGTACAATCCGATCGAGACTTATTTTCTGCTCGATAACACTCTTACAATTTACACCGAAATTGTAAAACACGCTTTAACTTGAGCACTTAGGTTTTTTTTTAGAACAACACAATCTTATCACTTGTAGAATAAATGCTCTTAAAGTTTCTCACTTGTTTTACTATGTCGCTCTGTGTCCCACATTTACTCTTCTTCAACTACCCCTTTTTATAGGTGAAATATACCAACGGTCATATTTCACTGCCTTGAATCTGATTGGCTGAACAGAGGTGCAGTGATTCAGTGTTTCAGAGATTCAGACCTGCGGTCGTTTCCTCAAACCTGATGGTCAACCTCAGACCTGGTATTCTGTCTCAGACCTGGCGGTCTGTTCTTCCGGTTTGTAAGACAAACCTGCTGGGTTTGTCTTTTACTCAATGTAGACACTGTCTGTTGGACAGTTGTCTGTACTTGGAAGATCTCCTTTCTGACTTATCCCGAAGTGGAAAGATCCGGTAGGACTGTCTTCTGCAGCCTGCAGACTTTCCTCAAACTTGTATGGATATGGAAGTGTTTAGTCTGTTCCTTTTGTATCATTCTCAACAGATACCCAAATTATCTTCTTATGCTGGTCGGTTATTTGTCTTAACCGGATGGCTTTCGGTTATTGCTTTGGCTTCTGGTCGGTTAATGACTAACTAACTGGTGTTTCCAGCCTTCGGTTTTGACCGATCTTGCCTTCTTTGTGCGGTCATGTTTCTGGTCGGTTTGATAACTTGACCGGTGGAGCTTCTTAACCGGTTGAGTTCTTTGACCTGTTGAATTCTTTACCTTTCTGGATGACTTTATGTTTTTCATAGCTTCAAGTTAACCGGATGACTTCAGGTTTTCATAGCTTCAGGTTAACCGTATGACTTCAAGTTTTTCATAGCTTCAGGTTAACCGGATGACTTCAGGTTTTTCATAGTTTCAGGTTAACCGGATGACTTCAGGTTTTTCATAGCTTCAGGTTAACCGGATGACTTCAGGTTTTTTATAGCTTCTTCTGGACGGTTTGATATTCAACCGGTTAGATTTCTTGACCGTTCTTTCGGTTTACAACTCAACCGGTCCTGAACTTGAACATGTCCGGATTTCTATACACAGGTTGAACCTGTCCGGATTTTGAATTTCTTGACCGAACGCTTTGACCGAACTCCGGTTGACTTGTCCAGCCGATCTTGCCTATAGGTAAATTTCGGATTTTGCTCGGCTTCCCTGAAATAGCAAAACTTTAAATATTATTTGCTGTCAGTGGGATTTGATCCCTAGTCACCTGTGTGACAGGCATGGGTGTTTACCACCACGCTACATCACCTTCTTGTTATATTTAAAACAATTAATATACTTGATATGACTTAACGGTTTATTTTCTAACAATTTCTCCCTTTTTGATTATTTAGAATAAATATTCAAAACTTGTAATCGTTGGCCGGTTTAAAATTAACTTACTTAATTTTTCTAACAATTTCTCCCTTTTTGATTATTTAGAATAAATATTCAAAACTTGTAATCGTTGGCCGTTTTAAAATTAACTTACTTAATTTTTCTAACAATTTCTCCCTTTTTGATTATTTAGAATAAATATTCAAAATCATGCAAGAAGTAAGAAGTAGGCCGGTTTAAAAATCTTATGTTTGTTTGGCCGGTTTAGAAAAGCTTATGTTTGTTTGGCCGGTTTTTGGAAAAACGATTTGGTTTAAGGAGAACATTATTTGAAGAAGAATTTTGTATGAAAATTTTTGTAATCTAACAATTCTAAGATATTTCTAAGGGAAGAAAACTTAGACTCGAGAAGTGGCTTTGTGAGGATGTTAGCCACTTCATGCTTGTTCCCTTCATGTGATGTGTCTGTTAGCAGCCGGCTGTCCGAATGCAATGTTGTCTTTTCCAAGCCTTTGTCTTGATTTACCTACATTCATAGACAATAGAAAATCTGGTTCCCATTTTTCTTTGGGTCCGCGGTTGATTAGTCCCTTGGGTATCCAAACTTTAATAAATCGGATAGCTTTCCCGGTTATGGTTCTAATTAGTTTTCCTGTGCAAGACTTGAGATCTTTCTACTGTCCTAAGAGTGCCTTATTTGGGGATGGTCTTTGGTTTATCCTATGCGGTTGAGAATTGGCTTGCCTACTTTTGAACCGGTTGGCTTTCCTTTTCTCAGGGTGAAGCCATTTCTCAGAATCAGTCGGACCTACATAGGTTAATTTGTCTTCCGTATAATAGGCAGTTAATTCCTCTTCAGCGGTTAAGGAGCTTCTTATAAAACTTACAAAGGGAAGATCATTCTTTGTGAGCCTTACTTTGTCTAAATGTTTTTGGCTTTGGGATCTATTGTTTTTGTAACCTAGACCAAACATGCAAGTAGGGTGTCTTTTGTAACTACACATTTTTCTTACCATTTCACTAGATCTCTTCCATGCGGCCATTCTATACTGGAGGCGGGCATTTTCTTCCTCGGTCAATTCTTGAACTGGCTCATTGAGCTGTTCGGTTTCAGAGGGTAGTTCAGGTGCTGACTCGGTTTCTAAGGTAGGGGTTTCATCAGGTTGTATGATCTTTGGTTCGGTCAGAATGGGTACTATGAGGTCGGCTCTAAAATTGGGTTGCTTAGGTAATAGAGTTAGTAGATTCTTATACTCTGCTACCATATCATTCAATGCATTATATAACTCATCTTTAGTAAATTCTTCACAAGGAGAGTCAAATACCTGTTCCTCATTTGCCATAAGGCATGTGAGTTCATCATCACTATCACTGTGAGCCCATAAGCTTCCTCCATCATCGGCTATCAGTGCTTTCTGAACCTCACTTCCTTCACCGGTTTGTTGATAGTTATTTCGATTATTTTGATTGTCCGGTTTCCGGTCATCTCTCCTCGGTTTTCTGCATTCCCACTTGTTTTCTTTGGTTCTTTCATTTCCCTCGTGAATCTGTATAACCGTTTCCCATGTTTCCTTTGCGGTTTTGCAGTCTCTGATCTTGCAGTACGTGTTTCTGTCTACACCGTTTGAGATCCGGTTTCTGGCATGGTTATCTAGATTATTTCTTCTCCTATCTTCAGTTGTCCAGTCATTTCTGTCTTTGTCAATGATTATCGGTCCTTCGGCTATGATGAACTGCATTTCGTCATCCATGGTGATTAAATGCAGGTGCATGCGTGCCTTCCAGTTGGCAAAGTCATCACCTTCTAGCATTGGAGGCCTATCCTGAAACATGCTTGCTTGAGTATTGAATATAACTGCTCTGATACCAATTGTTAGGATCTAGGTAGCCGCTGGAGGACCGGGGGTTGGACCGGTTAGCGGTTCTTACTCGTAAGGTGGTGGTTAATCCGGTTAGAGATTAACACCGGAGTTTCAATACTACACAATCTGTCACAAACCCTTGAACTAAGTTCAAGCGCGGAAGAGGTTTGCTTTCAGGTTGAAGCGGCACGCTTATGTGATAGGCAGAATCGGTTTTAGATGATGGAGATTTGAGATTTGATGGGTCGGTTTCGGTAGTCTGGAAATTCGGTATGGATAGTATAGAGTCGGTTTAGAGCGGTGTAGTTGAGTTAATCGGTTAGACAATGGAGCCGGCAGAAAATAAATAACAAGGCAGATTTTATGGATGTTCGGAGATAAAACTCCTACGTCACCCCTTCCTCTCGAAGCCGCGAGAAGGATATTCACTAAGGAATACAAGTACAATCCGATCGAGACTTATTTTCTGCTCGATAACACTCTTACAATTTACACCGAAATTGTAAAACACACTTTAACTTTAGCACTTAGGTTTTTTTTTTTAGAACAACACAATCTTATCACTTGTAGAATAAATGCTCTTAAAGTTTCTCACTTGTTTCACTATGTCGCTCTGTGTCCCACATTTACTCTTCTTCAACTGCCCCT
Source organism: Impatiens glandulifera (assembly GCF_907164915.1). Classification (NCBI taxonomy): domain Eukaryota; kingdom Viridiplantae; phylum Streptophyta; class Magnoliopsida; order Ericales; family Balsaminaceae; genus Impatiens; species Impatiens glandulifera. The sequence continues at coordinate 162,073,283 of NC_061862.1, read as the reverse complement.
TTTTATAGGTGAAATATACCAACGGTCATATTTCATTGCCTTGAATCTGATTGGCTGAACAGAGGTGCAGTGATTCAGTGTTTCAGAGATTCGGTCGTTTCCTCAGACCTGATGGTCAACCTCAGACCTGGTATTCTGTCTCAGACTTGGCGGTCTGTTCTTCCGGTTTGTAAGACAAACCTGCTGGGTTTGTCTTTTACTCAATGTAGACACTATCTGTTGGACAGTTGTCTGTACTTGGAAGATCTCCTTTCTGACTTATCCCGAAGTGGAAAGATCCGGTAGGACTGTCTTCTGCAGCCTGCAGACTTTCCTCAGACTTGTATGGATATGGAAGTGTTTAGTCTGTTCCTTTGGTATCATTCTCAACAGATACCCAAATTATCTTCTTATGCTGGTCGGTTATTTGTCTTAACCGGATGGCTTCCGGTTATTGTTTTGGCTTCTGGTCGGTTAATGACTGACTATCTGGTGTTTCCAGCCTTCGGTTTTGACCGATCTTGCCTTCTTTGTGCGGTCATGTTTCTGGTCAGTTTGATAACTTGACCGGTGGAGCTTCTTAACCGGTTGAGTTCTTTGACCTGTTGAATTTTTACTTTTCCGGATGACTTTATGTTTTTCATAGCTTCAAGTTAACCGGATGACTTCAGGTTTTTCATAGCTTCAGGTTAACCGTATGACTTCAAGTTTTTCATAGCTTCAGGTTAACCGGATGACTTCAGGTTTTTCATAGCTTCAGGTTAACCGGATGACTTCAGGTTTTTCATAGCTTCAGGTTAACCGGATGACTTCAGGTTTTTCATAGCTTCTTCTAGACGGTTTAATATTCAACCGGTTAGATTTCTTGACCGTTCTTTCGGTTTACAACTCAACCGGTCCTGAACTTGAACATGTCCGGATTTCTACACACAGGTTGAACCTGTCCGGATTTTGAACTTCTTGACCGAACGCTTTGACCGAACTCCGGTTGACTTGTCCAGCCGATCTTGCCTATAGGTAAATTTCGGATTTTGCTCAGCTTCCCTGAAATAGCAAAACTTTAAATATTATTTGTTGTCAGTGGGATTTGATCCCTGGTCACCTGTGTGACAGGCATGGGTGTTTACCACCACGCTACATCACCTTCTTGTTATATTTAAAACAATTAATATACTTGATATGACTTAACGGTTTATTTTCTAACAATTTTACTCTATTTTTTAATGCTTGGGAGTTCCTTAAGGCTGATATTATGGCGACTATGAATCACTTCTGTCGATTTTCATGTTTTGAGAAAAGTTAGAAATCTACGTTGATTGTCCTATTTCGTAAGGCAATCGGTACTATCGACATGAAGAATTTCTGACCCATCAGTTTGGTTACATCATTTTACAAAATTATCTCAAAATATTTGGCAAACAGAATGAATGGAATTTTAGGTACGATTATCTCTGGCAATCAGATGGCTTTCATCAAAGGCCGTCAAATTTTCGATGCGACATTAATCGTCAATGAATGTATTGATTTGGCTAACTCTAAAGGCGATAATTGTGATTTTGTCAAACTCGATATCAAGAAATCATATGATCATGTTAATTGGGAGTTCCTTTTTGATATTATGGGTATGGGGAGAAATGGATCAGATGGATTATATTTTGCATATCAATGGAGAAATTCTTTGTTATCGTGAATGAGAGTTCTCATGGTTTCTTTAAAAGTTCAATGGGTTTAAGACAAGGGGACCCTATGTCTCCTTTCTTATTTGTTATTTTCACGGAAGACCTTTCTAGAATGATGTTGTTTGTTGAGGATGCAAGTTTGTTTTGTGGGGTGGAGTGCGGTGCGAGACGATCTATGTTCTTTGTGTCTCATTTATTATTATTAGATGACACTTTTTGCATGATTCAGGCTACTGAGAGAAATGTCAAGCACCTTCGTGATATTCTTTAGTTATTTGGAGCGTATTCGGGACTGCGTGTTAATTTGGGTAAGTCTGATATCTTCTTCTCTAATTTAGTTTCGTATAGGAGAAATATTATATTGACTTGTATATGGGATTTAAAATTGGAACTTTTCCGTCTATGTATCTCGGGCTCCCTCTAAGGACTAAAGCTAGCTCAAAAGCTTCTTGGGACCCGATCATAAGTAAGATGGAGAGGAAGTTTCCCATATGGAAAAGTAAGATGATTTTTAATGGAAGTCGACTAGTTCTTATCAAGAGCGCTCTTTCTTCAATGTCAACTTATACAATGTCTCTATTTTTCATCTTTAAGTCTGTGGCCGTGAAGATAGAGAGAATTATGTATAAATTCTTACGGGGATCGTCTGATTTCTCTTTTTCTCATTTAGTGAGTTGGGATAAGGTTAAATTAATAAAAGAACAGGGGGACTGAGAATCTGCGATCTTGTTTCCTTTAATGAAGCTTTATTATCTAAATGATGTAGTAGATTTGAAACTGAGCAAGATAATATTTGGACTAAATTGATTAAATGTAAATATGATTAGGATAAGTCTGGTTGGTTCACCAAAAATTCTTATAGACCCGTGGGTTGAAACATTTAGGGTGATATTTATGTCACGTGGAAGGTTTATCGGGAGCATTCGATTTTTATTGTGGGTGATGGAGTTCTATTAGTTTTTAGGATGATACTTAGTGTGGTGGTATATGTTTGGCGAAGGTTTTCCCCCGAGCTTGCTTCTATTTCTATTTGTGGAGACTCATCGGTCAAAGATATGTTTGACATTCGATCTAGTGGTTTTGCTAATCGTATCAGATATAGAAGAAAATTGAACAATGAGGAAAGCATATCCAATGATAGACTTTTGTTAATGGTTAGAAATAAAGGGTTAAATCCGTATTCTCGGGATTCTATGCGGTAGCGTGATCTGAATAACTTTCATGTGGGACATTGTTACACTTTGTCCAATAAGGTTAGCCCAATTGATCTTTGTTGGGAAAATTTATGATAGTCTAAGATGCCTATTAAAATCTCATTTTTTTGGTTGGAGTGTTATTCGCGGTGGAATTCTCACTAACGATATATGTATGGAAAAAAGTGTGATTATTGTGAGCCGTTGTCGTATGTGTTATAAAGAAGTTGAGACATCTTCTAATCTACTTTTATATTGTCACGTTATTGCAAGTATATGGAATCTTTTATAAAATTTGATTGGAATACAATGGGTTATGCCGGAAACTGTTAGTGGCTATTGGGAGGTATGGATTTGGGCGACTAAAAATGCGAGACTAAGGGCAGTTGTACCAGATTTTGTATATCATTCACTATCTTTAAAATAAAGATAGAATACCAACAAATGAATGAATTTAGACTTTATCAGGTTCTGTATCCTCAAATCATTTTGGAGATGATGAACATTTTTTCTCCATATTTAATTTATACTCTAGCATCGACAAGACATAAAATATTATTATTTCTCTTTCATCTCTTCCTATCCCGCCAAATGAGTTCCTTCTCCCGCTAAAATGCCATCAACATTAACTCTCAATAACTAATGTTTAACATTATCTCTCAAAGAATTAATTCATCTCCCGTTCTCTCACAGGTAATATTTTATCTCCCTATTGATTCATCTCCCATCATCGTAATATTTCATCTTCCTTTCTCTAACAATTTTTCTTATACTCTTCATTCATTATTGTTATTGTTTGCGTTGTTCTCTGTTTCATTCACTTTTATTTTATCTGTTTAATTTGATTCATCTCTCATAGTGCTAGAACGATTAAGAACAAAAAGATTATTGAGTATTTTTGAGATTGTTTTGTTTGACCACCTGTTTGTGTCATAGTGTACTAGAATGGTTTACAAACAAGAAGATTCATGAGTTTTGTTAATTCATGAGTTTTGTTAATTCATGAGTTTTGTTAATATTATTGTGTTTGACTTAAAATTGGATTCTAAATGTTTATAAAATGTTTGATTTCCTTTTTGAAATCATTTACTTTTGACATTTATAGTATTTTAGGGATAGAAAATAAGGATGCTGGTAATGTTGCCCTAAGAAGATGGGTCTCTATCCCTATAATCTTCTGATGGATTATCTAGTTGGAAAGAAATAGGAGAACTCTTAAAAACGAAAGTAGGCCGTTAATGATTACTCACAATTTCATTATCATGACCATGTCGAAAATTAGATCTAAAAAACCGTGAATTCATGTGGAAATTTTATTGCCTTCCTTGAAGATCTTAGAGTTAATTAATTATTCTAATATAATAAATTTATACATAATTTTTTTCATGTCATATTTTTATTGTTGTATTTTTTTATTAAATTGATCATTTTCAAAAAAAAAATACTATTTATAATATTATTAGTAAAATATTATATATAAATAAAAAAAATATATTAATTATATAAAATATTTTATATATATATATATATAATGATTATAACACTAAATAAATAAATATTAATTTATAAAAATTATTATATAATAAAATAAAATATATATTTTATGAATTTATTTTATATTATAAAATATATAAAAATATAAGAATAAGAAATAAAAATATAATTATATTAAAATAAGATTTCCTAAATGCATGTAACAACTTTTTATTATTATTATTATTTATTTATTTATTTATTTATTTATTTTTAATAAACAGAGCACTGGAATGGTGTTTTTCTTATTCATTATTATTATTATTAATAAACCAAATTAAAAGGGACCACCGCGAATATAACCAGCTTTACATGTAAGGAGCAATCAAAGTTATTTTAACTGTGATTTGTCAAGCTCCTTCCTTTTTATTATATCCTTGATTTATTTACAAGCTTCCAATACAAAAATAAATAAATAATAATAATAGAGGATAAAAGGATGCAGCCAATGAGCATGAGGCCATAACTTTCCCACCTTCCCCCAAGCAACCCCCCATGTATTAAAAAATAAATAAAAATATCTTCTTTCCGAACCTTAGCCTTATTTGAAGATGAATGATCCAATTATTAATTAAGTGGAGAGAAAATAATAACAATGGCGGGGGGCATGGCGGCGGCTCGTCTTCCTTTTTTCTTCTTCGTCTTCTTCTTCTTTTATCTAATCTTGGGCGTTTATTCCGATCCTCCCGAATATGATCAGTATCACACTTTCATCGTTCATATCTCGAGATCTCACAAGCCAGCCCTTTTCCGGTCTCATAACCGCTGGTACTCCTCCCTTCTGGGCTCTCTATCATCTCCGTCTGACCCCTCTAACATTCTCTACACTTATCAAAAAGCCGTCAATGGCTTCTCCGTCCGCCTCACCCACCACCAGGCATCCGACCTCCGCCTTCTCCCTGGCGTCCTTTCTGTCCTCCCCGACCAACCCCGACAGATCCACACAACCCGCACCCCTCACTTCCTCGGCCTTACAGACGACTTTGGCATCTGGCCAGGCTCAGATTACGCCGACGATGTCATCATCGGCGTCCTTGATACCGGCATCTGGCCCGAACGCCCCAGTTTCTCCGACCAAGGCCTCTCTCCAGTTCCGCCTGGCTGGAAAGGCATTTGCGCAAACACATCCAACTTCCCTTCCTCCACCTGCAATCGCAAAATCATTGGCGCCAGAGCCTACTTTTTTGGCTACGAATCGGCGCTAGGTAAGTCCATGGATGAAACTACAGAACCCAAATCCCCAAGAGACACCGAAGGCCATGGAACCCACACGGCTTCCACGGCCGCCGGATCCATCGTTTCCAACGCGGGCTTCTTCGATTACGCCAGAGGCGAAGCCAGAGGAATGGCATCAAAGGCCAGAATTGCCGTCTACAAGATCTGCTGGAGTTTAGGCTGTTTTGATTCAGATATTCTCGCCGCCATGGATCAAGCGATCCAAGATGGTGTTCACGTGATTTCTCTCTCCGTAGGTGCCAACGGCTATGCTCCGCAATACGACCACGACTCAATTGCAATCGGCGCCTTTGGCGCCGCCACCCACGGCGTTGTCGTCTCCTGCTCTGCCGGAAACTCGGGTCCCGGTCCTTCAACGGCAGTGAACATCGCACCTTGGATACTCACAGTGGGCGCTTCGACGTTAGATCGGGAATTTCCAGCCGATGTAATTCTAGGCGACGGGAGAATCTTAGGCGGCGTTTCCCTCTACTCGGGCGAACAGCTCGGAGATGAGAAGCTTCCATTGGTGTACGGTGGCGATTGCGGAGACCGATATTGTTACTCCGGAAGACTAGATTCCTCTAAAGTGGCTGGGAAAATGGTGGTCTGCGATCGTGGAGGCAACGCGAGAGTTGCGAAAGGAGCAGCCGTAAAATCGGCCGGCGGTGTGGGGATGATTCTGGCGAACACGGAGGACAGCGGGGAAGAACTGTTATCCGATTCTCATCTGATACCGGCGACTATGGTAGGTCAGATAGCCGGGGATAAGATCAGGAATTACACGAAATACGATGCCCAGCCGACGGCGACAATTGTGTTCAAAGGTACGGTGATCGGGAAGTCACCGGCAGCGCCGAAAGTGGCCTCGTTTTCGAGCCGAGGACCGAACCACCTGAGTGGAGAGATTCTGAAACCAGACGTGATAGCCCCGGGTGTGAACATCTTGGCTGGGTGGACGGGAAATGTTGGACCGACGGACCTGGATATCGATCCAAGGAGGGTGGAATTCAATATAATATCAGGGACGTCGATGTCGTGTCCTCACGTGAGTGGCCTAGCTGCGCTGCTGCGGAAGGCGTACCCGCAGTGGAGCCCAGCTGCGATAAAGTCGGCGTTGATGACGACAGCATATAACCTGGACAACTCTGGGAAGAAGATGACAGACCTGGCGACAGGAGAAGCGTCAACGCCGTTTGTCCACGGGGCGGGGCACGTAGATCCGAATGGAGCGCTAGATCCGGGTTTGGTGTACGATATATCGGCGAGCGAGTACATATGGTTCTTATGCTCAATCGGATACGACGCAAAAAGAATAGCTGTTTTCACTCGTGGGAATGTGTCGACGGTGGATGGTGATGATTATTGCGGAGGAAGAGAGGGCAGGTTAGATAGGGCCGGGGATCTGAACTATCCATCCTTCTCAGTGGTATTTGATACTGATCATGATCAAGATGAAGAAATTAAATACAAAAGGGTGGTTAAGAATGTAGCAGCAGCAGCAGCAGATGCAGTATACGAGGTAAGTGTGAATTCTCCACCGTGGGTTGAAGTGAATGTGTCGCCCACGAAGCTGGTGTTCACCGAAGATAATAGGGATGCGGTCTATGAAATCACTTTCAAAAGTAAAAGAGGAAGAAATGTCCTTGCTTCTTCTTCTTCTTATAAGTCATTCGGGTCTGTGGAGTGGAGCGATGGATCCGGCCATAGGGTTAGGAGCCCAATCGCTGTAGTTTGGAATACTCATGAATCATCATCATCATCATCCTCTGTAGCTTACATGTAACTTGTAATTTATAAGCTTTCTTGAGAAAGAAAATAAGGATATGATGATTCATGATTTATTGGGAGTCAAGAAAGAAGAAGCGAGACTTGTTAGGGCTAAATTGAAGAAGCTTCTTCCCCGCCTGTAATAATAATAATAATAATAATTTATTCTGTATATTATTATTATTTTGTTTTCGTTGTGTTGTTCTATGCAGCTTTTACACTTTCTTGCTAAGGCTTGTGTGAAATTCGAATTACAAATTCAAAATAAGTATAATAATCCTAAATGTCAAGGGTAATCATAATAATAATATGTAGACAAAATGAATACTCCCTCACCCTCCTCTTCTTCTTCTTTTTCCAAATTTGCATATAAATAATGACTATTAACCAAACAAAGTTGTTGTTGTTTTTAAGTCCAATTCCGACCCCATAGGTGTCATACGGACCCACCCACCCACCCTGCAAGTGATCTTTGGACAAGGCCTAAGGGCCAGGCATTCTAACTTTCATTATAATCTCAACAAACAAACAAACTGAATATATAATTTTTTATTTTAATGGATAATATTAATATGACCATTTTCTTAGCCTTCACTGTTCTTTTAGGAACTACTTTTATCTTACTAAGTTAAGTATATATATATATATAATTATTATATTATTCACAATATTAATTCTTACCCAATTTTATTACCATCTAATTAACTTGGATTCCAAGAAGAGAGATGAATATACAGGGGCGGCACCAGATTTCATTATTAAACAAACTTACTTGTTCACATAAAAAAAAAAGAGTTGTTAAAATTGCAAAAGAATAATACCATGTGGAAGATGACGCTTTTAATTAAGTATGTATATATATATATATATATGATGATTGGGATTCCATATTAATATAAGAAGAGTAGAAGACATAGACAGAATTACTTTGAAGTTTGAAGCATTTTGATGCATGCTATAGTCCGTCCAAATACAAGTCAACTCTTTCTCTCTCTCTCTCTGTTTCTCTCTTGAATAGAAAGAAATGGAGATCAGCTACTGGAATCGAAAAGCGGCACCTTCTACTTCTTCTTCTTCTACCAGTTCTGTGGCGGCGGCGGGGGGCACAAGATTCCGGTGGGTTTTTCGTCCTCGTCGTCGTCGAGTGATGCCGACGGTGAGGTTAGGAGATGGGAAACCGAGCCGTGGGGGCAGAAGATTGTTGTTGATCATCCGAGTTGTACGAAGGGCGAGGGTGAGGTGGGAGAAGTTGAAGAAATCGTCGGTCCTAAAGAAGTTGAAGGAGTTATACCGGTCCCTCATACGTGACGTGCTGGACTCCGGCGCCACCATCGACGCTTTTCATCACAGACTTCTACTAGAGACCTCCTTCACCGCCCTTCCCCTCATGCCCATCACCTTCAACAGCTTTCCGGTTGCACATAATTCTATCTAATCTCTCTCTATATATTATATTATTATGGACTCCACCGTATCTGATCAGATCACATCACCCCCCACCCCCTTTTTCTATACATGCATATTCAAGATCTAAAATAATAATAATATCCATGCTAACTAGCTAGCTGCTTGTTAATTTCTTTTTTAATCAATTACTTTATATTAATTGCTTATAATTATGTCATACACAATATTACATAATTGATTATAATTTTATTTTGTTATTTATCTTGAAGTTTGAGTTAACTTATTTGATTTTCTTTTTAGATCTTGTGAGTTCTATGCTACGGAAGAATATAAAATGTTTCACTTAAAAAATAAATAAATAAAATCGAGCAGGAAGGAATCAATCAAAATCTGTTTAAGTATTAGAGAGAAGATCATGAAGATGAGTGGGCCAGATCTCTAAGATCACCGATGAGTCAGAAGATAGCTAGCTGGCTAGTCTTGTTATAATAATTAATTGTATTATTGTTTTGTTGGCTTTTATAATCAATCATGTCTCATGTATGTTGCTTTTCTAAGCAATATAAATAATTGCAGTGTGTATTGTTTCAATATATACATGATTTTAATTGTAATCTTAATTTGTAGACAATCCGAGAATATTAAATTACATAGTTATCCTTTTTCTTTTTTTAAACTAATTTCTTAATACATACAATTTTTTTTTTAAAAATATATATATGTTTTCTTTCTTCAGAAAATTATATTCATATTTTTCCAAAGAGCAAAAACAAATTGAACTTGTTCTAAAATTGAACATGACTGGGCCAGTAAACGAGTAAACCCAAATTATACAGAAGAAATATGTGCCTGCAGCAATCCAATGTTGGAGAAATCGAATAATAGCACCTGTTTAGCAATTCAGAAATAAACAAGCTACAACAAGGCCTAACAATTCTTTTTCCCTTTTGTGTAATCAAATAGGCAGCCAAAACAATTGAGCATCAAACAATCAAAGAAACAGAGAGCAGGACACCAAGATTTTACGTGGAAAACCCAAATTAGGTAAAAACCACGGGACACTTCGGCCACTTAAATCATCAACTATATCAAATGGGTATACAATGTAGTTCAACACAAGCCTAGAGGTAATCTAACAAAAGTTATCAATTGACCTCATCCTAACTTGTCATTCACATACATTATCATCATCATTAAAGATGGCTAACCAAATGGAGAAGAGATAAAGGAAATCAGAAGAAGAACCTGCTGCTTCAATGGAGGAATTGCTGGAAGAGAGAGAGAAAAACCAATCTAAAAACTGCTGTGTTTTTTTTTCCTTAATTAAATATGCCCTAATGGGCTTTATTAATTTGTCAGGCCCAGCTGCCAAATGATCTGACCCAACAAATCTCCCCCGTCAGCACAACTTTGCGGGCTCCAATAAACCCGCTTTCTCCCGACAATCTTCAAACTTGTCCTTAGGCAAGGATTTCGTAAACATATCAGCACCATTCTCACTTGTATGAATCTTCTCCAAGTTCAGTTCTTTTGCCTCAAGCACATCACGTATCCAATGATATCTCACGTCGATGTGTTTGGATCTCGAATGAAAAGCTGAATTCTTTGAGAGATGAATGGCACTTTGACTGTCGCAAAACAAAGTAAACTTCTCTTGCTTTTGACCCAACTCTTGTAGGACTTCTTCATCAATAATACCTCTTTACATGCCTCGGTAGCTGCAATATACTCAGCTTCTGTAGTAGACAAAGCAACACACTTTTGTAACCTTGATTGCCACGAAACAGAACCGCCTGCAAAGGTAACCAAAAAACCTGATACAGATTTTCTTGAATCAACATCACCCGCCATATCAGAATCTGTAAAGCCTTCCAAAATAGGAGTATCACTTCCGAAACATAAACGTGCTTTCGAAGAGCCTCGAAGATATCTGAGAATCCACTTAACAGCCAACCAATGTTCTTCTCCTGGGTTGGAGAGATACCGACTAACAACACCAACTGCGTGTGCTATGTCCGGTCTTGTACATACCATGGCATACATAAGACTACCAACTGCAGAGGCATAAGGTACATTCTTCATTTCATCTTTATCTTTCTCACTTGTAGGACATTGTTTAAAACTTAACTTGAAATGACCTGCAAGTGGAACTGAAACCGGTTTTGCATTTTTCATTGCAAACCTTTCAAGTACCTTCTCAATGTACTTCTCCTATGATAGCCAAAGTGTTCTGTTCTTTCTGTCTCTTGTGATTTCCATGCCTATGATTTGTTTCACTGAACCCAAATCCTTCATCGCAAAAGACTTGTTCAACTCCCTTTTGAGCTTCTCAATTTTCGCAATATCTTGCCCAACAATCAGTATATCATCAACATAGAGCAGAAGAATAACATAATCATCAACACCGTATCTTTTGATGAAAACACAATGATCAGAAGTAGTCTTACTGTACCCATTTGCTTCCATGAAGGAGTCAAATTTCCTGTACCATTGTCTAGGCGCTTGCTTGAGCCCATACAAGCTTTTCCTCAACCTGCAGACAAGATCTTCTTTACCTTTAACTTTGAAACCCTCAGGTTGTTCCATATAGATCTCTTCCTCCAAGTCACCATGGAGAAATGCAGTCTTCACATCCAGTTGTTCAATTTCCAAATCTTGACTAGCAGCCAATGCTAACACAACTCTGATGGATGACCTCTTCACAACCGGTAAGAAGATCTCTTCAAAATCAATTCCCTTTTTCTGTCCAAAGCCCTTCACAACTAGTCTTGCTTTGTATCGAGGTTGTGAGCTATTCTCTTGGTGCTTCAACTTGAATACCCACTTGTTCTTCAAAGTCTTCTTTCCTCTCGGAAGTTTCACCAAGTCATAAGTCTCGTTCTCTTGCAAAGAATTTATCTCTTCTTGCATTGCCACCGACCACTTGTTCTTGTTTTCATGAGACAATGCTTCTTGATAGGTTTCTGGTTCTCCCCCGTCAGTCAACATCACATACTCACTGGGAGGATACCTACTAGAAGGTTGTCGCTGCCTACTAGATCTTCTAATATGCTGATCATCAGGTGGCTCTAGAGAACTATCATCATCTTGTTCAGCTTCCTCTGTTGGCTCAGCATCAACTAAAGGAGTCTCATCAACCTCAACTTGGGCATTCTCCACATCATTGGGCTGTGATTGTGGTGTACGAATCCTACCATTGTCAGGCAATTCATTCTCTGTAGACTTCGGCTTTTCCTTTTTCTCAAAGTCTTCAATGGTCTGATCTTCAAAGAATACCACATCTCTGCTTCTAATGAGTTTCTTGTTAACCGGATCCCAACATCGGTACCCAAATTCTCCGTGACCATACCCAATAAAGATACACTGTCTTGTCTTGCTATCAAGCTTAGCTCTCTCATCTCGAGGAACATGAACAAACACTTTACAACCAAAAACTCTCAAGTGATCATAAGAGACGTCTTTACCTCTCCAAACTCTTTCTGGAATGTCGCCATCTAAAGGAGTTGAGGGTGAAAGGTTTATCAGATCAACCGCTGTCTTCATTGCCTCTCCCCAAAAGGATTTTGGCAACTTAGAATGAGACAACATACACAAAATTCTCTCATTGATAGACCTGTTCATCCTCTCTGCAACTCCATTCTGTTGAGGTGTTTTTGGCACAGTCTTCAAAAGCTTGATCCCATGACTTTTACAGTATTCCACAAATGGCCCTCTGTATTCGCCACCATTATCCGAACGAACACATTTCAACTTCTTCCCAGTTTCTCTCTCCACTTCAGCATGAAACAACTTGAAGTAATCCAATGCTTGATCCTTAGTCTTCAAGCAATATGCCCACACCTTCCTTGAGCAATCATCGATAAAAATGATGTAATAATGAGCACCAACTAAAGTCAAGGAATCCATAGAACATATGTCTGTGTGAACCATATCTAGGACATTGGGCTTCCTAGATGGAGAGAAACTTTTGAAGCAAACTTTATGTTGCTTACCAACTAAGCAATCTGTGCATGTCTTCAAATCTGTGGACTTTAAGCCCTGAAGATCGATTGTCTTGTAGAGAACTCGCATGCCATTCTGACTTAAGTGACCAAGTCTCTTATGCCAAAGCTGTGCTGAACAATCATTAACTGCATTTGCTTCTCCCCCGTAAGACTTAGTCTCTGTCACATAAAGAGAACCGACCTTCTTTCCTTTAGCTATCACCAAAGACCCCTTAGTGAGTTTCCATTTTCCTTTACCAATGTAACTATGATAGCCCTCATCATCAAGAATACCAGTAGAGATCAAATTCATCCGAATATCAGGAACATGTCGAACATTCTTCAAAAGTAGCTTGCACGAAGTGTTAGTATCCAAACAGACATCTCCTTTTCCAACAATCTTACACGTAACATGGTTTCCCAACGTCACTGAACCAAACTGTCCACTAGTGTAAGAAGAAAATATATCACAACGATTGGTGACATGATAAGAAGCACCTGAGTCTACCACCCATTGTGTATCTTGAGAAACAAGGTTGATACTATCATTGTCGTAAACAATATCGATGTCGTTACCACCCACATCTGCAACCTTACTACTTCCATCTTGCTTATTCTCCTTTTGTTCCCGCTTCAAAGATCTGCACTGATACTTCTTGTGTCCTGGTTTGCCACAATGATAACATGTAATCTCTTTTCTCGAGCTAGATGTTCCCCGTGACCTGTCTGAACTGCCACTGCGATTCTTTGGAGTTTTACTTTTACTTCTACCCCTTTTCTCAGTCACGAACACCTGACTTGGAGTCGAGAAGCCCTGTTCTTTTCTTCTAGCCTCTTCATTCAGCACGCTCTCTTTCATCATTTTCAAAGTGAGCTTACCTTGTGGAACAGAATTGGTAATTGAAACCACAAGTGTTTCCCAACTATCAGGCAGAGAATTAATCAAACACATAGCATGAAGCTCATCATCAAATTTCATTCCTATCGCAGCCAACTCATTTAGAATCCCCTGAAAAGCATTTAGATGCTCAGACATAGAAGACCCATCTTGATATTTCAACGAGCAAAGCTTCCTAAATAGAAATGCTCTGTTTTGAGTGTTGTTCTTCTCATACAGCTCACTCAAAATAGTCCACACCTTATAAGCATTAACTTCAGTAGCCACATGCTGATACACACTGTTGTCAACCCATTGCCTGATTTTACCAACTGCCTTTCTGTTCAGCTTCTTCCAATCTCCATCTGTCATAGCCTCTGGTTTGCCTTTATCACCCAAAATAGTGTCTTCATAATCATAATTACACAATAAGTCCTCCATCCGTGACTTCCAGATTGTGTAATTGATAGCTGTGAGTTTGATCATCGTTCCATTACTGCTCAATGATTCTTCCATTTGAATTATACAAGAATCACCACCAAACGAACTCAGCTCTGATACCACTTGTTGGAGAAATCGAATAATAGCACCTGTTTAGCAATTCAGAAATAAACAAGCTACAACAAGGCCTAACAATTCTTTTTCCCTTTTGTGTAATCAAATAGGCAGCCAAAACAATTGAGCATCAAACAATCAAACAATCAAAGAAACAGAGAGCAGGACACCAAGATTTTACGTGGAAAACCCAAATTAGGTAAAAACCACGGGACACTTTGGCCACTTAAATCATCAACTATATCAAATGGGTATACAATGTAGTTCAACACAAGCCTAGAGGTAATCTAACAAAAGTTATCAATTGACCTCATCCTAACTTGTCATTCACATACATTATCATCATCATTAAAGATGGCTAACCAAATGGAGAAGAGATAAAGGAAATCAGAAGAAGAACCTGCTGCTTCAATGGAGGAATTGCTGGAAGAGAGAGAGAAAAACCAATCTAAAAAACTGCTGTGTTTTTTTTTCCTTAATTAAATATGCCCTAATGGGCTTTATTAATTTGTTAGGCCCAGCTGCCAAATGAGCTGACCCAACATCCAAAGACATATGACTCCTGAAATATTATTTTGGAATAATCTTGCGTCCTTAAAACACAATAAGAATGGACAAAGAAAATGGGACATCCTGTCATTTCTTCCTTTCTGTTATATATATACTATTATCTTAGGGTGTGTTCTTTTTGGTTTTTTTTTAAAATCCAACTCAAATAAATTTTCTAATCAATCACTTCTGAATAAATTAATTACATCACTTATTTCATTAACCAAAATACCAAAATACCTTTTATTTTAAATTATTATTTATTATTTTATTTATACATACTAATACCTTTTATGTCTTTTTTTTACCAAAAATCATCATTATTTTCTTAAAATTATTCATAATCATTATTTTTTTCTCGTTTTTAAAAAAACTCCAATCCGAACCCGGCTTTAGTGTTGTTAGAATATTCTTTCTTGGGTTAATTAAGTTGTAAAATATATTATATACTTGGCAATGTTTTTATATATATAGATATTCTAATTAATTATATGTTTAATTTATGTATATATTTGATTTTTTTTTTAAGTTAATAATTAGTATCATTTTTTTTAATTTGGTGGGCCACACAAGTTTTATTTGAATTGGGCTCAAGTTTTAAGGGCTTGCCCCTAGGTCTGAATGAACTTTAATGTCCAACGGTGTTATTAAGGGTACGAACTTGCAAGAAATAAGGGCAATCAAGCATCCTGCATGTCACACTCCAATTTAAAAGTACCTCATCAATAATCAAATAAGTAGTAATTGTATGGAGACAGTAGTGCTGGGAAATATGAACTCTTAAGAATAGGCTTTATTCCAACAAACAGGACCAAATAAACTAAGATTATTTGATGAAAATAAAAATTAATTGCTAAAATTCAATTGATATCTTAGGCAAGAACTTAGTTTATATGTTTGTTAATTTGATTATGGTTATTTGATTGAGTTTGAGGTATTATGTTAAGGTTTCTCTTTTGGTTTAAATAATTTAGGTTATTTAAAAATGAATTATTGGTGATGAAATTATATATTTAAGATCATCTCCAACTGAAAAATTCATTTTTAAACTCATTTTGGTGTAAATGTCACATCAAAACAGTAATTCTTCTTCAACCGAAAAACTCATTCTCAAACTCAAAAAAATATTCTTATAATATTATTCTTTACATAAACTTTTATAACTTTTTAATATTACCCCATATATTTTACAAATTTATAAATTACACCACAATATTATAATATCATCAAATTATTTTAAACTTAATTGTAAATTAATTATAAAAATTCATTAATAGATTTTTATAATTACATTTATAATTATTATATAATTATATATATATATATTAAATTAAAATAATTTTTTTAACATTATTATAATTTTTTTTAACATTATTATAAATGTATGTTATATAAAAAGTATTATATACATAAATTATATAAATAAATTAAATTAATAAATTATATAAATAAGTTTAATATAAAATATAGGATAAAAATATAAATAAAATATATAAATAAATTAAAATATAAATATCTTATATAAATTAATTATATAAATAAGTTTAATATATAAAATTAATGAAATAGAAGCTAAAGGACTTAAATGTAAAAATAAAAAAAAATTATGCGTTTGCCTACATTACAAATGCATATTTGCGTGCTTTGGAAAGATGAAATAAGAAATCTCATTTTGCGTTTGCGTTTGGAGTTCGGTTGGATGATAAATCCCATTTTGGGTTTGCGTTTCCAGTTTCTAATTGCATTGGAGATGGTCTAAATAATCTCAACCAAAACAAACCTTACTATGATAGTTAGTTTTTAGGATTCGTTTTATGTACATTTATTTGAATGTTTTTACAATTTATAATTGTTTTTTTTAATCTTAAGTGTGTTTATTTTGTTATATATAAATAAAATTTTATAATAAATAATTATTTTTTGTAAATAATAATAGAGAAATGATAATGAACATAATTTAGAAGGAAAAAAAATGATTTGACTCAATTCTGATTAACCTGAAAAAATAATATAATTTATCTATTTTTATTTTTTTACACAAACAACCAATGATCTAATATAATTTTTCTTTATCATCTCTTGTAATAATATTTTTATTTTTGACATGCTATCACATGTTGATCTACTAAGGGGTTCAGGTGCAATTCAGTCAAATAAATAAATGTAGTATGACTTCTAATTTTTTTTTTTCAGTTTAATTAATTATATATGTTTTTTTTTAATTAAAAAGGAAGAAGCAAAACTCAAATTTTATTCTTATTAGGATGTTTTTACGATGTTTGGTGGGTAATTTTAATTCCAAGATATTGACTTAATTTTCGGATATTCAGGATTTTAAAGTAAATTTCACTCCTCACTCACCCTAAAATTTATTTTTACCATTTTTATATATTTACATTTCTTATTTTATTTACTTTACTTATTTAAATTTATTTAATTATTTAATTAAATTATTATAAATTTTTTATTCATTAAATTTAATCAATTATTTTCTAATATATTTTTATTTTATTTTATTTATTTAATATTCTTTATATGAATTCATTTGTTTTATGTTAAATCTTGTGCAAGGTTATCGTGTATATTATTAAATAAAACATTATATTAATTTAAAATATATATATAATTAATATAATAAAATATTAAATATTTATATTTTATTAAATTAGAACACACTTCAATATTTTATATATTTTAAACAATTATAATATAAAAATAATAATATTTTATATTTTTAATTAAATAAATAAAGTAAAAAAATATATTAAAAATTAATTAATTATATTTAATGATAAGAAAAAAACTTAATAATTAAATAAAATAAAATAAGTAAAATAAATAAAATAAGAAAAATAAATATATAAAAGTGATAAGGATAAATAAGTAATTTTAAGGGGTGAATGAGGAATGAGGTCGGGGTTAACATGTCAGAGGGATGGAAAAGCACTTGAATCTCATTCCAGAGTGATACATTTTCTCTTCCATTATCTTCACTCTCTTATTTTATTTCTCTCATAATTATAATTATAATATTATATATATTTATAATTATATTATACGTTATTTTATAATTAACATAATAATAATTTTTTATTTATTTATTAAAGAAATAATTTCAATCATTTAAATAATTTTAATAAATCATTTAAAATAAAATTTTAATAATAATTACAATAACTAATAATAATATAATTAGTTTTATATAATTAATTTTAAATATTATATATTAATAATAAAATTAAAATAAATAAATTAAAATATAAATATAAAACTAAAAATAAAATAGCAATTTTATATAAAAAAATATTTAAAAAATTAAATATAAAAGATTTTAACAAAAGTTATTATTAAAAAAATTATACCATATTATAATATATTATTAAATAAAACATTATATTTAATTTAAATGTATTTATCAATTATTAGTATATAATATTTGAAAGAGTTTGTCTTATATTATTTATATTTAATAAATAATTATTTATTTATAATTAATAAAAAAATTGAAACATTCAACATATTTTTGTTATAAGTATTTTTATTTTGAAAAAATATAAAATATGATAAAATATTAGATGTCGGTATTTTATTAAATTATGTTACTTAAATATTTTATATAATTATATTATAAAAATAATAATATTTTATATTTTTATTAATAAAAATAATAAAAACAATAAATTAAAATATTAATTCTAATTTTATTAACAAAATTATATTTATATTTTTTCTCTTATAAATCCAAATATTAAGATTGAGAATAATTAAAACTCTTAACCAAACACTACATTTCTACTTATCTATCAATTCTAATCATATTATCATTCCCTTACTTAAACCAAGCACCCCTTAGTTTATTATTCTACCCAGCAAAATTTCATGCACACTCCTAACTCTAATCCCGATCCGTCAATGTATGCTACATTTTTTTTTCTTCTAAAAACCTACGCACATTATTTATATTCTAGATCGGGTTATGATTGAATTAGAAATAGATAGTTGTAGAAGGCTTAGGGGAAGAAAAATGTTAGAATGTTCCTTTTTTATTGAAATTTTATTCATTTATCCTATTCAAATATCCAAACCAATCTCAATCTGGCATTAATACAAAGATCGTCAGAAATAAACAAACTGAAGCGATCATTTTGGTACAACTTACAAGAGAATGATTTCAGTTTAATACGAGAACTGAGAGCATGATGATTATCCGGGCCGGATTTTGGGACCCTAGACAAATTTAAATTTTGGGCCCCTAAAATACCTAAAATAGTAAAAAAAAAAAAAAAAATTAATTTTAATTAATAAAATAAAATATAAATAATTAATATATTATAATACGAGACTAAAAAGAGATAAAAAAGTTATTTTTATAATATATATTTAATATTAAAGAAGAAAAAAGATGAAAAAATAATATTAATAATATAATATTAT
Source organism: Impatiens glandulifera (assembly GCF_907164915.1). Lineage (NCBI taxonomy): Eukaryota > Viridiplantae > Streptophyta > Magnoliopsida > Ericales > Balsaminaceae > Impatiens > Impatiens glandulifera. The sequence goes on along the minus strand of NC_061862.1, from coordinate 162,054,109 downwards.
TAAATATAAAAAAGATGGGGCCCTATAAAAATGGGGACTCTGTGCAAGTGCATTGGTTGCCTTACCACAGGGCCGGCCCCAGTGCCGGCCCCAGGGCCGCCCCTATGATTATATATCTATATATTTAAAACGGAGAAAGATGATCTACGTATATAAAGAAGAATGGAGCTCTATGCGCGCTTGTCTCCGTGAAACTTCTGTCCAGCACACGGCCGACCGACTGACTTTCCACCAAGAATTTTCGAATTCATTTTGATATTTTTAAATTTTATCTGCAATGACTTTCAATAGATTGGAATAAATAGGGAATTTTTATTCTTAATTATGATTTTTTTATATATATAAATTTTATAAAAATAAAGTAATAATATTTTAATTATAAATAATAGATATTAATAAAAACTCAAAAACCGACCATAATAAAAAATAGGGAGGGCACGGTTTTAGACTTTTAAGTCTAATCATATATGCATTATAAGGATCGACCTAGAAGTTTCCAACTAATTTAAACCTTATCGATTGGATACCACATATATCCAACTAAAGTCTGGTTCACTTTCGGATTATTTAAATAATTGAGGTTATAAATACAAATTAATAATTTAAAATATAAAATATTTTAATATATTAATTAATAAATAAAATAATTTGATATAAGACTTAGAGAGTAATGCGATATATTTTAGTTATGATTATTCCCATAATCACACCCAAATAAGCCTAAATACAACTTATATGTGATTTAATATACTAGAATGTATGAATCACAGATTTATTTATTTAAAAAATATATTTAAATAATACCAGTTGATATAAATTTTCTAAAGAAATCTTGTAAACAGTGAAATTTTTTTTAGAACTATTCAACCTTTTTTTATTTACAGTTTTTTTAAAAATGTAACTAGTACCATTAATTGCATTAATTGATATTAGATATTAGGGGTTTACATCTTTATTATTTTATTAAATTATAACATATTTAAAAAATTATGACTTAAATAATAATAATATTATATATTTTTAATTAAATATAATATAATAAAAATGAGATAATATTAATATCATTATAAAATAATAGTAATAATTTTTCAAACACTGGTCAATAATAATATTGCAAATTCTAAAAGAAATATGTTTATCAATAATATTAATTTGCATTACTATATTTCTTAATCTCATTCTTATTTTCATTATTTTGGCATCCCTAAGAATATGTATTCACTCTTATATATTTTTACTTTAAAATAAATAAATTATTATTGTTACGAGATCTTGTTCGGTTCAGAATTATTAAAATAAATCTAGTTTTTAAGTAAGGGTTATAATTATGATGTTAGGTTAGTTTTTTTTAATTAAAAAAATTAAAATAAACACATTTTATTTTAAAAAAAAAATGTCTAGTGGTAATATTTTTGAAGAGATAAATATTTTTTTTTGGTAATAATTAAATAATATTAAAATATAATTATAAAATAAAAATTTTAATTGATAAAATTTTAATATTTTAATTAATTAATGGTGGTATGTATTTTTTAGAGAATGAAATTATTGTTGTATTTAAAAAAAAAATGATTGGGGGAGGGAATTTGGTGAGAGAATAAGAGAGGGAATGAGTGGTGGCAATATGATTGGCTGAAAAAATTAAATAATTTCTCTCTCTTCTCTCTTTTTTCTTACTTTATCCTTTTTCCAACCAATGAGATGATGCCAAGTCATTCATTTCCTCAAATTCCCCCTATTTGTTTTTATTTGTTTTTGAAGGGTGGTTTACAACAGATCTGACCGAGTCCTTGAGGAGTCAGATCTGCTATACCAAACCATGTTTCATTTGCTGAACCACCCTTCAAAAACAACAATAAAATTTACTTTTTTTTATCTATTTATAATGTATAGTTTATTTGTTTTTGAAGGGTGGTTCAGCAAATGAAACATGGACTAGTATAGCAGATCTGACCCCTATCACTCCTCTTAAAAAAAAATAGAACCTAATCAACTATATAGTCTTATTTGATCTGGATTTTTATTATTATTTTAATTGAGTTTTGGATAAAATTTTGTTTGACTTAATTTAAAAAATATATTTTTTTTATTTAATGATTATTTTATAAGTTAAATAGATGAGATAAAATATATTAAATAAATGACATTTTGGTATTTAGAATAAAAAAATTTTGGGTATGAATGTAACCAAATATAGATTAAGCAAGCTCTTAGTGAAAAAATGAAAGTTGATTTTTTTGGCAAGTTATAATAATAAAGTTGATTGAAGCTAGGTAGGTAGGTGATGAAATTAGAATGGGCCGGTGGATGTCATTGTCGCTGTGTAGGATAGAAAAGAAAGTAATGTTAGGCCGAGATTTCACTTTATAGATTTGGACTTTTTCATTTTTCATCCAATTAATTGGTGCCTGGCTAACCAATTTAGGATTCGATTGGTTATCATGTTCCTGGTTTGCATTTGTATTTTGTTGAGAGAAGGAGGAAAGAAGTCAAACACGACAACTAGATGGACCAGTCATCACAGCACACAGATAGGTATCATACTTCAAATTCTAATTTTAATTCTATTTTTTTTGGTTCAACTAAGAGAAGAAAAAAGGTTATAAATGGAGATCATACTACAACTTCTAGTTCCTCTTTCAATTTAATCAAGGATCAGCTAAGAGAATGAGAAAAGAATAAGTGATAAATGCAAAATATTAGAATCAATATAATTGTGTTGGTTTAAAAATATGTAATCGTTATCATTATAAGGTATATCAATTAAAAAAAAATTATTATTATTATTATAAGACCAACAAAATAATCATACAAATAAAATCTTAACCAGCTATTTAGCCATTTAGTAGTAACTCTTGTTTAATTTGTCAGTAGAGCCAGTCGGAGGACAGCCTGGTTGAGGTGATGGGTTTAAAGACAAAATAGGAACAACGAGTTCAGTCGTTAAACGTTATGAGTCTAATTGTTCCGACTGTAGTAAAACTCTAACAATCATATTTTAGTTTCGAAAGTAGGTAAGTGCTTTCGGATGTCAAACGGAGTCCAAGTCGAATGGAATTACAACCGTAATATTACCGACATGGTTCATTTCTAAGTAGGTGTGGCCGTGTGGGCTAGAATAGCACCTTTTAACCCGCTAAGGAAGGGGTTCAGATTTCAGAGTAAGGCTTTTAGTTCCTGCCACCCTAAATGAGAGATTGATGTTAGACTAATATCTCATCTTTTTTATTATATTTTATTTAATTAAAAATATAAAATATTATTTTTACATCATTTTTTTAAATATAAAAAATATTTTAAATAGGTCATATTTAATAAAATAATAAATATATAAACATCTAATATGAATGGATCATACATAATATATTTTTGATACAATTAAAAATAACAAACAAAAAAAATAAAAATAAAAATTGGATTGTGTCAAAAATTTTAAACTAAATTACAAGATTTTTTATATGATTTTTTTTTACATTATGCATTTTTGTAGAATTACAATTAAAAAAATACTAATAATACATAAATAATATATGTAATCACTAAAAATCTACCTAATTAATCCCGCCAAAATATAATCAAACAATTAATTGGATTAATTATTATGATAATTAAATTATAATTTAATTAAGGGTAATGGCCAAAAAAAATAAATAAAATAATTTGGGATAAATGTTATATCTATTTTATCTCAAATTAATTTTAGAAAAAATAAAGAGAATTAAAATAAATAATTTAGGATAATGTTGTATCAATTTCATCCCAAATAAATTATTTATTTAATCCAAAATATACAAAAATAAAATAAATTGACAAAATATATGTCATATTTATTTTAAATATTTTGTAAATTTTTAAAGATTTAAAAACAAAGCCAAAAGGGTAAAAAAAAATCAATTTCAAATAAACCCTTAAGGTTTAAATAAAAAATAAATATGTAATCTAGTGCAGCCAAAACCTAGAAGGATCGCTGCAACCGGAAATACATCCTTCAGATAGGCGTTGTATTTTCATCCAACTCCTAGGAGCCGCTCCTGTCGCCCTCTGCAGCGAAGCAAGGGCGCATTCGTGAAGCACATGATCAGCTAACGCACGCCCCAACGTCGTTAGCTGAAATGCAACAGACCGCTCGGTCGTTGACGGAACGCGGACGAGACACCAACAGAGCGTCATGCATCCGCCTTTTCGCCTGAAACAATGTTGTTTCAACCCCTAGATCGTCACTTTCATCGCAATGCCGGGAGGATAAACATCCACAACCATCTTTGATTTTTCAAAGATGGAATTTCGTTGTTTATTGATCGTTTGATCCCGTTTAAAAATTGAAATGATCACCCTATTTCACTAATCATTTCTCCTACATCTAGGATCGCCATGGTAGTCTATGCCAACAACTAGCTGAAAATAGTTAAAACAACATCATAGATGTTTAACTCAATCCAACCCTACTTGATTGATTAACTGACCTTAGGAGGATATAAATAGCGTATCTTGATGAATCCGAAAAAAGGAGATCCACTCTCAAGCCCTCAATAAAAAAAAATTTGAAATCCGCAATTAAAACTTCAAACTTTTGGATTTTCGGAAATTTTGTATAAGGCATTAAAACTTGAATCCAGACATCTCCAAAGCTTGCCTAAGGTCTAAGGAGTGTTATTCAATCCTTGGTAACCTTCCAATCACCCTTTATTTCAATCTCTAGTTTTAATTGAAATTTTTATATTTTAGTTTTCATAAGTTTGTATACTGCCTAGTTGTTGAATTTCTTGATTGGAAACGATTCTAAGATCATTTGCAAGCTTTTTGTTGAAGTTAAAACCGATAAATTGATCTAAAACATAAACCCCCAAATTTGAATTTGGAAAATTTCAAAATCGGGCTTTTCATTAAGAACAGACGCCCAGAAAGCTACTCAACATGTTTCTAATGATGTTGGGAACATATTTGAATAATGTTTGATTCTATTTGGATAATGTTTGATCCATCTCGAATATATTTGATCAAAATCAAAATTAAAAAAAAAAACTAAAAAAATTTAAGTTATTGATTTGGTATAAACGAACCGTCGGTATTCTTGTTTTGGTTCCACTCAATTATATGAAATATAATGAAGTTATTGGAAAGCTCCTAACACTTCATTAAAGCCAAAAAACTAAAAACCCGATTTTTATATCAAAACAATTTTGATTAAATGGAACATCATTCTGATCGAATGACACATCGGGATGATGTTCATAATGGTCTTGGGAGCTTTGTGAAGCTTCTCGTTCCCTTGAATCAAAGAATCCGGGTCCTAATCAAAACTGCAAAATACGTAGTTTTGATGTCTTGAGGACCAAGAGGTTCGACCGAGAAATTTCGACCAGAACCGAGATGTGCGATCAGGACCGAGAGGTCTGACTGAGGATTTTGACATCCGACCGAGAATTCTAATATGGGACCGATCCTAACTAATAAAAACGGACCGAGGACATCATCATAATGTCTATTTAGTTGCATTTTTTAATTTTTAAAATTATATTTTATAACTTTAGGATTTCAAAAATAAAAAATAAAATAAAATAAAATAATTTTAAACATTGCCCATCAATATTTTTTTTAAAAATAATTTTATGAAAAGTCAGTCAAATGTTTGTAAAAATTCAGCGGACCTTATTATTCCACACATCCATCTATGGTCAATCATAACCTACCTCTCTCCTTATATTTTATTTTTAATATTTTGTTGTCAACTCTTCAAATTCAAACCATTTGACATTTAAATTCTTTTTTTACTATAACATTTTATGATATAATTGTTCTGATTCACATTAAGGATATCATTTCATTTAATTTTATAGAAGGTCCAGAATATTTTCACTATATTAAATTGTGACTGCAATTATTTTAATAGTAATTTAGGTAAATAATTATGAATAAAACAAATACAAATAATTCCTTGTCTTGATAATTTTTTATTTATTTATCCTTTAATTTTCCCTTCAAACGCATTTATTTAATTTTTTTTTTTTTTGACAATTTTGAGAATGTGATTTTTTTAACAAAATTTAAAAATATTAATATATAATGATAAAATTAAAAAATAATACTATTTTTAAAATAAAAAATAAATTAAAATAACTAATATTTAATTAATAAATTAAATATATAATAAATAAGAAAGAGAAACAATATTTTTTATTTTGTTTATTCAAATAAACCAAAAGAATAGACCTAAATCATTATTACATATTTTTAAATAACTTAATTTATTTTAAATGAATAAAAGAAAGTAAATTACTTTAGTATAAAAATATTTTATTTTGATGAGAGATATTTTAATATTTTTATTAAAAGTTTGTTTGTTGAAATAATGAAATGGCAAATATATGGTTGAAAAAGTAAGTTATATCTATGTGTTAAAATACTATATTATTAAATATATAAAAATAAGCATTCTAACTACTTAAACAATTTTACATATAAAATATTTTTAAAATAATTTGAACCAATAAACTGAACAAATAATTAATCAATAATCAAACTGATCCATAATTTACCATCAATTATAACTATCATCATATTCTTAAATTTATAATATAATATTAATGTTATATTTTATAGTTAGTACTAATTATTTATATATATCATTTAGATTGTCCTATTTCTTCAATTTCGGGTATTTTAATAATTTAGTTATTTGAATGATGGCTAATTATTTTGAGGTAATAATTTTTTTATAAAAAAATTTAAATGATATTATTATAATAATATAATAAATAATAATTTAAAATAAAAAATATTTTAATATATTAATTATTAAATTAAGTGATGTAATGTTTTTGGATTATGGTTAATGACATAATCCCTAAATTTATGAAAGAAAAAAATAGAAAATTTGACATACAAATTTATAAATAATATTATTATATTATAATAATATTAAATAATATTTTGAATTTTTAAATTCAAAATAATCTAAATAGATTAAAAATTAAATTAGACTTAATTATTTTTGATAATTAGACTATAATTAAAAAAATTAAATAAATTTTAAAAATAATTTAAGGTTAAAATATTATATTTATTTTCTTCAAATTATTCAAAAAGGGGTTGAAATGATTTAATTATGATTTAAAACATAAATTATGTATAATTTATGGCTTAAAACAATTAAATAAATATCCTAAAATTCCAAAAATACCCAAAAATAAAAAGAATGAACATAATTTATTTCACTTTTATAACCTTCTAACTACTCAAATACTTTTAACACTTAAATTATTTTTTAAAATATATATTATATAAATATTATATATAAATTAGTTAAAGATAATATATATAAATTATATATATATATATATAGATAAAAATAAATAATATATATATTATTTATTTATTATATAAAATTTAATAATAATATATATATATATAATATTATATATAAGCGATTTAATAATTATATATATAAGATTAAAGATAATATATAAAAAAATAATATTTTAAACTTAAACAGTTAGGTTTAACTAAAAAGTTGATGGAAGGGCCACTAGTGACCTTTATAAAAGTTGAAGGGGCGATTTGTTTCAAAAATTAATTTGAGGGTCAAAAGTGAGCGATTAAGATAGTTTGAGGGCCGCCCAGGTAATTTGCCCTTTTTATTATATTTCCAAAAATATTTTTTTTGGAATTTTTTATTAAGTAAAACGCAAAAAAAGGATTAAAATTGGATTTCAAATAAACTTTTTATTAAAATATAAACTGATAATCTTTTGTAGCCAAAATTATGTTTAATTGTTGCAGTAGGATTTAGGCCATCAGATCAGAGGCCATCAGATCAGTGCTGGATTTTCATCTAGTGCCTAGGAGGACGTTACGCATCCAAATGTAAGGGAACACGCGTGCGCCCTAGGCCACACTCGTTCAACTAACGGGACATCAACCCTGTTAGCTGAAAACGCCCAACGCTAACGGATCTCCAACAGAACGCTGAAACGCCGCATTTCGATTAAAAGAAACAACGTCGTTTTGACCCATCTTCTTCGCCCATGTAGGGCGATCGCCGAAAATACGACGGACGTCGGCGATTCTTCTAGAAGGCCTATCTCCGCCTACATCCATCCTTATCCCTTCATTTTTCGCCCATATGCTCGTCTTATCCTCGCCTTCCCCTAAGCTTAGAAGTCAAAACTTACCCTTATTAAGTTATTAAGTGATATGATTAATAATGAAGGGAATATTAAATTTGAAATTAATTTCAATAATTAAAACTATTAAGGACATATAATTATTATTTTTTTACTAATATACATAATTATTAAAGATAAGTTTTTGTTTGTTTGTTGAAATAATGAAATGGCAAACATATGGTTGAAAAAGTAAGTTATATCTATGTGTTAAAATAATATATTATTAAATATATAAAAATAAGCATTCTAAATACTTAAATAATTTTATAAATGTGGTATATATATATATATATATATATATATATATATATATATATATATATATATATATATATATATATATATTATTAGTTATTATCTGATTATTACAAATATTTTTAAAATAATTTGAACCAATAAACTGAACAAATAAATGATCAATAATCAAACTGATCCATAATTTAGCATCAATTATAACTATCATGATATTCTTAAATTTATAATATAATATTAATATTGTATTTTATAGTTAGTAAGTGATGTTTGGTAAGATGTATTATACTTATGATAGTATAATTATATTAATAGTGAAATTATAAAGTGTTTAGTTGGATTTATATGTAAATTGGATGATGTATAAAATAATCACACATCATACTTCTTACAAGGCAATATTAAAATTTTATTTTTTTTATTATTTTTTTTATCAAATTTTTTAATATTTACATTTATTTAATCTTTCAATAAATTTTAATTATTTTTTAATTTCAATATATATTACTTATTTTTTTAGAAAATTAATTTATTTTATAAATTTCTTATTTAAAATTTTAAATAATTAAAAAACTAAAAAATTAATTTATTTTTAATAAGAAAATTAACGTTTATTTTATAATTAATAGTATAAAATAATAATATTATGATTATTAATTATAATTATTATCTTGGATTTTAAACTAAATTATGAAATAATAATAATTATTTATTTTTATATAATATTATTAATTTAAAATAATAACATAATTATTTTATTATTTATTTGATATAATATTTAAACTAATTAAAATAAAATCGAAATATTTAAAATATCAATAAATTTATTAAGAATAATATTAAAGAAACAATTAACAAAAAAATAAAAATAAATAAAAATAATATTTTATTGTTTTACTTAGTTATTTAGATGATGTGTGATTATTTTAAATTAATAATGTTTTTATAAAAAAAACCTTAAATGATATATAATAATATTATAATAAATAATAATTTAAAATAAAAAATATTTTAATATATTCATTATTAAATTAAGTGATGTTATATTTTTGGGAGGAGGATCCTCTGCTACCATTTTAATATGTTCCCATCTCACAAAGGGAGGGGCAATATGGTAAATAAATAAAAATGTTTTTTATTTATTTACCATATTGCCCCTCCCTTTGTGAGAGGGGAACATGAGAGCATGTTAAAATGGTAACAGAGGATCTCAGGTGATATTTTTGAGTTATATTTAATGAAATAACTCCTACACTGTCTAGATCATAATATGAATTAATGCAGTTGTCAAATTTATGAAAAGAAAAATAAAATTGACATTTTAAATTTGTAAAAAGAAAATTGATATACCTTAATTTATAAATAATATTATTAAATTATAATAATATTAAAATAATATTTTAAAATTTTAAATTTAAAATAATTTAAAAAGAGATTAAAAATTAAATTAAAGGTTAATTATTGTGATAATTATACTCTAATTAGGAAAATGAAATAAAAATTTAAAAATAATTTAAAATTAAAATATTGATTTAAAACATAAATTATGTATAATTTATAGTTTAAAATAAATAAATACCCCAAAATTCTAAAAATATCCAAAAATAAAAATATTAACATAATTTTTATTATATTTCAAAAATAATGTGAAATTTTTAGTGAAGTAAAACACAGAAAAAAAAAGATTAAAATTGGATTTCAAATAAACTTTTTATTAAAATATAAACGGATAATCATGCGTAGCCGAAATTATGTTTAATTGTTGCAGCAGGATTCAGGGTTATCGGATCGGTGTTGGATTTTCATCCAGCGCCCAAGAGGACGTTACGCATTCGGATGTAAGGGAACACGTGCGCGCCCTGGGCCACACTCGATCAACTAACGGGACATCAACCCTGTTAGTTGAAAACGCCCGGCGTTAATGGATCTCCAACAGAACGTCGAAACGCCGCATTTCGGTTAAACGAAAAAGCGTCGTATTGACCCGTCTTCTTCACCGATGTAGAGCAATCGCGGGAAATGCGACGGACGTTGGCGATTATTCCAGAAGGCTTATCTCCGTCTACATCCATCCTTATCCCTTCATTTTTTTCCCATGTGATCGTCTTATCCTCGCCTTCAATTCCCCTAAGTTTAGAAGTCAAAACCTACACTAACCTAGGCTGCCGAAGATAAGAACAAAATTACGGATAAGAAATTTGATTGCCAAATCGATGTTGAATTCGTCCAAGCTAGCCGACCTAGTTTGGTATAAATACTCTCTAGGTGATCCTCTTTCAATCCATCAAACATAAATCACATCTTACAACCTAAATCAAAGAATCAAAGATTCCAACAAGAACTGGATTTTTGTAAAATCCTCTCCGGCGATCAATGCTTTGATCCAGGCTTCGAGAAAACATTTAACACTTCATTGGAGTGTTCTCCAACTGTTATTAAGCATCCGGAACCATTGTATTTCAATTTGTGATTGAAAATTGAATTTTTTTCATGTTTGATCGGTTTGATCTATTTTAATGTCCAATTATGTGTTTTCTTTGTTTAAAATCACTCCCTAGATGATATATGAATTTTCTGTTAAAAGAGATTTGATCAAATCAATCTAAAACGAAAAAAACGAAAAAATTGGTTTAAAAATCGGAATGTTTTGAATTTGATGTTCTCGAGCTTTTAAGCTTGAATTTTGATTCAATTAGCTGCATAACATGTTTGTAAACATGTTAGGATGATTTCCAAATTATTATATCAACATCCCGATCATGTTTGATTCAACTGAAATTTTAAAAAAAATGAATTTGAATTTCGATTTCAAAAGTTGTTACAAAGCTTGAATGACGTTCTTGTTTTGGTTGTGTTCGACTATGTTCATCATTTCAAAGCTAATGGAACAAGAATTATGCATTGAGATTGCCTAATTCAAAAGATTCCAAATTTTGACCTAAAAACAGTTTTGAGAAATTGATCTTTGTAGAGATCGATTGATCATGATTGGAGTTAGGGCTTTTAATCCCCATAATCATATGAGTTGATTGCTACTTACCGATCATGATTTCATGATCTGTATCATAGGATACAAGACCTACAATTCTTGACCAATTTAAGAACATTCGGTCCTCGACGACCAAATCATGTAGGACCGAGATCGAGAAACATGATCAAGAATCCTCGGTCCTGACCGAAATTAAGGACCAAGAAAATCGTCTTAGGACCGAGATCAATGACCGTTGTTCTTGAGTTAGAACTAAGACTTAAGACTAGTGTTCTTGAGCAAGGACCGAGGAATTCGACCGAGATTTTTAACCTTGGACCGAGAGGTCTAACTTGGGACCGAGCCACCCAGGTCCACGACTGAGAAAGCTAGACCTAAGAACGAGCCTCCCAGACCTAGGACCGAACAACCTGAGTTCATGATTGAGCCCTCCAATCCCTCGATCGAGCGTCCCGAGCCCTGATCCTGACCTTCCTAGTCTAGACCGAGTCCGTTTGAGCCCAGATCGGAAAAAATGGACCCAGATCCTAGGACTCCGGTCCTAAGGTCTGTTTGGTTCCACGTTTTAAAATCCAAAATTATTTTTGTAATTTTGAACCCCAATCCATTTTTAAATAATCTCGAAATGTCATAAAATGATATTTAAATCGAATTTTAATTAAATTGTTATTTGACCTCAGATTATTAAAATTATTTCTAAAGCTCCCAGTTATTTTCAAAATCTTTTAAAATAATATTTTCTTTTAAAAAGATGTCTGACACGTAAATCAATGTTGAAACGCATCGAACCTCAAGTCACCCCGCAATTCCCGAATTACCACGTGTCGTCCAGACACATGCTAAGCTAAGTAAGGAGGAAATACTTGCGGTTTACCAAGTTTTTGTTTATTCAAAATATTGTTAATTTGCCTGTAGAAGATTTTAAATAATGTATAGATGTGTTAAGTGTTAACTCATGAACGAACAACAGCCAACTAAACCATGTTGAGGAAATTATGTGATCTTGCAATGGTTGGGATTTCTTGTATTTATTGATAAATAAAATATATTTTTGTTTATATAACTATAAATTTATTCTTACTAATTATTTTCAATTAAACATAAAATTTGATAAATACTTACATTTTTTTTTTAAAAAAATTAAAAATATTTTTGTTTCGATAATTTGAATAATCCTACTCCAATTCAAATTTAGTTTAATATAATCCAATTTGATTTCAATCTAAACCGAAATAACTAATTCCAAATTAGTATTTCAAATTAAAATCAATTTAGATTAGGACTAATCTGTTTAATGCTAAGCCTAATTTTATTATTTTGACTAAAAGTATTAATTATATATATTGAAAACTATAAAAATGAATTATTACAAATTTTTTTTTATTTAATCATAATATATAAACTAGTAATAAAAAGAAGTATACAATAATATTAAATAACATATGTGATATGAGTAGATATGTCATAAAATATTTGTTGGTTGGAAAAAAAGATGTTGGAAAGAAAATATATATATATATATATATATATATATATATATTTTTTAAGAATCATATAATGTTATTGTCTACGTTATCTTTTATATCATTTCTCATTCATTATATATTCATATATTTTAAATTTTGATTTTTAAATCAAAAAAATCATATCACTTCCTATATATTACAAATCATCACCAATTATTATTTGAATAATTTCAATTCAAATAAGGACCAATTATTATTTGAATAATCTCAATCCAAATAAGGATTACGAAAGAAAAAAGTTTAAAAGTAACGGTTGGAAGAAGAAATAAAATGGTATTATTATTATTATTATTATTATTATTATTATTATTGAGATAGACAATGTGATATGGGATGGAAAGGAAAAATAAATGATAATAATAAATAAATATAAGAGATATTTAATAATAATAATAATAATAAATAGAGGAAGGGAAGGGAAAGGGGAGATATAATAATAGGCGGTTTGTCGATGGAATTTGTTTGCCGCGTTCTTACTCGGAAATGGGAAGTGTTTGACTAGTAGTAATATTAGTACTAGTAGAGCAGCCTTTTTTTTCTTTTTTTTTTGCACGACTGAATTTGAGAAAGAAAGAAACATTAATATTATTATATGTAAAACGTGTGGACGGTGGTGGTGGTGTTGCACCCGTAGTGGTGGTCAGACCTTTCTTTACCTTAATTTGCAACACATTCTCTCTCCTCCTCTTCTTCTTCCTCTTTTTATATATATATCTTTCCCTCGCTAATTTTAGACAAAACAAAAGAGATTGTATACAAAACACAAGAGATTTAGAGAGAGAGAGAGAGATATGGAGATGGTAATAATAGGTAAAGAAATCATAGGGTGTGCAGTTGTACATAAATCATGGCCGGCGGTGGTAGTGCAAGTGAATCAAAGGCGGCGGCGTAGTAATGATCAGGTGTGGATAAATCCGGTTGTTGCATCTGGAGGAGAGACTAGAAAAGATCATAGACAAGCAGCATCAGCAGCAGCAATGACAACGAGGAAGAGCACCCCAATATTAGAACCCACGGCCATCATCATCAGCCAACAACAACAACAACAGCACCCCCCAAACAATTTGATGATAGATACTTCGCCCGAAAAGCCTGTCAAATTTAAGGTCAGAGCCGTCGCCACAGTCAGAAACAAGCACAAAGAAGACATCAAGGAAACCATCGCCAAACATATTGATTCATTTGCCGATCAAATCGGAAGGAATGTTCTCTTCCAACTCTTCAGCACCGAAATTGATCCCAGTAAGACAACTTTCTCAATTCTTCTCCATTTATTTTATTCATTTGCATTTGCTTGCTTGAATTTACTATTAATTAATTAATAGGGACAAATGCTCCGAAGAAGAGCAACCAAGCCGCACTCAAAGACTGGTCAAAGAAGGCCAATCTGAAAACAGAACGAGTCAATTACATAGCCGACTTCACGGTGCCGTCGGATTTCGGGTTGCCCGGCGCAATAACTGTTACCAACAAGCACCAAAACGAGTTCTTTCTCGAGACCATAACCATTGAAGGCTTCGCCTGTGGTCCGGTTCACTTTTCCTGCAATTCCTGGGTTCAGTCCGCTTATCATCTTCCCGGAAACAGAATATTCTTTGCCAACAAGGTTAGTTAGTCATTTATTTATAATATATATATGGGTCAGATGGAAGATAGTAACTGTAATGATTTCACAGCCATATCTTCCGAAGCAAACGCCGGCGGGATTAAGGGAGTTGAGAGAAAAGGAACTGAAAGATCTAAGAGGAGGGGGAGAAGGCGAAAGGAAATTATCAGACAGGATATACGACTTCGAGGTGTACAACGACTTGGGAAATCCAGACAAAGGAATCGATTTGACTCGTCCTGTAATGGGTGGGAATGAAAACAACCCTTACCCACGTAGGTGCCGCACCGGTCGTCCCCCAACCGATTCCAATTTGCTTGCCGAGAGCCGAGTGGAGAAGCCGTTGCCAATGTACGTGCCCAGAGACGAACGCTTTGAAGAGTCCAAACGGAACAGCTTCTCGTTAGGGAGGCTTAAGGCGGTTATACATAACCTCTTGCCTTCTTTAATGACAACCATGTCCTCCAATAATGGCGACTTGAAAAGCTTCTCCGACATCGACAGTCTCTACAGTGAAGGAGTCTTGCTCAAGCTCGGTTTTAAAGACGAGCTCCTCAAGAAGCTCCCCCAGGTTGTAGGAAGCAGCAACAGCGGACTACTCAAATACGACACTCCCAAAATAATATCAAGTAACTAACTAACTAACTAACTATCCTTTATTTATTTCAAGTATCTATGCATGTATGCATGTATTGTATTGTATTTAAATAAAAATGTCTCTCGCAGAGGACAAGTTTGCCTGGTTGAGAGATGAGGAGTTTGCACGCCAAGCTGTGGCGGGTATTAACCCTGTGAATATCGAGAGGGTAAGGGTGTTCCCGCCGGTGAGCAAGCTCGACAAGGCTGTGTTACAACAACAACATGAAGAGTCGGGGGGTCTGAAAGAAGAAGATATTCTACCTTATCTTAACAACATGACAGTCCAAGAAGCTATTGACCAGAATAAGCTTTACATGTTGGACTACCACGATGCTTATTTCCCATTCATTGACAAGATTAACGCCCTTGACGGGCGCAAAGCCTATGCAACCCGAACTATCTTTTTCTTGACCCCCGCCGGCACTCTTAAGCCAATAGCAATCGAGCTCACCCTTCCTCCTTCCACCCGTCCAACTTCAAGGTCTTCTAAACGAGTCGTTTCTCCGCCCGCCGATGCCACCTCCAACTGGGTTTGGCAGCTAGCCAAATCTCACGTATGTTCCAATGATGCAGGCGTTCATCAATTAGTCAACCATTGGTAAGGCAAAACAGAACCATTCCATTCCAATATTCATTTCATTCATTCTAACAAGTTTTTAATAAAAAAAAAATTGCAGGCTAAGAACACATGCAACCATGGAGCCATTTATATTGGCAGCCCACAGGCAATTGAGTGCGATGCACCCTATATTTAAGCTCCTGGACCCTCACATGAGATACACTTTGGAGATCAACGCCTTGGCAAGGCAAAGCCTGATCAGCGCCGACGGTGTGATCGAATCCAGCTTCACCCCTGGCCGCTACTGCATAGAGCTCAGTGCTGCTGCCTATAAGGATTGGCGTTTTGACCAAGAAGGCCTCCCAGCTGATCTTATCAGAAGGTATAGACTTGGTTTACTTCTTCTTCTTCTGAAATATTAATAATAGAAAACAAAACAACTTGTCATGATGTAATGAAGTAAGTGATTTCTGCCTAATAATCTGTATGTATATATTGATGATCACATTCAATAACAAACAGGGGAATGGCTGTGGCTGACCCAACACAAGCACATGGAGTGAGGCTAATAATGGAAGACTACCCATATGCCGCGGACGGGCTTCTGATCTGGTCGGCAATCGAGAATTGGGTTCGGACATACGTGAACAACTACTACCCTGATTCCAACACCATTCGATCTGACTGGGAGCTGCAATCATGGTACGCGGAGTCGATAAACGTGGGGCATGCTGATCATTCCCGGGCGAGCTGGTGGCCAAAGCTGGCGACTCCTGAAGATCTAGTATCGATCCTGACAACCCTGATCTGGCTGGCGTCGGCTCAGCACGCGGCATTGAATTTCGGTCAGTACCCATACGGAGGGTACGTTCCGAATAGACCACCCATGATGCGCCGGCTGATACCGGAGGAAGGGGACGCAGAGTATTCTAGCTTCATGGCGGACCCACAAAAATACTTCCTGTCGGCCTTGCCGAGTCTGCTGCAGGCGACCAAGTTCATGGCGGTGGTGGACACTCTGTCGACGCATTCGCCGGACGAGGAATACATCGGCGAGAGACATCAGCCGTCGACGTGGACGGGAGAGGCGGAGATGGTGGAGGCTTTCTACGAATTCTCGGCGGAGATAAGGCGGGTAGAGAAGGAGATTGAGAGAAGGAACAGCGATCGGAGATTGAAAAACAGGTGTGGGGCCGGGGTCTTGCCTTACGAGCTACTCGCACCCAGCTCCGACCCTGGGGTAACTTGCAGAGGCGTGCCCAACAGCGTATCTATCTAAGATTGTAATTAATTACTATCTAATAATATGCTTAAAATAAATATATCATATTTTGTCTATCTAATAATGTTCTAGAATTTTTGTAAACAAGTTTCCTTGAAAATCCAATCTCAACAATTTAGCTATATAGCTGTTGTTGTTGTTGTACATTTGCAAATTGCAATACCAAAATTGGTCAGCTAAAAATAACAGTAACAGCTAGCAGCTATTAAACACAACACACCTCCAACCATTCTTCTTCTTCTTCACATGTCAACATGAGAGGGGAACTCCTTCTTCTTCTTCTTCTTTCTTTTACACCTGATCCACAAAATCATTATTAATGAAATCAATCAAGATCCCCCCACCCCACATAATAAATGAATAAAAATATTACCTCTGGTCCACATAAAGACCACCCCATAAACTGCTGCTATTTACAAAGATATCTGCAAGCAAAATTGACCACACCATTAATGTAGTAGTTAGAAGATAGAGACACAATATTGAATTATTAGCTAGTATACATATATATGTTGTTTCCCACCTTACCTTAGAACAAAACTTATTAAGCACCTCGCACGGCCAGGAGAAAAACAAATGACAACGCAAAAGAATCTAGAACCGCTTCTGACATTGCTATCTGACAATCAGGCTCCCGTTTCCTTGATGTCTCAAGCTCTCTATAAGCTTCTGGTAAAACGTATTTAATGCCTTCAAATCATTACCCTGTACAACAAGATCAATTAAAGAGCCACTCATGTGTGTCTATTAACACTACTTACAGAGATATATAATAATAATAATAATACTTTTGACTTTAATTTGGACATTATTAATAAATTTTTCATACTTTACCTGCAACTTTTGGCAATATTGCTCCGCCAAATCTAGAGGGCAGTGTGCAGTCGGGAAACCCTTGGAAACAAAATGAATGAGGAAATCATTACCAAACTTCTCATACATAACCTTCTGCACCAACACTATTTCCCTGAACAAAAGCAGCTGCAGCCATAAAAATAAATTCAACAGAATCATCAGTCAGCTAAATGTACAAAATAATTTTACCATCCCTATATATGCAAGCAAGCAAACACGCAAACAAAAAATGATGTGAATAGGACCAAATCGAAGATAAATTAATCACTTACAGTATTGGCATCACGGAACTCAAACGACTTGTCAAGCACACTGTACAAACAACAATTTGTTGCAAAGGTCTCAATTACAAAACTCTGGAAACCAGGAACCTGAAACAGTTTTCAATCATTAGTGTGGGCGGGTCAACTTTCTCGTTAACAAGAGAGATAGATGGACACAAGTATACAGACAGTCATATTACCTTATCTTCGCAATGGGGCTTTGCACCCCAGTCTTTAATTAATTTAATAAATATCTGAACACAAGCCTGAGTTTTTCAAAATTGCAAAAAAAAAGTAGAGTTAAAAGTCCAATCTCATCAGCTAAAAGAAATTAACAGATGCTATATCAAAAGAAAACATGAAACAATATTTATTCAAGATAATACAGACCTTTCTCACAAGAATATCCTTGTGATTACAAGCTGTGTACAGCAAGATTCGCATCACTGGATCCAAAAACCGACTACACTTTGGGGAGAGGAAAACCGAAGACAGATCATGTGTAGCTATCACATGAAGAAAAGTGTAAAATACCCTCTGAAGCTCTTGTAGTTCGCGAATTTCCTACAATTGATAGCAACAAGTACAAGTTACAAGCTAAAACATAATTTCACATCTACCCATTTTCACAAATCTTAACTAGTAGTAGTTCCCATACAATAGCATAAAATTCAAGATTAACTTATACCTCAGTATTATATCCTGGCCCAGAAGGAACTACATCTCTTGGTAGAACATTTAATATCCTGCTAGCTATAGCAGGATATACTTCTTCCAGGATGTCATGTACGGCAGTGTTGAACTTGCAAATTAACTGATTGAGCAACAGAAGGAGACCCGTTGTTTCCTTTGGCTACAGTAAGGAAAGAATCAAAATCAATCATCTAAGGTAAGAACAAGTAAATCAACAAAAGTCATAACCACCATCTGACAATCGCAGATCAAGAGCAAAAGAGAAAGAATACAAGTGTCTTATTGTCAAAACAAAACAAAAATTATAACTCATACAATCTATTTAAGGAACAAGAAACATAAACTTGTCTTGGTTGAAAATGCCTCAATTGCAGTCATTGATTATGATGCAGTTTTGCATGATTCAAAGAAAGATGTGATGTCCCAAATCGGAAATCATATAAAAATATGACCCCCTTATATGATGTGTGAGCCTAATCCATGTTCCCGTTGGGGCTTGGGTTGTGGTGGCCCAGTTATTGCGTAAGGTATTTACAGTCTACTTTTCTCACGAGCACCGCGGGGTGTTTCAAAAGGTGTTTTCATGTTGATGAAGGAACCTATAAAATATTCATCCTAGTAAAGCAGAAACACCTACTACAAGTCAAGCCATCTCAAGGACATAACAACACTGGCTCACTAATGTATTCAATTGATAGCCACATTGTGCATTGCAAATTACAATATGAAGAACTTGAGAGGTTTAAGGTTAGTAGTGGGTCATGTGTTATAAATGCAGGAAGGTGCGGCTTCAAATAGGACTGTAAATAAATAATGTAGCAAGCCCATGAAGGCCCAATAAGTAATATGAGTAATGAGCTGTAATAGTTAGAATATAATGATGAATGGTTGTAACAGAATAGGTGTGGATGGTATTAATACTTCATAATTGATATTCACATGTATGCATAATTGATGATAGTAACCTCGCTCTCCACAAGCAACTGCTCCAATGCCTTTGGTAGATAAGGAAATACAGATGCACCCAATGTGTCAACCATTCGGTGAATGAATGATGTAACCTGAGAAAAGTAGAAAGTTGTGTAAGTCATTTGGTGAATGAAATCAGAGCAATGTGAGTGATTGCTATAATTCATACCTTAGAACGCAATGTCTCTATATTTGGATAGACAACTAAAATATGAAGGAGAACATCCAATGTCTGCACCAAAAGAAGGCAAAAAAATGAGTAGTACAAAGGAGAGGAAATACAAATTTGCAGGAAATCCATATTCATGTGTACCCACAACATCTAACTCTCATTTCTTTTAAGATAATTCATCTCATTTTTAATACAATCACCATTTTTCAGTAACTTAAAGCCAATTAAAATGAGCAGGAAGGGAACTCAGATGAGATCAAGAATTTAAATGATGGAAACTAACCTTCTTAAACATGAGACCAATAGCAGGTCGATGTGCTGTCACAAGCCGCTCACTGAATCCCTGCATTACATAATGAGTTTCAAGCAATCAGCAGTTATGCCCATCATCAAATAAAATATTGCAATCAAACCCTATATAACAATTCTATGTCCACAAAATTCAACTTAGAAAACAGAGAGCAGAAAAAAAGGAACCATAAAAGAAGAAAGTGTTCTTTCTTTATTTATTATTTTGATCAAGTAGTAATAATTCCCTAATGCACGGTAAATAGATAGAAGTTGCAAAATGGTAGAAAATCATGCATGTGCTTTAGAAATATTCAGACTTGATGAAAAAACAAAAGTGCACCTTGCTCAGGGCATTAATCGCCATGATGATTTGCTGAATGTTAGCAATCTTTGCAGGAGATTCTTCAGAATCATGAAGTTTGGCATTTTGCAGCAACACCTCCACCTAATTATTTTATATCAAGCAACATCATTTGACAGATATCAGAAAAAGAAAGGCACTAGATACAAGTGTGTAACATTAATTCGGGCCTATACAAAAGGACAATTAATATTTTATTAACCTGCTGGCAAAGGGGATTAAGCAATGCCGAAAGAAAATCAGCTTGTTTGTCAGGCGAAACATCTTCAACCCCAATTAACAAGCCAATAGCCTGTAAGCCATTATAGAAGTCATGTCAGGCCAACAAATATCTTGTCAATTATGCCTTCTTAAGCAACCAATTCGTAGTAAATGGGAAAGTAAGTGCATACCTCAAATATGTGACTACCATCTTCATATCCCAACTGATTTTTTGGCATACCATCATCCATGCTAGTAAACTGAGATAATACATCTTGAAGACTCTGAAGGAAAAAAAAGTTTTAACAAGTGAAAATGAGTCTTCCACTTAAATAAGATCTATATTTAAAAAAATATATTTACCTGCAAAATTGACTCTATGAATGGAACAAGCTTTGTTTTGAGTTGTTTGACAACCCTCATGAAAAGATAAGCTGCCCTGCGATTTACATGGACGTTTGAATGATGTATCCCCCTTTCATCAAGAAATGCAGCCAGAACTATAGGTATATGTTCGTTGTGCTCCTGTACGAACTTCAAATATCTAGTTATTGTTTCCAAATAAACAAGAGCAACAAGTCTGTTGGAATGACAAGGAAACCTTGTTGATAAGAGTGTTGGCACCAGTTCTCTCAAAAGACCATTGCCATTCCTCAGTGCCTCCTCACTTAAGGACTCCCCATATGCATAGAAAAGGGAAAGTGCAGCTTCCACCTCTTCTACGTTCCTATCAGAAGATGATGAAACTGCACTAACCAAGGAGTTTCTGATAAAAATCTGAGTAACATCAGGTGCAACACGACCAACCGTGCGAAGCAAAACAAACAAATCCTTGCGAAATTCAGTCATCCTATCTTCTTCCTCTATCCCTATTTTGTCAAATATGTCAAGATTATCACGGTAAACAGGATCATAGAGAATCTGCACACGTATGACTTCCAAAATCTGGCTAATATGAAACAAGTGCTTCTCTCGGAGTGGTGCAAGACGTTTCATTGTGGCAACAT
Organism: Impatiens glandulifera; assembly: GCF_907164915.1. Lineage (NCBI taxonomy): Eukaryota > Viridiplantae > Streptophyta > Magnoliopsida > Ericales > Balsaminaceae > Impatiens > Impatiens glandulifera. The sequence goes on along the minus strand of NC_061862.1, from coordinate 162,032,279 downwards.
AACCCGAAAGGAATTGCACAACACTGAATGTTATATCGATCTCACAGTTCTGCATTATGTGGAAGACAGAGGGCAAAGCCTCGTTGAGAAGCTCAGAAGCACCCACAGCATCCTCCGAATTTAAACGCTTTGAGCAATCCAGAGCCTCACTGGCATACCCTATAAGCAAAGCAGCTACTTTTGCAACCAACTCTTCAGCATCGACATCCCCACCACCACCCACTAAACCAAATACCCTGCTTATATGAAGGCTTTGAAGGAGTCCCAACTTCACTATTGGATCCATACGTTTGGAGACTACTGCAAGAACACAACCAATTGCTGCACCACGAAGATGTTCAGGCAACTCATTGTTCAAAATTAGGTCAAAAAACAGCGGAATAAATGCATCATTGGCCACCAATCCAATATCAATCCAGGAAATGTATCTTCTCATGCAATCCATGACACTGACACAAAGAAAGGGGTCAGAGCTTCTATACATTGTCACAATGTCATACCATGCTCTAACAATCTGAGCCACACATTGCTGTCTCATTGCATCCTTCACTTGCGCAGCAAGTGTCATGTCATCGGCATTCCGAGGATAATCTAAACTGATCAATTCATCATCCAAAGAATTCAGAATTCTGCAGAACATGTCAATAACCACAGCCCCTTTGCTAAGATGAGGAAGATAATCTATGAATACCGAAGGCCAAATTAGCGGGTACTCTAGGTAGATAAACATGACAAAAACCTGCGCAAGCTTGTTCTTTATAAACGCAGGACTCTCCAAAAATCTTGCAGGGCTCTTATCATCAATTGATTTAAAACAAGCCATTGAAAAAACAGCATTCCTCACAAATGCTTTTTCCTCGGGACCCATGGATGAATATCTAACCCGGATTGTTTCGTGCAGACATTGCAAGCACCAGAATTGAACTTGCACTAGCTTAGATGTAGACAGAAGTTCAATACATATACCACTAATTGATGGGTTTTCTTTAACTTGTTGACAGTAAGCAACAGCTTGGGATTTAAATGCAGAATCCGTAGTACCCAACTCTTCAAAGCTTATAAGAATAGCTTTCTCGAGATTATCCATTGAATATAAGTTTTATTTATTTATTTTTTAGATAGAAGAATTGCCGGACCTTAAACCCTGCAAAGAAAACTCCAGATCACTGCGGCTCAATTCTTCCTACGACAGCCCGGATCGAAGGGAAAACTAAAAAAGATACCTTACTTGTTTGAGGATTACAATCTGATTGTAATGTACTGGAATGAGATTGGAAAAGGAGCAAGGAATCGGATCAAACGAATCTGTAAGTATGGTATGGGTATAGAGAACTTACCGAGAAACGAATAAGATTGAAGAGGGATTTTTGCAGTTGCAATTGAAGTAGAAGAAAAGCTAGGTTTTGAAGCGTTTAAGAAGGGTACTTAGATTACTTAGGATTGATTTTGTAGATGTGTGAAAAATAGCTGACTGCGGCTTTCTTTCTATAGTCCGTTCGTTGCTGCGCAGGCAGGCAGGTTGCTAGAGAAGAAGAGAAGGAAATGTAAAAGGAACAACCTCACAATATAATATTTTAATTATTTTTTAATAAAAGTAATTTACCAGAATATCCGGTATACCTTACCAAAAATATATTTTTATTTTGCAAAATTAATATATGGTAACAAAAATCACACGAGTAGTTTAGTAGTAAGTGTCGACGTAATAGACTAAAAAGGTCACGAATTCTATTTAATGTGAAGCGCTTTGAGTTTAAGCGAAGTTGTTAAATGATTATTTAAATTTAAATATATATTATTTATAATTAATTATAATTAAGTTTTTTTAAGTACGTATAGTCGTGATATGTGGGGAAATTTGTGGAAATGACCTAATAATGGGAGTTTTTTTTGGGAAATGACCAACGCCTAATAAACTTTGCAATAATGATATTTTCGGTCGAAAATACCCCTTCGCGTCACGTGACGAGAAGGCCTGTGAAAAGTTCAAAATGCCCTTAATATTTATTATAATTTCTCCCATTTTTTCATTTTTTCTTCCCCGTTCTCTCTTTTTTCGGTTTTCTCCTCCTTCTCTCTAAACCCTAAACGGCGAAGGCGAACGGCGAACGACACACAACGGCGAAGACAACCAACGCCTAAAATTCAACAAGGATGGAGGCACTAACTGGTATGGTACACTTACGTTCTGAAATATATTGTTTCTTGATATCATTGGTATACTTGTTTGTTTCATAAGCATTGGTATGGTATAATTGTGTGTTTCCTGAGTTGAGCATTGGTATAGTTGTTTGTTTCTTGATAGCATTAATATCCTTTGGTCCCGTTACGCGATCGCGTAACGAGCTTCCCAACTTTAGTCGCTTGACGCGATCACGTAACAAGTTTGCTAACTTTGATCGCGTCAAGCGACCAACTTTGGTCACCAACTTTATTCGTTTGTCGTGATCGCGTAAAGCGACATTATACTCTCCTAACGTGATACTCTCTTGACGCGATGCTCTCCTAACGCGATAATAGTATTTATCCATTACCAACGAATGTGCCTTCGCGTAACGCGACCACCCATTGAACATGAACAATTGCATGACTTCAATAGTATGGTCGCTTCACCAACTTGTCGTTGCGTAACACAACCATACCATATATTTTACATATTTTCTTTATAAATATCTATTACACATACATGAAATGAAGTGACTTAAAACCTCAATTACTATCTACAAATAGATGTATTATGCAACTTCACAAAGGATAAATAATATTAACATTGCATAAAAAATAAATGGCATTACAAAATAAAGAATACATGCTCACTTATTTCTACAAAAATATTAACATTACATCACCTAAGATTTTAGAATTGGGTGGAATAGCCTCCCTACCCACTTATTTCTCTAAAAAGACATGTTTTTTGAGGTGACAAGTGATACACCTAGGTCAGCAGTCAGATATTCCAAATACATAAGTACAAACACTCCACAGTCCCCACTTTTCTCCACTTTGGGGACTTGTGGGTGTGGAAGTCTATTGTATTTTATGGCGTCGAAGCTTATCATAGGAAACCTTATTTTTCAGGAGGAGACGTGGCTTTATGACGTATATACAGGAATATTTCACACATGGGTTTTATGAATTCATCAATATCCTTATAAATTGTGGAATTGCAGTCATAGACATCGATCTGACACTCTTATAGCCGTAAAACGCACAGTACCTAGTGTAGGTTATTGAGGTTCAATGGGACATAAATTTCATTCACTACTTTCCATTCGACCATGTATCTATCATCAGAATCCCAGTAATACTCTATGAAGTGTTCAATGTCAAATTTGTCAGGATCTGCAGTAAACTCTGGATACTTTAATTTTAACCGACCTCTGAGCATACAATCTGAAATGGGTAATTTTTTTCAATATGTCTTTGAATACAGGACAATTCGTTTTCTCAAAAGGAAGCAGTTGGCATCAATTTCCTACACAATACGATTTTCTCAGAAGAAAATATTCAATATAATATGAACTATTTATAATGAATAATTAATTGCACAATTTACCGTATCCTCGAGTCATTTCCTTGTCTACAATTTTTTTTAAAGAATACCTTGTCTACAAGGCATACATTGACATTCTTTGTTTCATTTTTGGTGAGTGGGTTTTGTAATCATACTTACAATTCAGTCATCAGATGTTCAAATTTGAGAAAGGAATTGATCGTTAAAGGATCATTTGTCTTTATGTGTTTTCCCGAAGAGTTGGTGTACAAGGCATCATTCTTCGACTTCTTCTTCCTATTATTCCTCTTTCACCCAAATGTTATTTTAGGAGTATTGAATTCTTTCAGATCATCCTCCTCCTATTGTTTCTACTTATTCACATTCTCTTGCTTCTTCTCCTCCTCCTTCTCCTCATTATCTTTCCTTCTTAAACAGGTCTCCTCATTATCTTTCCTCTTGCAGTTAAATGTGTTGAAGATTTGATGAAAGTAAGTGGACATATTGACAAAATGTTGAATTTTCAAAGTTTAGACGAAATTCAGAAAAATCGACTGCGACTTAAAACGACAATTGAGAGTATTCGATGACTTAGTTTACAAGCTTGTGCATTTAGAGGTCATGATGAATCTTCATCTTCTAAAAATCGTGGTAATTTTATAAAGATGATAAAATTTATGGGTCGATTGAATGTTGATATTGATGATGTAGTGTTATAAAAAGCTCCAAAAAAATGCAACATATACTTCACCAATTATTCAAAAAGAAATTTTGCATATTTTTGCAAATAAAGTAAAAAAAAAAATCCGTGAAGAAATTGGTGATGCGAAGTTCTGTATTTTAGTTGATGAAGCTAAAGATATTTCAAATATAGAGCAGATGTCAATTATTCTGAGATTTGTTGATTGTTTGGGTATTTTACGAGAGCGTTTATTTGATATTGTTAATGTTCCAAATACTACTGCTTTAACATTGAAGAAGAGCATATCAGATGTTCTTTCTCGACAAAATTTGAATGTCACTAATATGAGAGGGCAAAGGTACGACGGTGCTAGTAACATGTCTGGTGCTTGGAATGGACTTCAAGCTTTATTTCTTCGAGAGTGTCCATATGCATATTATATACATTGCTTTGATCATAGGTTGCAATTAGCATTAGTTGGTGCTTCTACAAAAGAGATTTATGTTTGGCTATTCTTTTCAAAATTATCCACAATTATTAATTTTATTGGTTGTTCCTCCAAATGACATTCTGAGTTACATTCTGTTCAAACTATTGAAATTGATCGTATGGTTACTTCGGGTGAACGTGATACTGGTAAAAGAATTAATCAAATTGGTAATTTACATCGTAGTGGATCTACTCGATGAAGCTCTCATTTTGAATCTATTTGCAGTTTAATTGATATGTTTGGTGCAACTATTTTTTTGTGCTTGAAAGTATTGTGGAAGAAGGATCGTCTAGTTCTTTACGTGGAAAAACATGTGGTTGTCTGATAGCTTTGTGATCTTTTGAATTTATTTTCACACTTTATATGATGTACAAAATTATGGGAATTACAAACCTACTTTGTCAAGCTTTGTAACAAAAATCTATTGATATTATAAGTGCCATGGATCTAGTCTCAACTACTAAAAGACTACTTTTTAATTTAAGAGAGGAAGAATTTGATCAACTCTTGGAGTCCGTGCAAATGGTTTGCACACAACATGACATTGAAATTCCAGATCTAAATGCTTCGTACAAAAGTGCAACAAGACGTTCATGCCAACAAAAAGATTCGTTGACATTTCGACAACACTATCATTTCAATATTTTCAATTCAATTATAGATTTTCAACAAGAAGAGTTGAATTTTAGATTTAGTGATGAAGTAGTAGAACTACTTATACTTAGTTCTGCTTTAGACCCTAAAGATAATTTTAAAACATTTAAAGTTAGAGATATTTACAAATTGGCTGAAAAGTATTATCTAGGAGACTTCAGTGAACAAGAAATGCATTATTTGAGATCTCAACTCCAACATTATAAAATTGATGTTTCCCGTAATGAAATTTTCAAAATATGTATTCCATCATTGAATTGTGTCGCAGATTAGTTGAAACAAACAAGTCATCAAATTATAACTTGGTTGATAGATTGATTCGACTTGTTTTGACTTTACCAGTTTTTACTGCCACTACAGAAAGGTTAAGAGTTTTTAGCAGATACTATGATAATTTATATTGAACGAGAGCTTGTTGAAGATATTTGATTCAGATTCTATAATAGATGAATTTTATTCTATAAAGAATAGAAGGTTACAACTTAAATAATATGTAAACGTTTGTTAAATTTTATAAAATTATTTTTGTCTTAGTTTTAGATTTTTTGTCTTATTTTTTAGATTTTCAATAATACGAGATACAATTATATATATAATTTTTTTTTTATTTTAATCGGGTATTCACATCAATTTTTATATTTTGTATATTTATTTTATTTTAATAGTTCGATTAATTTGTTTAATATTCTCACTGATTACCCGTAATAGTGAAACGTATAACCTTGACAGGAAAAAAAAAATGCTGAATACATTCGGTTATAGTATATTTAACCTATTTTATTCATAAAATTAAGAGATTTTATAAAAAGGCTAGATTTTAATAAAACTTTTGAAAATAAATTAGGGACGTAGGGAGAGAGATTAAAGAAGAAAAAGGAATGCAATGGGCCAGGAGATACCAAAACTGAGTAACTAACGGATCCAGCCGGCCCAAACAAATATAAACCAGTCCTCCGGATCAGATATAGAAATAATAATATCGGCGGCAACCAGACTGACTGTCAAGAGGACAATTGTGTAAAGATGGAAGTAAGCACGTGTAAACTGTATGCTACTTAAAACAAGCCACGTGCATATATATATATATCATATTATGTGTTAATAAAACTAGAGTTATAGTTCTTCTTTATTTCATGATAGCTAAAATTACAATTATAGTCCTTCTCAATATTATTTTCTTATTACAGTTTTAGTTGGTTGATTAACTTTTGTATATTTTTCCTTTTTTTAAATTACATTTAATTAATTTTGTTAATTGTTTTTTTATCAAATTATAAAATGTAAGGAGGGGGGCAAACTGGTAATTTAAGTTTAAAAGATTTTGCATGGCCAAGAAGAAATAACGGTAGGTGAGGTCGAGAGAAAAGAATTAATAAATAAAATAAATAAATAAATAAAGTAAGAGAAAGAAAGAAAGAAAACCTAAAGATCTTCTTTAGAAGGAAGAAGAAGAAGAAGAAGTTAAAGAAGATTCTCAAAGAAAAAAGTACTCAAGGGAATTTGTTCATCCATCCATACAGGCTGAGGCAGCCATCCGTTCAGTAATAGAGAAGGAATTCGTGCTGAAACAAAGAATGGCGGGTGGGCGGGGCGGGGCGGGAATCATTTTGTGGACTTAAAGCTTTCAGATATTATCAGTTGCTTTTTGTGATATTGCTGCAACATTCGCATTCGCTCGCTCGCTCGCTTCTCTCTCGATAATCACTATACAAATACATCTTACTTAGGGTTTGTTTGATTTCAGTTCCTCTTATCAATCCGGGAATTTCAGATCTCGATAATTGCAGCAGGTCCAATTTGTCGGAAAAGTTACCAGATTTATCATGGGTATTCCCACTATAGCTCTCTATGCTAGTCCTCCCAGCACCGTTTGCTCCACGCCACATCCTTGCCAAATCACTTCTCATTCATCCCACGATTTCGACTTCACCGCAAGGTCCTCCTCCTCCTCCTCCTCCCCCTCGTCTTCGGCACCGCACGGTGGTGGTCTCTCATCTTTATTCTCCTCGCAGCCTGTCAAGTACGCCGCATCCACTACCTATCACACCGCCGGGGAAGATGACAGAACCGACGAATTTACCTGCTCCTTTCGCTATTCATCCTTGGGCTCGTCTCTTAAGAAAGATCACAGCCCAGTATCCGTCTTTCAGGCCCCCCTTTCTTCTTCCAGGAGTCCACCTACGAGGATAGGCGGCCGGGAAAGGAATACCGTTGATGTGAATCTTCACGCTTCTTTTCGGGCAGGGGCTAATAATAATAATAATAATAATAATAATAATAATAATAGTCTGTTTAATGGCTTAGTTCCAAATGCATTAGGGTCTTGTGTTGATTATGACTCCCCAACATTTCAAGCACATGGGGATCCATTTGAATCAGATTCAACCTCTGTTTTGGTGGATGATTTTCCGTTGTTTAGCATGGACGATGCCTTTGCTGAGTCCAAAGACATACAAAACTCTAAGGATTTGCTTCTGGACGCACAATCCAGGCACACCATCTTCTATGATGATTTTGTTGTTAAGGCTTTCTATGAAGCTGAGAAAGCTCACAGGGGACAGGTAAACTACATACATGCCTTTTACCTTTAGATTTTATTAAGTTGTTGGAGTCTTTGCGCTCAGTAGAGTTATCTTATTTTGTAGGTGCGAGCAAGTGGGGAACCTTATTTACAGCATTGTTTGGAAACGGCTGTTTTACTTGCAAGTATCGGTGCTACCTCAACCGTAGTTGCTGCAGGCCTGTTACATGACACGCTTGATGATTCTTTCATGAGTTATGACCACATTTTCAGCAATTTTGGGGCTGGAGTTGCCGAACTTGTTGAAGGGGTATGTGTGTGTTTTGGCTGAATGATATGATGTCTTATCTTGTTTTAATTGTGGGGGGTGGCTAGCTACTTGTTAATTTGATAGGAAAGCAAAGAACTTATAAAGCTTGATTGTTGATTATCTATCTCCATGGAAAATAGATAATTATTATTTTTTGTTAGCTAAATCATTAGCAAGTATATATCATTGTTGTTGTAGGTATCTAAGCTGAGCCATCTGAGTAAACTTGCACGTGACAACAATACAGCTTGTAAAACAGTTGAGGCAGATAGGCTGCACACTATGTTCCTTGCTATGACAGATGCTAGGGCTGTTCTAATTAAGCTGGCTGATAGATTGCATAATATGAAGACCCTCGATGCATTACCTTTAGATAAACAAGAAAGGATTTCGAAAGAAACATTGGAAATCTTTGCTCCATTGGCTAATCGTTTGGGAATTTGTAGCTGGAAAGAGCAACTAGAAAACCTCTGTTTTCGACATCTCTATCCGGAGCAGTACAGGAACCTGTCGTCCAAACTTATGAAGTCCTACGATGAAGCAGCGATTACTTGTGCATCTGAGAAATTGGAAGGCGCCCTGAAAGATGAAGGCATTTCTTACCATGTCCTGTCGGGAAGGCACAAAAGTTTGTATGGCATCCATGCAAAAATGTTGAAGTATGTTAATTTGTCCTTTTTTTTTTCTTCTCAGTTTTGTGTGTATTTGATTGTTATAGTGCTGCTGAATGCTGGATGCATAATAAAAGTAAGTTAATATATTGGGTTGGTTGGTTATTCGTTGTTGTAGAAAGAAGCTGACAGTGGATGAAGTCCATGATATTCACGGTCTAAGATTGATTGTTGAAAAGAAGGAAGACTGTTACAGGGCTCTGAAAGTTATTCATCAGTTATGGAGCGAGGTACCTGGGAAGTTCAAGGACTATATAGATCACCCTAAGTTCAATGGGTATGTAATGATATGTCTTCTTAATTTACCAAAATAATTAAAGATCTGAGTGAGAATGCACTGCTGCAGGTATCAGTCTCTGCACACGGTGGTTAGAGGAGAAGGCGGAATGGTCCCACTAGAAGTTCAGATAAGAACGAAAGAGATGCATGAACAAGCAGAAATAGGATTTGCAGCACACTGGAGATACAAAGAAGAAGGTGATGAGAAACATGCCTCGTTTGTGCTGCAAATGGTTGAATGGGCGCGATGGGTTATTTCATGGCAGTGCGAGGCGGCCACAACAACAACGTTAACAGCAGCAGCTGCAGAAAGTGCATGCAAGTTCCCTTCTCATGAGAAAGACTGTCGGCATACTACTTATAGACACGATTGCTATCCTGACGGGCCTATCTATGTCATCATAATGGAAAACGACAAGGTACTACCACTTTGTTATTTTATTTTATTTTTCTTTTCTTAATCAATGACAATGGCATATGCAGATGTCGGTTGAGGAGTTCCCAGCAGGTTGTCGGTTGTGGGATATGTTGGAGAGTAGCAGCGGAAGGGGTCAAGGAAGATTCAGGTGGTGGTGGTCTCCAGATGGTGGGGGGTTTCCAAGAAAGGAAGAGCTGAGGCCGAGGTTGAATAGTAAACCCATTAATGATCCATCGTGCAAACTCATGATGGGTGATGTGGTTGAGCTCACACCAGCTATACCAGACAAGTCTTTAACCCAGTACAGGGAAGAGATGCAGCGGATGTATGATCATCATCATAATAGAAGAGCTCTTTCTTCTTCTTCTTCATTGCTTCCTCCTATTGCACTACCACCCACCACTACCACAACCAGTACCGTCGTCATGGGTTGGAGAACTTGATTAGTAATTGTTTCTCCTCCTCCAATTGAAGATTCAAGTCTGACCTTTCTCACTTTTCCCTCCTTTATATATATATTACAGCTATTGTATGAATATTAGCATAACATGAAAAAATATGATTTTTTTGTGTGTATATAGTAATGGCCATACATGCCTTGTACAGTGGCCTGACATGGTTTGAACATTAATATAAATTAGGTTTGTATTACATTGAAACCACCTTATTATTGTTTTATTTGCAGTCTCTATCTTTATTATCCTTCAAAACTTGCATCTCTCCACCATTCCTAATCATGTAATCCTCCATCCCCTATACTATCTTTAATATGTATACATATATAATACTTGACTCATTTTATTTTCTCACTTTGAAAAGATATACAGAGAAAAGATTTAGCTAGCACACGGATTTCCTGGAGGAGGGAATAAAGCATGTTCTCAGAAGAGAAAAGAAAACACTTTTATAGAGGAGTTTGATGATTTGGTGAAGGAGAAGTAGTAGTCCATAGAGAACAAAAGGAAACACGGTGTCCTTTCCAGCATAAGCCCACGCATCCGTCTTTGTCGTTGTCCAGTTTCATCTCCCAGTTACTGTCGTACTTCCTAAGCAGAGCTCTAGCTTCGTCAATGGTGTCTTCCGTGAATGGCTTCCCCACAAAGCCGGCTCTCCTTGTTCTCTCGCACCATTTATCTTTCCGTTGGTTCATCTGGTGGGAGCCGGTCAATGCCTTTGCTGCCTCTCCCTCCATCACTTTCCTTTCTTCCGTCTCCCGCCCCTTGAATGCGGCACTTGTGGAATCCAGGAAGCTCCATAGATACTCCGCCTTCCTGGAGAATGCGGCAGCAAAATCCCCCCCACAGCAGTTGCTGCAGGTGCAGTCCATGTTGTTCTCGTTGAGGATGAGGCCTTTTGGTTCCAAATTCCTCAACAGTTTGAGGAACTCTGTTCTGGCATCTGGGTTTGCGTGGTTGAGATAATGGAGCCTGAATTGAGCGCAGACTATCAAGGTCTCTTGATCTTCGGGCTTTAAATTGATGAGTTGGGTATTTAGATTGTGTAATGCCTGGTTTTCAATCCGATTGATCTGCAGGTTAATCTTCAAAGACTTGGCAAAACCGAGCAGACGGGATGAGTAATTGTGTCCCATGGGAGCCACCGCAAACGGGACAATATTGTCATTGTCGTTGTGGTCACCACCACCGCCAATGAGAATAGTTAGGCGGACAAGAGGCGGAGGACCACCCGGGTGGCGAGTCAATGACTCTAGAAAGGTGGGCCATTGAACTCCATGAGAGACGCCAATATCAAGAATATGTAGATCCCGCGATTTGTTGTTGTTCTCAGATAAGATTTGAAGGATTGAGGAGTTGGCAATCTTGTTGGGAAATCCAAACCAGGGACTAACTTCGTCGAACCTCATGATTGATTTCTGGAATACCTGAGGTTCGGTGGAGGAAAAGGAGGACCCAAGGGGCCCCATGGAAAGAGGAGGCGGTGAACGGGGAGACAAGTGTTGGATTAGAGCCCGGAGGCCGTGAGCAGCCAGGCGGTGGTTAGCGTCGCCTGTGGGAGAGGCAAGCTCGTGAAGGACATAAATAAGATGTTGCACACGTGTTGGATTCCAGCTAGTGATGGCAGATGCACACGGGTTCAGTAGCTGCTCTGCCCATCTCCCTTCTCTGCCACCACAGCTTCCATCCGCCCCAGATGCCGCAGCCGCTTTGGCTGTTCTTCTCCTATAAGAAGAAGCACCAGGTTTCTTAGCTGTTGGGGCGCCCTTGTCCATTAAATATTCTTGATCATCCGATGCCTTATTAGCGTCGTTCTTCTTCTTCCTCTCAGACTTGCGCTTTTTGGATATTAGATCATGGCTACTGATCATGTTGTTGTTGTTGTTGTTGGTGGTGGTGGTGGGAGGCAACTGGATGACATGAGCATCAGCAGCTGACGAGGTGGAGGTGACGGGTGTGTTGCTGGAAGCTGAGGTGGCGGTGACAGTGGTGGTGGAATTATTAGTACTACTCTTGATGTTGTTGTTGACTAACAAATCTTGATCGAGATCTTGGCATGCGTTGAGCCACCAGGAGGAGTCAGGGTCGTCATCCAAGTGGGACATGATCATGTTGTTGCTAGGATCTAATTCCATGAAGGATGGAAGAAATTGCACTGATCCTTCCAACCAATCCAAGATGTGATCCCTGTTGGGGTTGGATTCTGATTCATCTTCCATGAAAAGAAAAGAGAAAGAGAGAGACCTCAGGCTAGGCTAGGCTGTGAAAATAATACTATGATTCATTGACCTGCAAATGTAAATGTCTTATTTGATATAGAGGAGTTTAAATTAATGAAGGAAGCAGTCAAGAAATGGTGGTGTTTTGGAATAGGACACTGAAAAGTATTATTGAATATTGTTCAGAGAAGAGCTCGGGTTGTGCTGTTTTTTGGAACATATCATGTTTTATTATTACTATTATATATGAACATATCATGTTGTTATTATTAGTTGGTCAAAGGAAACTAAACTATAAAAAAATAAAAAATAAAAAAATAAAAAATAAAAAAATAATTGGAAGGAGATTTCTGTATGGAGGGACGGCAATATATTATTTATTTATTTATTTAAATAAGTGGTTTTTGTCTTTTAGTTGCTCACCACCAAAAAATGACCTTCAAACAACAACCTCAAACAATTTATATTTTAAATTGTCATATATATATTTATATACTTTCAGCTCTTTCTAATAAGCCAAAAAGTCCTCCTTGATCTTATCGAATTTTATAAATGAAGTGAAAATTTTATATTACAGCCTTCAATTTTCTCTTTTTTATTTTAAACTTTTGAAAGAAAACACAATATTTGAATTGAATAACAATTCAACTAATTCAAAAAATTATCATGATATCCCCTTCCCTCACAGGCTCACACAATTGAGTAAATCATTTTGTTGTTCTCTTTTGGGCCTTAATTGACTTGACATGGGACATTCTTTAGTCTAAAATACATACAACCTTACTAGTTGTGGCCCACAACTAATCACTTTCCCATATACCAATACTAAACTTACAGCCTAACTTCATTGTTGTTTAAAAATAAATAATGGCTAACAATTTTCAATCAATAACAACACATAAAAGAAGTAACAAACAAAATAATATTTATTTATTTATTTACTAAGAAAGAATCCCCCAACCATCATAATAAACCCCAAAACATAATATTTTCTTCCATCTTAACATTCTAGTTCTAATATTTAAAAGTAGGGTTAAGTTAGAGACTGAATTGCTGCTGGTAACATTCTACTTGTAATTGGTGATGTGGTGTGGTGTTCTTAGAAAATCTTTTATTTATTCTGAGACAATTGATTAAAACCAACCAAATATCACTCTACTAGTGTTTTAATCAATTGTCTCAGAATAAATAAATAAAGATATGACATATACAACAACACTCAAATATCAACCTTGATGGAATGGAAGCAATAATAATATGACATACAGAACCCTCAAATATCAATTTTCTCTATTTTAGGGGTAACAGCTGCTCTCTCAATCTCTCTATAATACCAACATCATCATAATCATCCACAATCACAGAAAGAGCTGGGATTGGAATTCCGATAACACCATAATAATAAATCAAAGTTGCAAATCCCAAATTAGCTTGCTAGCATAAATAATCCTTAGGAGGAGGCAAATTGCAGGAACAAGAAGAAGAAGAAGAAGAAACATGGATTGATAATGGAATGAAATAGAATAATTATAAGAAATCTCTCTAGAGTTTGTGTGTGTATTATTGTTAGAAATTAGAAAGACATGTAAAATGAAAAAGGCAGCAAGAGTTTACCCCCCAAATCCAATACAATTGAAGATCCATTTACAAAGTAAGCAGCACCTCAAGATAGATCCAGGTGAATTGAATGAATCATTTCTTGCAGTTGTATTCTATATATAACAACAACAACAACAACAACAACACCAATCCACATCCATCTATTCATTCATTCTTCCATATTTCATCTATATAGCCCCCCCTTCCCCTTCTCTGTCTTTAACAATCCATAACCATCTCTTAATAATAAGCAAAATATCCTCTCTATTTCCTTTTTCACCCCATTGTTTGTTAGTTAGTTGTTCTTCAGCAAATGCTGTCTCTTCACTATTAAGAATGAAACCACCACAACCTGCAAGGTCCCTGCAACCCCCAAAAACACTACCCCTATAATCTTCCCCCTATTCATTGGAAGGCTTCTGCTTCTGCTTTTGCTTCTGCTTCTGCTTCTGTTTCTGTTTGGGCTAGGCGGATGTCCCTTGTGCCCAGACCCAGACAACGGCGGTGAACCACTACTGACCCATGGCGCTGGCGGTGGGGGAGGAATTGAATTTGGAGGAGGAGGAGGTGGTGGTTGAAAAGGAGGAGAAGGAGAAGGAGGTGGAGGTGGTTGAAAAGGAGGAGGTGGAGGAGAAGGTGGAGGTGGAGGAGAAGGTGGAGGAGGGGAAGGTGGTGGAGGCGGCGGAGGTGGAGGAGGGGGCGGAGGCGACTGCTGAACTTGTTGTTGGCCTGAATTTTCTACCTGAGACCAGACGATTGTCGAGAAAAAAACCAAGAAGAAGAAAATGTTGAAATTAAGAATAGCTGAAGAAGAGAAGGTCAACAACAAGTGAGACTCCATTCATTCAATTAAGAGCTCCTCCTCCTCCTCCTCGATCGCAAATCCCAACCGGATCTGAACAAGTGGGGGGATTGGAGATGTTGAAAGAAAAGAAGAGAATCAAGGTTCCAAGATTTTGATTCAAAGCAGAAACAAGATATAATAAAATTGCTGATATTCAAGCAATCATCAAGCTATGGTATTTTCAGAAATGAAAAGTGGGAAAAAGAATTAGGTTTGAGGAATGGATCAATGACATGGGTTTTTGAACTTGTATAAGAATATAATCGACAGGCAAGGCAAGGCAAGGCAAGGCAGTGGTTGAAATTAGAGAATCTCGCTTCAAACAAAGTTGCAGCAGTTTTTGCTTTGACATAAACAGGTTTCTTCCTCTTTAACACTACTCACCACACCTCTTCTCCCCCCACCATAGGACAGCACAACACAGCACACGACAGCACAAGAGAATAGAGAGAGAGAAACAACACAACTAGGAAGGAAGGGGTTAAGAGAAATCTAAACGGTTGGATTTGCTAAGATCGTGCAAATACTCTCTCCCTTTTCCTAACACTATTTTTTTTTTTCTTTTTTACCAAATTACAATTTCACTGCTAATTAAAGTTTTCACATTTTTCCTATGTACATATAAATCACAATAATACTATTTAAGTTATAAATTCTCTCCCATTAATTAATATATAAATTTAGTGCGGGTTTTGTTGTTCCTATTTAATATTTATTATTATGCAAATGGGTTCCCTTCTACCTTTGACCAAACATATAAAGATTACAAAAATACAAACTCAAAGAAGTTCAACATAGAGAATAGAATCCAAGAATTTACTTTCAATATAGAATAGAATCCAAATGTATTAATCCATGGAGTAGACAAATTTATTTACAAATGTGAAAATGGGCCTGTATGGTTATTGAATGAAGAGGTTACCCTGCAGGTCCATCCCGTGTTTATTATTATTCTCAATAGACTACTATTAATGGACCATCAATAGGCCCATCCAATAATAATATGCATATATTTATTTTATAAAAACAAATTTTATAAATTTATTTAATTCCATGAAATGACAACTAGTTAGCATAAATAATTAATTAATTTAATTCACTGTCATTTTTATTATATAAGATAATGTTAAATTTTTTGAAAAATGATATATACAACTCTAATACAGCACTTCATACAATACTTATTTGATTTGTGATTTGGTAAGAAAGAGAAAATATATCTTAAAAAAAATACGAAGATAAAAAAATATTTTTTATTTTCTTACTAAATCAGGTAGGTGCTGTAGAAAGTTTTGTATAAGAGTGTGTATATATATCATTTCTCAAAAATTTTATATATTTAAATATAAAACATTTTGTAAATAAATAGAAAATAACATTTAAAAATATCAAATGAATTAAATAAAATTTTACATATTAAATACTAAAAATTTAAAAATATTAAAATTTGTAAATTTCCAAAAATTAAAATTTCAAAAGAAATGATTTAATAATCTCTTGAGTTTCATAATAACAGACTCATTAAACTAATGGAATAATATAGAATTTCTAATTTTTTTTATTAAATAATAGTGACCATTATAAATATAGCTAAAAATTCATAAAAATCATGATTAAATATTCCAAAAATGAATTCACAATCTTTTACTAGAAAAATAAATAAATAAAAATTTCAGATCCAACCAAATTGCTGAAAAATTGCAAAAATACCTACTAAATAAATAAAATGAGACAATAAACAAAAGAGAAGACAACAAAAACTCAAATTTGAGCATTGAAGAAAATTAAAAACAATGTTAAACATAAGAAACCAGTGGATAAAATAGATAATGATCTAACTGCGAAAAGATAATAATATGTAATTTGAGAGAAATATTGGAAGATGACAAATGTATTCGAGAAGAGGGAGAGTGGTAGTGAAGAAGAAGTTTGTTCAAGTCCAACCAGACCATTCTTGATCAACAACGATTTTAAACAGAACCATCTGAGTCCTTTAAGATTCCAACCCCAAAAGTCGGTCGGTCTAATTCCAGAGCTTATCAACAACAACATTAATTAATTACAAGGGTTATCGGTTAGGTCACTCTTCAGGTATAACTAACTGTCTGCTTCAGCTTCAAAATCATAAAATAAAAAGATTTATTAATCTGATGAATGTGGTGACACCTTTTCTTTTTTAATTTGTTTATGATATGATGATGGTGAACTTTCAACTACCCCTATCATCTTTATTTATTCGGTTACCACGTTTTTTGGGGTTAAAGTCATGCAATCCCAAGGGAAGGAAGGAAGGAATTTGTCAAGTTTGGATTGGCTGGTGTGGTCTCATATGATCTGGCAATTAATTAGTATTTTATAATATATACTAAAATATTAAATACTAATTAATTTAATTTGACTCAAATCAAACCATTTTTTTTACTGTTTTTCTAATCTACCCAAAAACATTTAAAATTGAATCTTATCCCAACACAAGAAAAGCCATCAATGTTATTTATAAAATCACAAATAACTCCAAGTCTCGTCGTCTAGTTCAAGTTCGTCAGCGATAGATTCTGCACCTGATTAAATTTGTTTGCGGACTATGTGTTTAATTAGCGGGGATTAATCACACTACAAAGAAGAGAAACGGAATCAACATTCTAACCAAATTAAAAAAATCACAAATAATTCTAAAAACTTAACATATAACTCCAAGTCTCGTCGTCTTGAGTTCAAGTCCGTCAGCGATAGATTCTGCACCTGATTAAATTTGTTTGCGGACTATGTGTTTAATTAGCGGGATTAATCACACTACAAAGAAAAGAAGCGGAACCAACATTCTAACCAAATTAAAAAAATCACAAATAATTCTAAAAACTTAACATATGTCCGACACACACACACAAGATAATAACAGAGAATGAAGGGGAAATTTGACGAAATGACCTTGCAAACTGAAGTATTTGACCTGGTGGAATTTTATAATTTTTTTTGCGCTCGTGGTGTTATATTTTTTTTTATACGATTTTGCCCTTGTCGCGAAACGCTAAGTCACTTAGCGTTTCGCGAAGTGGATCAGAGGTTTGTATAAATACCCAAATATTTTCATTTCACTAAATTTTTTTCTCTCTCTTTCTCCAATTCTCTCCTTCACTCACGGTGGCCGGCGGCGGCCGGCGGCGACGACATCTCCGTTTCCTCCAATATCCATACAAATCAAACCCGATCAGAGCTCTTCTAACCTAACTAATTCATTTATGTTTATCTATTGCCGATTTCTAACCCTAGATCTATTTGCATGCAGGTTTCTTATACTAGGGTTTATGTGAGTTCTCCGATTCTAACTATTTGAACGGCGTCGAGGTAGATCTTCATTCTAACTGTTATGTTCTTGTTTACATTTTCTTCATTTCAAAAACTTTTTCATATTTCCTTTATGTCCATCATTTTCTCCGTTTTGGTTGATTCTTATTTCTTATATGGTTCATATTGGTTCATTGAGCATTTCGTTAGGTTATTATTTGTTATCTGTTCATATTTGCAGAAAATCTGTCTGATAAGAGCGTATCTGTTTCCGTTTCAGATCTGCTTACCGTTTCGCTACGGACTTGCCGTTTCGCTACGGACTTTCCGTTTCGCTACGGACTTACCGTTTCGCAAAGTATACCTCGCGATTCGCTAAGTATCAAGATTTTTTGTTATTTATAGTTAATCATGAACTTCATTTGACAAGGTATTTACATCACTTCATTGTTATGAAGAGAACATGTATTAACAAAACAAACTTTCTAATTTTACATTGGAAACATTTAGATTCTTCAGAAAATGCCTTTGAAGAATCTATCATTGACCTCCAGATAAGCAAAGATTGGCTGACTTTGATTTCGTTAGTCGTTAAGCTAAAGAAATAAATTTCAAACAATTTTCTCTTATCTGGAGTTCAACGATCGCTTCTTCAAAGATTTTTTCTGAAGAATCTAAATGTTTCCATGTAAAATTATAGGGTTTGTTTTGCTAACACATGTTCTTTTCAAAACCATGACTTTGTTGTTGATACCTTGTCAAACGAGATAGATTACCTATGAAACCAATAAAAAAATTTGTACTTGACGATTCGCTAAGTACTACGAGCTCCAACTAGGAGAATGGTTTGAATTCGATTTCGTTATTACAATATAGTAGCGAAAACGTATTCAAACCATCTTCTCTTAGCTGGAGCTCGTTGACCTCTCGATTCGCTAAGTCCCTCCCGATTCGCTAAGTCCCTCCCGATTCGCTAAGTCCCTCCCGATTCGCTAAGTCCCTCCCGTTTCGCTAAGTCCCTCCCGTTTCGCTAAGTCCCTCCCGATTCGCTAAGTGCCTCCCGATTCGCTAAGTGCCTCCCGACTCGCTACGGAAGTTGAAGAGACGCGCGTACTCACACGCGCTAGACCTTATATATTCAAAAAATTCAGAACATTTCATTTCAACCGCCCGACTCTCTCTCTCTAACCCATTTTCTCTTCACTGAATCTTGTCAAGCCCGATCATTTCTGCTTTCTTCTCGTTCGTCATTAAGGTTAGTTCATTATCATTTTCTGCTTTTTTGTTCATCGGTGGTTCTTGCATGTTAGTGTAATGTTGTTAATGTTCAGTATATATTTTTTTGCCAGTAGGGTTTCTGTTCAGTATATTTTTGTTGCCATTAGGGTTTCATCAGGGTTTCGCGAGGTACCTTCCGATTCGGTAAGTACCTTCCGATTCGGTAAGGACCTAGCGATTCGCTAAATACCTAGTTGTGGTCGATCATTTTCTGGTTTTTTGCTTATGGATTTTGGTCTTTGCATGTTAAGTTTAAGTGTTTGTTTCAGATTTTTTGTTTAGGGTTTTTGCATGTTAAGTTTATTGTTTGTTTCTGATTAGTTTCGTATTGTTTCCGATTCGGTAATGCTGTCTTATGTTCAGTTAACGGTTTCGCTCGGTACCTCTCGATTCGCTATCTGCCTCCCGATTCGCTAAGTGCCTAGCGATTCGCTAAGTGCCTCCCGATTCGCGAAGTACTTAGCGAATCGGGAGGCACTTAGCGATTCGATAGGTTCCTCCCGATTCGCTAAGTTCTTACGTTTGTATGTGTTTGTTCTAACATTTTTGATGATGTTGTTTCCTTTTGTAGATGGCAGAAACAACTGTTACTGAGTTTCCCGGTCGGATTTCGTGGAAAAGTGCCCTCACCCTGAAGAAGATTGTGAATAAGTTCGAGGAAATGGATCTTCTGGAGAGTGTGTACAATACCCAGTTCAGATCATTATTCACAGCCCCCCTCTTGCAGTTCTCAGGAAGTATTGTACATCAAATGTTGATGAGGAGGTTAAGCTCAAACTCCAAGGAGATAACTTTCATGGTGAATGGGCAAAAGCTTGTATTTGGTATGAAGGAGTATGCGTTAGTTACCGGCCTATGTTTCGGCGTTTATCCTGAGTTGGACCAAGAAAAATTGCGCTGTTGTCCACCTCTCTCGGTTAAATACTTTAAAGGGAGCATGAGTGTGAAAATGTGCGACTTCGAGAAGGCTTTTTTCAAATGCAAAGACAAGGAAGATGCATTCAAGATGGGGCTGGTAGTACTGATTTGCCAGTACCTATTCACATTTGACCCAAAAAGAGTTATATTTCCAAAAATACTCAACATGGTGGAAGACAAGGACACTTTCCTCAAATATCCATGGGGTAAGGTCACCTTTAGAGCCACCCTCAAGGGTTTAAACAAGAACATGAAACATCTCTGTACCTCATTTTTTGACAAGAAGGAGAAGGCTGAACAACCTTATGCTCCTTTTGCATATAACATCTATGGGTTCGCATTGGCACTTCAAGTGTGGACGTATGAGGTCATCGAAAGCTTTATCCCTAAATTCGCCAGAAGGAATCAGATTAATGACCCTCTACGCCCAAGGTTGTTACTCTATCATTCCAACAGGAAAAACACATCGACGGAGGTAAAGACTGCCCTAGAGACCACGGATGTGACTGAGATGGAAGAGTCCTCCATGGAGAAGAGGTTATACAGTGGTGATGTATTTGAGCAAATCGACGAGACAGCTGATGATTTTTTTGAGGGATTTACTGATGGGAAGGTAATAAAAGATGATTTTGATGAAGATGATGAAAGTGAAGATGAAGAAGTTACTCCGATTCCCCCCAAACCTGCCACGAGGAAGAGAAAGGCTGATGCTACTCTTAAAGAAGCAGCCAACTTGAAGAAGAAGCTTGCTTATGAATCGATTCCGGCCCGCATTCTTACTCCCCCATCCGCGACCTCAAGTCCTCGGGCTGACACACCTTCTCCTCGGGCTGACACACCTTCTCCTCGGGCTCCAACACCTACTGTTGGATGTGATTTTAATGAGATGAAGGAGGAGCTGAAAATAGAGTTGAAAGAGGAGATGAAGAAGATGAAAACAGAGCTCATCAAAGAGCTAAAAATCACAATCCAAGAAACTCAACAAACTCACGTTGAGTCGTTCAAGAAGATGGTTTTTAATATGTCCACACAGTTGTTAGAAAAATCCAACAAAAGGATGTCCATATTATTAACCAGATTAGATGATATGGAGGATAATATAAAGAAGAAAAAGAGTAAGAAGAAGGATTCTAAGAAGGCTGTGAAGGTTGAAGAGGAAAAGACTACTGAGGTATGGAGATATTGAATTTTGCACTTTACATTTTACTTCGCCAAGTACATATCTGATCTAACCAGTACATATTTTGCAGGTTAAGGATTCTAAGAAGGATGTCGAAGTTGAGAAGAGCAAGGTTGAACAGGAGGAGGAGAAGAAAGAGGTATTCTACGAACTTTTCGTTTCGCAAAGTAGTTTCCGTTTCGCTAAGTTAGTAGTTTCCGTTTCGCAAAGTAGTTTCCGTTTCGCTAAGTTAGTAGTTTCCGTTTCGCTAAGTAGTTTCCGTTTCGCTAAGTTAGTATTTTTCGTTTCGCAAAGTAGTTTCCGTTTCGCAAATTATTTGTTGTCGATTCGCTAAGTGTGAATTTTGTCTATTTTATAGGAGATGATAGCGATGCAGGAGACTGTGGTGGATGATGAGAAGGTGAATGATGGGACTGATGGGAAAGACGATGTAATGGAGGACAATGAGAAGGTGGAGGATGAAAAAAAAGAGGACGTTGAGAAGGTGGAGGACGCACAGAAGGTGGAGACCGATGAGAAGGTGGATGATGATGAAAAGATGGATGAGGATAAGGTGGAGAACGATGAGAAGGTCGATGATGAAGAGAAGGTGGAGGATGAAAGAAAAGACAACGATGAGAAGGTAGATGATGATGAGAAGGTGGAGGATCCGAAGGTGGAGGACGTAAATATAGAGGTTGAGGCTAAATTGGACGGTGAGAAGCTGGATGGTGTGGCTAGGGTGGATGATGTGGAGGTTGATCTGAAACTGAAGGATTTGAAAGTGAAGGTGAAGGATGAGAAGACTGTGGGGGATGTGAAGGCAAATGATGACAATGATGACAATGACGATTTCCAGTTATACAATACTCCTCCTAAAGGAAATTATGGGAGGAGAGTGAGGAAGCCGAAAAAAGATGACTCGTACACCAACCCTTCCTTGTCAAAAATGCCCAAGACAAAGGATCCTATGAAAGTGAATCACCTTCAAAAATTTGATGATGAGCTACTTCATAAAGTAAAGGCGTGGTTGGATGATAAAAAAACCGATAATTCGACAACGGATTTACATACGGTTCAAGCAAAGAAGGAAGTGTTGGTTAGAGTTGTAACAAGGCTTACATGGATTGAAGACGAGGTAAGTCGTTCAAATCAATTCATTAATCTTCGTTTCGCAAAGTACTCTTCGTTTCGCAAAGTACTCTTCGTTTCGCAAAGTACTTTTCGTTTCGCAAAGTACTCTTCGTTTCGCAAAGTACTCTTCGTTTCGCAAAGTATTTTTCGTTTCGCAAAGTCCTCTTCGTTTCGCAAAGTATTTTTCGTTTCGCAAAGTACTCTTCGTTTCGCAGAGTACTTACTTAGTCAATGTTGTTTGATATGTACTCAATGTATGTTGTATGCTCCCATTGTGCAGGAAATCGATGCATTCTGCCATCTTCTGCGGAAAAGGATTTCCTGCTATCCCAAGACATATAAAAATACACATGCGGCAATTGGGGATTGCGTATTGTCGGATAGAATCAGGCGACTGCACAGGGATTTTATTAAGGATCCTGCCAAATTTCCAGTCGACGAATTCAAAGACTATTATATGGGCGCACCACATAGATATATGCCAGAATGGTCAACAATTGACGATGTCTACATGCCAGTGAACATTAACCAGAAACACTGGATTTTGTGTGTAGCACGTCTTCAAAAGTACCGCATTGAAGTGTACGACTGTGATGCCTATCTTTATAAGAATCTGGATCCTTATTTGAAACCCTTCTGCGACATGATTCCAATTATATTCGCCAAAACAATCACTCCCGGTGAGAGGGTAAGGTATCCTAATTTCAACTTCGAAGGCCCCATCCAACCAATGACTTACAAACGGTTTCCACACCCCAAAGTGAAAACCGCTGCTGCTAAGGTTGGAGAAGTCCCACGGGCAACAGAGAGCGGGGACTGTGGGGTCTTCACGCTAATGTACATGGAACACTTGACCGCTAATCAACCCGTGCACAATGTGACCTCAGAAAACATGGGGTTTTTTAGGCAGAAGATGGCGGTCAGGTTATTCCATTAGATTATGGAACCTTAAACATTATTTTGTGTAAAAGTGATAACTTATTTTGATGTATTGTAAACCTTGATGAATATTTTGGAAGTTGGATGATGTATTGTAAATTATTTTGTGTAAATTGATGTATTGTAAATTGACCCTTCAACCTACAAAAAAGATAAGTTAGTAGCCTTCGTTTCGCCAAGTACCCTTCGTTTCGCTAAGTTAGCACTTTTCGTTTCGCCAAGTACCCTTCGTTTCGCTAAGTTAGCAGTTTTCGATTCGCCAAGTACCCTTCGTTTCGCTAAGTTAGCAGTTTTCGATTCGCTAAGTCCCTTCCGTTTCGCTAAGTTAGCAGTTTTCGATTCGCTAAGTCCCTTCCGTTTCGCTAAGTTAGCACTTTTCGATTCGCTAAGTCCCTTCCGTTCCGCTAAGTTCCTCCCGTTTCGATAAATTAATACTCATCGTTTCCCTACTCATATACTACTACTAGAACATACAACATAAACATTAAACCTGAATTAACACATTAAACCTGAATTAACAACATACCAGTACCATAGTTCAATTAACAACATATATTACAACATAGTATCTATCAAGCTAAAGGTTCATATTGTTGAGATGATGAGTCATGCTGCTTAGATGATGAGTCATGCTGCTTAGATGATGAAGCTCGTGCAGTAGATGGTGCAGGCATAACTGCTTTGCATGTTGCCCTATTATGTCCAAGCCCACCACATGAGCTGCATCGTCTCGGGATCTTACGGACCTCACCCTGGGATGACCTACGCTTTGTTTGTGGTCTGCCTTTCTTAACCTTCACATTTGGTTTAAGACACGAACGTTGCTTGATATGTTCGGGAACATCCCAATTTTCTTCATCACCGGGAGGATAACATGTCTCGGCATATGAATTTATCCAACACTCAGTTGTGTAATACCTGTGTAACACAACAGAATTATTAATTGGTTAAACAGAATGAACACGTGAGCTAGATATTAATACCTTGAACAGAAGTCATAAGAAACCAAATTCTGACTACGGGCAGCAGCCATTGCATGCGTACAAGGAAGTCCCGAAACTTCGAATACTCTACAAGTGCAGTTCATGTCTTTCAAATTGACTTTGAAATGGGACTGATTGTCATGCACATAAAACTCGAATCGGTTAAGGGATTGGACTGTATAAAATCTGGCCTTCTCGAATCCCTCACGTAACACCTTCTCATAATTTGGAGATAAAACTTCTTCGTGATTAGACGCTCTTTCTCTTCTATCGTTAAACCATTGTTGTATTGTGAATCTTAAATACTCAGCCATTTCTGAAATGGGATACTTTCTGGCTTCCCTGCTCTGACTATTGAAACTCTCAGCATAATTGCTTGTCAGTTGATTGTATCGCTTACCGGGAAAAAATGCTCTACTCCATCTTGGGAACCCAATTTCTTCCAAATAGGCAGCAATCCGGTGATCTTTAACCTTGATTTTCTGAAACCAACGATTAAATTCGTGGACAGTGTATGCCCTTGAAGCCGAATCAAACTCCGCATGACACTTATCACTTTTGAATTTGGCCACAATATTCATCTTTATGTGATATGTGCACGCACCGTGGTCTGCTTCTGGGAAAACAGCACACAAGGCATTAGCGATGCTTGGGTGTCTGTCGGATACGAAGACGAGATCATCAACTAATCCAATTGCGTCTCTCAGTTTTTGCATGAAATAAGTCCAGGAGTTATTATTCTCTGAATCAACAACGCCGAATGCGACAGGATATAGTTGCTCATTCGCATCCAATGCAATAGCCACCAATAATTGACCACCCACCTTGTGCTTAAGAAAACTAGCATCAACACATAATACAGGACGGCAAAAGGATTTGAAACCCCTAATTGAGAGGCCTAGGGACATGAACATATACTTGAAGTGACCGAGCTCGTCTGTCTGTATGTCGGTTATGGTACCAGGATTACACTTCTCCAACATGTAAAGGTATGATGGCAGTATTCCATAAGAATCCTCTACCGTCCCTCGCACCGCTATTAAAGCATTTTCCCTTGCCCTCCATGCCTTATTATAAGTCAAAAATATCCCATAAGTTGTCTGCATGTCTTCAATTATTTTCTTAGGCAAGTGGTTATGATGATGGTCCATGTACTTGCTCTTCACGCACTGCCCAATAACCCATGCTGGTGTTTGCATTTTTTTCTTCGGCCTCGACAAAGTTGAGCATGAGTGTTGATGCTCAAATGTCCGGATCTCAAACATCTCAGAAAACTTACCTTTCACAGCCCGCAAACTCCACTTGCATGTCTCATCCAAACATTTGAGTTCCCAAAGATTTTTTCTTGACTTCTCCACTTTGAATTCAAAATGATTGGCCATCGCATATTTATATAGAGCAAGTTGAAGTTCTTTTTTATTTTCAAAGAACGAACCAACTTCCAATACGGTTTCACTAGTTAATGCCATCGCAAATGTGGGGTCTGGCGGTGATGTGTCTGTCGGGTCTGTCGATGGTGTACCCATTGAAGATCGTCTTGCACTAGATGGTGTACCCATTGATGATCTTCTTGCACTTGTTGGTGTACCATTTGATGCCTTTCTTGCACTAGTTGGTGTACCCAATGATGATCTTCTTGCACTTGGATGTATAGGTATTGATGCTTTTTCACCACTATTAACATGCAAGTCCTGAGTAAGTGGGATGTGAGGCAAAGAGGTTTCTCCGGCTTCATTTTGACTTTCAACAAAGAATTCCAAGGGTACAACAGGTGGAACAAATTTCTGAGTAAGTTGTGGTGGTAGTATACTTTCTTGAGTTGGGTATGTAAGTAGTGGTATCTTTTCTTTAGTAAACGCTGACTTCTCCACTACAGATACACACAATGGTGACACTGTTCGACCCAAAATCAAGCGTGATAGATATGTGTTCAAATCCCCATCATTATCAATAAAAACAGGTTTTGGATTTCTGATATTCGGAATATCATACTTCACTTGGAGCACTAAATCGTATGCTGATATCTGGAGATTAAGTCTATCGTAGAGTATATCAAGTAATTCAGCATAACGAGTATTTTGGGGTAGATCAAATGTTTTGATTGAAGATGCATCAAAAAACAGTATTCCATCAGCATCAAGTTTCCACTCTCCATTATAGAAAACGAAAACTTCAGCTGCAATATAAAAACATGATTTGATTAAGAAACGGATAATTAAGACTTCGCGAATCGCTATGAACTTAGCGAAACGGGAAGGCCTTCGCGAATCGTAAGGTACTTAGCGAAACGAGAAGTCCTTCGCGAATCGTAAGGCACTTAGCGAAACGGGAAGTAAACCCTAATCAATCTCAGAAAACGAACATCAATAAAACATGCTTCAAATAGACGTACCTATTGGAACAGTGCTCGTGCACGTCGTCGAGCTCATAGTGGATTTCGAACGAACTTCTCCGACGAGATCGCCGCCGCCGCCGCCGGAGTTTAGAGAGAAGGAGGAGAAGAGCGGGAAGAGAGAGAAGGAGAAGAAAAAAATGAAAAAAAAGTACACCAGGTTATATTAAATAGTAAGGGCAATTTGGACATTTCACATGTCGTCACTTCGCGAAACGCTAAGTGACTTAGCGTTTCGCGACAAGGGCAAAATCGTCCAAAAAAAATAAAATTACCACGAGCGCAATAAAATTATCATTTTTCCACCAGGTCAAATACTTCAGTTTGTAAGGTCATTTCGTCAAATTTCCCGAATGAAGAGTGGTAGCTGGGACATATTATTATAATGTATAGACCGATAGTTGTGAAATCATTTTGAAAGGGTATTATAGTAAATATGGTTAAGAGATTAATTTAAAATTTTTGTATGTGGTTCGAAACCGATTTGGACCCACCCACATTACATCTCTTCTCTCTCTCTCTCCGACCTCTACTTTGGGGATTTCCTGGTGCGTGCGGTCTCTCCCCATTGGCCGTCGGTTCCCAATAGACGACGACGAAGAAGAAGAAGCTTCCTCGCTATTCTCACCAAGTTTTAACAGCTCCCGCCCTCGCCCTCGCCCTCCAGGGTTGGTTGTTGCCAAACGGCATCAGGATACAGAGGTTCACGTTCAATTGAATTTGAAGCTACGGGCGTTCGTTCGTTGGTTGGTTGTTAAAGATATGCCTCCGATTCGACGAAGAAGGACATCATCCAAGGCATCTGAAAATGAAATATCCGAGGCAGAGATTTCTTCTACAAAACCACCTCTCGACGATTATAACGCCGCCGAGGATAGTAATAATGACAAGGGCAAGAAATTCAGAGAAACGAAGAAGAAGAAAAGGGCCGACGCCAAGGGACAGAAATGGTCATGTATAGACAGTTGCTGCTGGTTGGTCGGATGCATATGTACAATATGGTGGATCCTTTTGTTTTTATACAATGCCATGCCGGCGTCCTTCCCGCAGTACGTCACGGAAGCTATTACCGGACCCATGCCTGATCCTCCCGGCGTCAAGCTGTTCAAGGAGGGACTAAGAGCAAAACATCCCGTCGTCTTCGTGCCGGGAATCGTCACCGGAGGGCTCGAGCTCTGGGAGGGGCATCATTGCATGGAAGGATTGTTCAGGAAGCGCCTCTGGGGTGGCACCTTTGGAGAAGTTTATAGAAGGTACGTACCATACCATTCTTTGCTTTATATAAGGAAGGAAATAGAGAGTGATTCATTTTTCTCACTTATTTACTCTTATAGAATGAATATATTTTTAGTAATATTCCTTCTTTACAATTACAAACAATTACCAATTATGATCATAATAACATTAATGTCAATTTTATAGCTGTTGTCTAAGTCATTTTACAAGCAGTTATGATTCATTAACTGAAGCTGACAAACAAACAATATTTATTACAAGGCTCACATCATCCCTTCTTCAATCAACTTTTTTGAAAGATAAAAAATTAACAATCTTTATTATATTACTTCAGATTATTAATTTGTGAATAAATTACTTATGACTTTCAAAATGATTTTCAGGATCTACTTCTCAAAGTTTTGTTTTTCCTTCTTACCTAGTATTAATATTGAAGCCTTTTAAAAGATGTCTTAAGCCGCAATGATGATGATGATGATGATGATGATGTTGATGTTGATGTTGATGTTCACAGCCAAAAACATCCAATCTTCTTTAGACCATGCTCAATGTGAGCTGCTATTTTCTGCACCTTGAACTGTATATCTCCTTAATCTTGCTTTCTTTAGCAGATGGGTGTCATCTGAAAGCTTGTATGCCTAATAGTGAACTTTATAATATAGGTCATGCTCATTGAAATTTGATGAATATTATTTCACTCCTTGTTTATATCCAAGTATTTATGTGAATTTCTCTTCGTATTTTATGGCATAGTTGGCACCTAATATTTGTTTTCCCCTCATATTGTGTTTATTCTTTACCTTATCCATTTTTCTTCATTTTGTTCTCATTAGACTGTTATGTTCTGTTTGGTGCTTGCAGACCCTTGTGTTGGGTGGAACATATGTCTTTGGACAATGAAACCGGTTTAGATCCCCTTGATATAAGGGTCAGGCCTGTATCTGGACTTGTCGCGGCAGATTATTTTGCTCCAGGATATTTTGTTTGGGCAGTTCTGATAGCAAACTTGGCTCGAATTGGTTATGAGGAAAAAACTATGTATATGGCTGCTTATGACTGGAGACTCTCTTTTCAGAACACTGAGGTACTTTATTTATCTAAATAAATAATTTCCACCCCTTACGAATTTCATTTTGTCCTTTTTTTCCCTTTGTGTGTGTGTGTGTTTGGTGGTGGGGGGGAGGTGGATTAGTAGTACTTTTAGTTATGCATTTGTTTTCATCAAGAATCCTTTAGATTTGCTCACTTAAAATCTGGCCCGACTGAATAGGTGCGTGATCAAACATTAAGCCGAATCAAAAGTAACATTGAACTCATGGTTGCTACAAATGGTGGAAATAAGGCAGTCATTATTCCACATTCTATGGGTGTCTTGTATTTTTTGCATTTCATGAAGTGGGTGGAGGCACCAGCTCCAATGGGTGGAGGGGGTGGGTCAGATTGGTGTGCTAAACATATAAAGGCAGTAGTGAACATCGGAGGACCATTTTTAGGTGTCCCAAAAGCTGTTTCAGGTCTTTTCTCTGCTGAAGCCAAGGATATTGCAGTTGCCAGGTATTCATTTACGGAGTCATCCAATTAACAAGCTCTTCTGTAGATGAGTTTTTTCTCTATTTCAAAAGCAAACTTTAGTGCCCTCGGACAGGTTTTGAAAGAAGCTGGCAGCACTCACAGATCATATCAATATCAAGTCTTCCATTATTTGTTCTCTGGCCTTTCCCTTAGATGCTTGAATAATGCAATGTTTCCGCTGAATCTAATTCCGTTTCTTCTGATCTTGATGCTTGTGTGCTGTCACAACGTTCTCTTTCCTTACTTATTTCCGCCACATTTCTTTCTTTGTATCGTTTATCTTATATGTTATAATTTGCAACACGATGCATCTTGCATCGTATTTGTTTTAATTAACCCTGATCAATCTTCTCATATGTTCTGTAGTTAATAATGAACATTTTTCTTTGATTGTGGCCAAAAACATGATTGATCTTTTAAAAGAAGGAAGTTTTGTCTGGATATTCGTTGCTTTTCTTGTTAGCTGTGAGCTAACAATGAAAAATATAATTTTATTACAGAGCAATTGCACCTGGGGTTTTGGATAAGGATTTATTTGGTCTTCAAACTCTACAGCATATAATGAGGATGTCGCGTACGTGGGATTCAACTATGTCCATGATTCCTAAAGGTGGAGACACCATTTGGGGTGGCGTTGACTGGGCTCCTGAAGAAGGTCATGTCCCTAACAAGAGAAGGCAAAAAATCAATACATCTGAAGAGTCAGGTCAGAATGAAACCAATGATGATATCTCGCCAGCAAAATCCGCTAACTATGGAAGGATGGTATCATTTGGGCAGGCTGTAGCTGAGGCGCCTGTATCAGAGATTGAGAGAATTGACTTTAGGGTAATTTATTTATTTATTGGTCCATGTGATGGTGATTACTTCAATTTTCACCTGTGATGATCTGTTCTTTATTAGAAAAACTCAGAACTTCATAATATAGTTTTTATTTTTCACAATGTGCAGGGCGCTGTTAAGGGTAACAATCTGGCAAATAACACCTGCCGTGATGTGTGGACAGAATATCATGACATGGGAATTGGAGGTATTAAAGCTGTTGCAGAATACAAGGTTTATACGGCTGGAGATATTCTTGATTTACTTCACTTTGTTGCGCCAAAAATGATGGACCGTGGTAGTGCACATTTCTCGTATGGGATAGCTGATGATCTGGATGACCCAAAATACGAGCATTACAAATATTGGTCAAACCCACTTGAAACAAAGTAAAGTTCATTTGTTTTGTTTTCAATTGCTTTCTCAATCTCGAGTTGTTGCTTTCTCAAATGATGGATATCTTTTGATTGCTTTAGATTACCAGAGGCTCCAGATATGGAAATCTTCACAATGTATGGTGTTGGCATCCCCACGGAAAGAGCTTATGTTTACAGGCTTACTCCTTCGGCAGACTGCTACATTCCATTCCAGATTGATGTTTCAGCATATAGTTGTGAAAATGGGGGGGATAGCTGTCTGAAAGGTGGGGTTTTTACAGTGGAGGGAGACGAAACTGTTCCTGCTTTAAGTGCAGGATTCATGTGTGCAAAAGGTTGGAGGGGAAAAACCAGATTTAATCCTTCAGGAATTCCAACTTATGTCCGGGAATATGACCATTCTCCTCCTTCCAATCTTCTAGAAGGACGTGGGACCCAGAGTGGGGCTCATGTAGATATAATGGGGAATTTTGCGTTGATTGAGGACATCATAAGGATAGCTGCTGGTGCTTCTGGAAATGATTTGGGTGGCGATCAGGTCTACACTGACATCTTCGAATGGTCCAAGAAAATAGATTTGAAACTCTAATATTAAGACTAGCAACAAGTAAGCACACAACTCTATTATTCAATCTACCACAATCATGGATATTAGTTGCTGTTTAGTTTTTTGTTTCCAATAATGTAACCTTGTGCACGTTCCTCATCAATAGGTTTGGAGTTTATTTACAGCAGTTATCAATTCGTGGGAGGGGCAAAAATTCCTTAAGCCATTGCTAAGCAAACATGTGAAGGGCATTATTCAACTCAACGCTGCATTCCCACCGGGGTTTGGATGCATGTTGTTTGTTTCTGTTACAAAATGTAATCCAACACTTCCTATATTTTTTTTTCTTTTAAGATGGGATTATCTTATTTTAAATTATCCCAAAGAACCTGTAATATTAACAATCCTTAAAGTGTACCATAAGCTGTTTGGATAACTGTATTTTAGGCATTAATGTCAATGTTAAAATCTTGGGCTGGTCATTGAAATTTCATGTGATGCTATCATTGTTATCCAGTTCAATGACCCAACTTTCAAATTCATATGCACAACATTCTTTACATTCCTTCGTGCTTCATTTGAAATTTCATAGAGCATAACTGAGCAAAATCTTCTTTGTAGTAATTTGATTTTGACTGACTCCTAGTATTATATTTCTTGGCTCTTGAATGGATTACATTATCTAAGATTTAAACTAGTGTTTTAGTGACCGTTGTAATATATATTGTTTTTAGAAAAGTGACTGATGTAATATTTATGCTTATTTGTGACTACCTCACCCATTTTAGATGGCTTTTACCTATTTTTATTGTATGTTTATACCAGGATGTGTCCGTGACCAAGGATTGTTTTACTGATGACCTCCATCATGTAAAACATTGAAACCTAATGATAGATTCGTCAAAATATCAAGTTGAAGTAGAGAGGGAGTTGGAATGCTGGATTCCTGATGAAGATACTCCACATTTCCCCGAGTTGGATATTACATTTGATGTTTCTGGAATAGGTTTGTAACTTGGTATCCTTTCCTAGCTTGTAATCTCATTTTGATCTCTTTAGTATTTAGGTGAAGTTGTTTATTTTTGTTGGATCATGCTGCTTGCCGTGAGCAAGGCTGATGGCAAAGGCTGTGATTAGTAGGAGCCGCAAAAAAATGATCAGAGATTAAGGTAACAAGCTATTTGTTTTTGTTTTTGTTTTCATGAACATATAAAGTTTGATGAGTTTCTTGTGCTGTACCTGTTTGAAAGTTTGATGAGTTTCATGTATTACCCTGTAACATCAATTGAATGTTATTTATACATGGTATTTGTCAGTAATAATGTTCTAGTCATCATTTTTGTGTATTGAGATTCCTATTATTTTTACTGATGGTTTGTCATTAGGGTGCGCATTCAACAAAGACAGTTTTATGTGTTAGTCAAAGTTTTGAATGACACTTTGTTGCATAGAAAAGGAAAGTTTTCATTAGCTGTATCATCTTCTTCTTTTCAATATGATAAATGATCTCCCTTCTCTCTCTTTGAAGTTGTAACTACTAATACTGTCAACAAACAATACAAGGAAGAGAAATCTTCAATCACTAACCAACAAAATACTAGCAGTTCTAAGTCTCTAATCTCTAAAATGGTAAAAACCAAGGAGGAGGATGAAGAAGATGATGGACATGGAGAAACCTTGTGTGGAACATGTGGGAAGAATTATGCATCTGACGAATTCTGGATCTGTTGTGATATTTGTGAAAAGTGGTTCCATGGAAAAGGAAAGTGTGTTAAGATTAAAGACTTCCTTCTTTTTATCAGACAAGACAGACAGACAGACAGACAGATACTATTACAACTTATTCAATCACATTCTTCTGATCCCATAACCCCCATATAATAATAATATTACAACTTATCTTGATAAAAGTATATTTTCAAAACCACACAATTTCATTTTTCAATCACATATTTTCCTTTTACAAAACAAAAGAAAAAGAGACAAGTTACAAATACACAAGTCGTTTCTCTTTTCATCTCCCTCCCAGCTAGCCACACTTAACTGACAAGGAAG
The DNA here is from genome assembly GCF_907164915.1 of Impatiens glandulifera. Lineage (NCBI taxonomy): Eukaryota > Viridiplantae > Streptophyta > Magnoliopsida > Ericales > Balsaminaceae > Impatiens > Impatiens glandulifera. The sequence continues at coordinate 161,998,947 of NC_061862.1, read as the reverse complement.
GCATCTTGATTCTTGGCTGAAAGGCGTTTCAGATATTCGTATGTGGTGATCATGGTGGCTGAAGAAATTGACATGGAAGCCCATCGCGGCCCCAATCCTCTGTAACAAGCCATCCAACCACCTTCTCTCACTAATTTCCTTACTGTCTCAACCACAGTCGGCCCTCCTCCTCTCCTTCCATTTTCATGATCCAAAACCTGTAACCTTGTCTTAATGGTATCTAACGGCATTGTGATCAATGCAGAGACACCACCTGCGATAGCTGCACTAAACCCCTGGACTCCCATTACAGTAGTCTTGGAAGAACTACTAGTAGTAATAGAAGAAGAAGAAGAAGAAGAAGAGTTCATACCATCTTCGTAATCCCCAACACCATCCCAAACAAGCCTTTGCACAATTGCATAAGAAGCCCACCAAACTGCATTTGAAGGTGCATATGTCAATATTGACATCCCAAAACCTCTATACAGACCTCTAACTCCATTACTATTCATAATCTTCCTAAAAGCATCAATCCCCCCCACATACTTGTTATTATTACAGGTAGCTGCAGCTTCCTGCACCATTAGCCTTTGGCTCACGACATCAACAGGCGTCCAAACAACCTGCGCAGCCATGGCTGCACTCAGTCCTGCAGCCCCATTTGCAATTGCAGCCGCGGCCCCCTCTGTGAATCCCATCCCCATTGTAGCCGATCCAACCTCGCTTTTTGTTATCTCAAGGGCTGTCATGTACAATGCCCTGGCAGGGATTGTACCCATTAGCGAAGTTCCAAATCCTCTGTAAAGGCCTCTCAGTCCCTCGTATCGGAGAACTCTGCTGGCAATCCTGAAGCAAGAAAACTGAGATTCACAAACTTGCTGGCGAGTCTTCAAGACAACAACTGGGTACAGAACCCCTGACACACCCGAAAACAGAGCAGCACCAAGGAAGAAGAATTTAGATTTATCAAGCATTTGCCAATCAATATCGGTAGCCGCTAACTGTATATCCTGCCGAGGACCTTCATCATCTATCAAGGGTGCACTGAGACTCATTTTAGGCACTTGCCAATCTCAATTTCATCTGCATACATGTATGTATGTATGTATGTACCTCTCTAAGAATTCAAATAATTTCAGAGGATGGATGATCTGGAGAGTTTTCTTTCTTTTTTCTCTTGCGAAGCCAAATCTTTGATCGTGCGTGAGTTACAGAGAAATGATGTAACATTTCTGAACTATCCTTAGCGGAGGAGGAGGAGGATAAAAGCAATCATCTTCCTTCGCATGAGAACATTCAGCTCTCAATTAATCGGCAACTTACAAAACAGTATTATAAGATATATAAAATAACGACAATTCAAAATATAAAATATACTTGTAAGATATTTTTAGTGGTGGGGGCCCATTTTCTATTTGTATATTCATTTATCGATTAAATTACAATTATAAACCCAAGGAAGCAACTATTTTCCTTGATAAATAATCCAATTTTAACTATGACAAGCAAACCACCATTAAATAAAAATCATAAAGAATCTCAAAGCTGAGACTTAGTTAAAAAATTTATTAAAAAAATCATCTTTAGTTGGTGTGGTCATAAATATAATTTTAAATTTGGATTATGTTGTCATCTTGAATTTATAAATCAATAACAAAATGGTTGAAGAGATTCCAACTAACAAGTTAATTTATAATAATTACTTCTTTTTTATTTTATAAATTTGAATAGAGTTTAGTATATATAATAATCCATAGAAGAAAGTAAAATTAGGAAAGCCACCCTAAGGAGAAACTGAGGTTTTTTTTGTGTGTATTTGATAACTATAGAAAGTATATTAGGCCTTTTTAATCAGCATTTTTAGGTAGAAGATACTACTACTACTAATTAACCTCATCCAAAGTTTTATCACATAGAGCAATTTCTTTAGTACTATCATCACCTTTATTATAATAAAAATACCCTCTGGAGAAAGCCATCAAAATGAATATAAATAAGACTTCCACTAAATAATCAAGGAGGGCTAATAATAATAATAATAATAATAATGTTTATCCGTGGCTGTTCTTTTTGATAAATGTCTATCTAATCACGTTTCATTCATGGTGATACTCTGTTTTCATAATGGAGCTGTTTTATATATATTTATTTCTTTAAATGCCCAGAAAGGTAATAATCCAAAAGATTGTTTTTGGGCCATTTAGAAGAAGATCTTACGTGGGATATTTAAGGCCCATTATCAATTGCAACACCCCAATTGTTACTCCAATTTTGACATTTTAATAGTTTAATTGTTTAACTAGCCGTCAATAATAATTTAATTATGCTATTTTAAATTCAACATTATACTATATATTACAGGAAAAATGACGAAAGCAAGGTTACTGTCATAACCCGAGACGCCGCATGTCATTATTCAAATATAACATTTTGAATATAACATTTTATGCTAAATAAAATAATTTCTTTTAACCATTCTTATTTTTTTTGGGAGAAAAAATTCTTTTAATCATTCTTACAAATAAAAGAAACACATAATTTATCCAAATCCGTCTTCAATTACAACTATTATGGTCAATTCATAACAGATAATGACTCCTATTCTTACAAAAAAAAACTTTCCTTACATATTTCATACTTTCTATACATCCCTACTAATATAAAAAGAGAGTAGCTCTTTACCGGCTAGTCTATACAATTATAGTCTTCCCTCTCTTAATCCCCTTGACTAGTCGTTGCTCTTATCTGAAAAGAATCCATTTAAAAATGATGAGCTAAACGCGCTCAGTAAAAAAATCAAACTCTTCTACAGCTGGATCAAGAAACAAAAGATAGGTTAACCAACTATTAAGTAATTAAAATTCTCATTGGACAGAAAATAATATATTTTAGCAATAACTCTAAGATCAAAATAAAGTCTGAATTATCATAATAACTTAATAAGCCATCTATCAAGACATTTAAGTCTTGCATAGATGCATTAGCCATCAATAAGGATGACAATTTCAAACCGCCCCACGAAAACCAAACCGAATTGTCCCGTTTGGGACGGTTTTTCCCCAAAACCGAACGAGGATGGGGCGGAGATGGTATTTGTGTCCCCCGTCCCGATTTTACCCTGATTCTGCCCCGAACACCATAAACATAATTAAATATATTAAATCACCAATATATTTATTTGTTAACTATATTTTATAAGAGTAGTAAGATTATTTCTTTATAATAATATAAAATTTTAATATATTACAATATGTAATATATTAAAAAATTCGTTTATATAATTTTATTGTATAATTTTTATTTATTTTAAAAAAAATATTAACGGTGCCTCACGGGATTCCCCGAAACCAAAAAAACCCGAACAAGACGGGATTGTATTAAAAAAATCCTCGAAATTAAAACGGGGCGGGGATGGTAAATGCATTACTCGCTCCGAACCGCCCCATTGTCATCCCTAGCCACAGGGGCGAAGCCAGGATTTGAAACCTACCCGGGCTAATTTTTTATTAAAAAAATCTATCCGGGCTAGTTTTATAGTTTGCTGTCACCAATGCCTTTTAGCGACGAAAAATAACCTTTCAGGGACGGAAACTAACCAATAACGACGGTACTTTACCGTCGTTATTGATAAAATACATAAGGCTCTCCGGGCTACAGCCCGGGCCAGCTTGCACTTGGCTCCGCCCCTGCCTAGCCATCAACCAAGACATAAGCGTCTTGCGTTGACGCACTATCAATCAAGACATAAGTTTTGCATTGACGTATAGGCCATCAATCAAGAAATAAGTGTCTTGCGTTGACACATTTAATCGGTGTAAGCGACACTCAAGGCACAAATAGTTCATTATTAGACAAACAATACAAAATTAAGTTCAGAGTAAAATAGTCATATCTTCAAAATCATTTAGAAACCAAATCTTTTAAGTCCAGATATACCGATTTTCATTTAAATGTTGAAATAAATGCAATATCAAACTGTTTGAAAACAGTTTATGTTCACAAAATCATTTCTGAATCATCCTTCATAAATCAATATTTTCCTCAAAGACTATTTAAAATCAAGTTTCATAAACCATCATCATAAACTATTATTTCTTCATCAAAATCTGCATGTATTTTTTATTCATAAATTTATAAACTCATTTATCAATAAATCTGTTTACCCTAAAATCTGTTTGATGAAAACCAACATCTTATACCCAAAATACTTATATATATATATATATATATTAAAAACTAAAACTGTAGAAGAATATATTTCCTTACCTAATTTCCAATAAGCTCTCTTAGTTCTCTAGAAGGTCTCAAAGAGATTACTGAAGAAGTCATTCAAGAAAAACATGACAAAACAAAGGAAAATTAAATGTTATGGAAAATTCTGAAGAAAATATTACAGGAAAGCAGGGGAAGAAGGTTTCTAAAGAAAATAATGCAGGAAAGTACAAAAATAATGAAGGAGTCTGGAAGGTTGGTTACATTGAAAGAGCCAATTTGTTTGGCCTCAAAAAACAAATCACCAAGCTTCTAATGCATTCTAAAAAATGAGAGATTGTTCTTAATAAGGAGAAAGTCCAGCATATAAAAATTTAACTCAATATTCATTATCTTCAGGACTGGAATTTGCTGAAAAAGGAAGAATATGAAGAGATAGTAAACTGGTCAGTGGCTATAATGATGGAACGGATGAAGACCTCTAAATCAAAGACCTATACTATCAGGAACAACTCTACCTGGAAAGTAAATGATGTATGGAATAAAAATCCAGGAAAGAAAGCTGAAGACCATGCTTACAAAAGAAAAATCTTCTTAGGGGATGTTATGCTAAAACAAAAGTGGAGGTACTCCGACGAGAATTTTCTAGCGACAAAATCTTAAATTTCTTCCCCAAATACGTGCACATTCTCATATTCAATCAAGAATCGTGTCGGAATCAAGATTGTTAGCACGTTCGGCACAATCAGCACGGTCGGCACAATCGGCACGATCGACACGGTCGACACAGTTGCTCAGTTGTTGGGGAAAACCCTGACAGAACCACAAAAGAAGAATAAACAAACTGAAAGAACACTAACAGAATTTGATAACGGAGTTCGGCCAAAATGTTGCCTACGTCTCCGAGCACTAAGGCTATCAATTAATAAGGAAGAAGAGATACAAATTTGGGTGCAATAAACCAAAGAGGGGAGAGTTTCTTTTATACACTAAGAAACTTCCCCAACTCCCATCATCTTCCGATGTGGGATTTATGCTAATTGTGAATATAGTTTCTTTTATATACTAAGAAACTTCTTTCACTCTCATTATCTTCCGATGTGGGATTCTAATTGTGCCAAAAACAACAAATCTCCACCTTGGCACAATGTCCAAATACTAATTCTTCAATATTAAAAATAGTCCTTCAGTGCTTCTAATTGGCGCTCTTCAGCGCCGACTCAAACGCGGAAGATGTTTACCAAATCTAAACAATTAGATTTGGTTTTCCCCATGTCTTTCATCTCGAACTCTTTACCCAATTGAACCTTCAACTTGTCAACTTCATATTGGCTCTTTGATGCTATCAACATATCATCATCGTAAAAGAGTAAATAGATATAAGACTCATCTTGCAGTTTGCGCAAATACACACATGAACTGAATCTGCTTCTTGTGTACTTGTGCTCAATCATAAACTTATCAAGTCGCTTGTACCATTGTCTCGACGATTGCTTCAACCTATACAATGATCTGTTCAACTTGCAAACCCAATTTTCTTTATCAGCAACTTTGAATCCATCTGGTTGATAAATGTAGATTTCCTCATTCAAATGACCGTGTATGTCTGCGGTCTTCACATCTGGTTGAGCTAGCTCCAAATTCATCTGCGCTATCAAGGCCAACAAAATTCTAATGGAAGAGTGTTTAACAACAGGAGAAAGTACCTCATTATAATCACCTCCTTCCTTCTGAGCGTAGTCTTTAACTACCAATTTTTCCTTGTAGCGAACATCAAATTTTTCAGGAAATCCTTCTTTCTTAGCAAAGATCCATTTACCACCAATAGCCTTCTTCCCTTTTCGTAGATGCGTCAACTTGCATGTCTCATTCTTCTGAATAGATTGCATCTCATCTTCCATAACACCTCTCCTTTTTCCATTTTCAGTACTTCGACTGACATCTGGAAAAGTGGATGGAACATCATCTACGACTAGAAGTGCATAGGCCGCCATGTCAACAAACCGACCTGGTTTTTGAATAACTCGTCTTGGCCTATTCACAGCAATTGATTCACTTTATTCTGAAGGTTCTTGGGTCAGAACCTCATCCTCATTTAACTCTTCGTCTGTCGTCGGAGAGTCACTTCTAGTTGGGCTTATCTTTATCTGCTCAAACTCCACCTGTTGCGGAGTACAATCAATCTTGTCTGGTGTTACCTTATTCAACATTGAATAATCATCAAAAGTAACATCTCTTCTGATAATGGTTTTCTTTGCATCCAAACACCAGAGACGATACTCTTTAACTCCTGTAGTAAATCCCATAAAAAGAGCCTTCTTTCCTTGTGGATCCAAATTTGATTCAACTCCATGATAATATGCAGTAGAACCAAAAATATGCAAAGAATCATAATCAGTTGCAGGTTTTCCAGACCATACCTCTAATGGAGTCTTGCCACCAATTGCAGATGATGGTAGGCGATTTACCAAATGTTGAGCGTATGACACAGCTTCTGCCCAAAATTTCCTGTCTAACCCAGCATTAGACAACATACATCAAACTTTCTCCACCAATGTCCTGTTCATACGTTCCGATACTCCATTCTGCTGTGGTGTTTTTCTAACTGTGAAGTGTCGAACTATGCCACACTCTTGGCATAACTTCTGGAATGGATCATTCTTGTATTCTCCACCGTTATCAGTCCGGAGAACTTTGATCTTTCTTCCTGTCTCGTCTTCAACTTGAGTTTTCCATTTAAGAAAAATCTCAAACACTTCACCTTTGTTCTTCATAGTAAACACCCAAACTCTTCTGGAAAAATCATCAATAAAAGTAACAAAATAATGTCTACCTCCAAGAGAAGGAGTCTTGGCAGGTCCCCAGACATCTGAGTGCACATAATCCAAAATACCCTTGGTATTATGCATAGCAGTGCCAAATTTTACTCGCCTTTGTTTTCCCAGAATACAATGTTCACAAAAATCTAACTTACAAACTTTTGTACCTTTCAATAATCCTTGCTTGACAAGAGTTTGCATAGATTTCTCACCAGCGTGCCCCAATCGCATATGCCATAGCTTTGTTGCCTCTAACTCCTTACTGCTCCCGGAAGTTGATACACATGATGTCCCATTAACTGTACTACCTTGATAATAATACAAATTATTACTCTTCCTGATAGCTTTCAACATCACTAGCGCTCCAGATATTACCCTAAGAACTCCATTTTCCAATTTCACATGTAAGCCTTTCGACTCCAAGGCCCCCAAAGAAATGAGATTCTTTTTCATATTCGGTATGTACCGAACATCTCTAATAATTCTGGTGGATCCGTCTTCATTCCTCAGCTTGATTGAACCTATCCCCTTTATTTTACATGTATTAGCATCTCCCATGTAAACAACTCCACCATCTAGCTCCTTAAAGTCAAAGAACCACTTTCGAACTGGTGTCATATGATAAGTGCAGGCTGAGTCCAATATCCACGCATCAGGATGTGATGTTGTGTGTGACATCGATAAAGAGTATTCTGAATCTGCATCACCTTTGTTTTCTGCAACATTCGCATCTTCAGAATCTTTCTCTTTCTTCTTCAACTTTGGGCAGTTAATCTTCCAATGTCCTTTCTCACGACAGAAAGCACATTCATCTTTGGCAACTCTACTTTCAGATCTTCTTCCTTTCCCTTTTGATTTGCTCTGCTGACGGCCCCTGACCATCAATGCTTCATCTGATGTATCTACTTTGCTTTTCCTTTTATCCTGCTTTCTCAATTCATGACTATATAAAGCAGAACTTACAGCATCAAGAGAAACATTTCCCTTCCCATGAAGTAACGTTGTTTCTAAGTGTTCAAATTCATCAGGAAGGGACGATAGCAACATCAAAGCCAAATCTTCATCCTCAAACCTAACGTCAAGGTTTAACAAATCCGCTACTAACTGATTAAACTTAGTTATATGCTCATTCATCGTAGTACCTGATTGGTATTCAAACCGGAACAGTCGCTTCTTCATAAGGAGCTTATTCTGACCACTCTTCTTCAGAAACTTGTCCTCCAATGCTTGCCACAGCTTCTGTGCAGAAGTTTCATTCTTCACAGCATACTTCTGCTCTCTAGACAGGCACGACCGAATTGTTCCGCACGCCAACCGATTCATGATACTCCACTCTTTTTCTTCTATACCATCTGGCTTTCCAACCTCAATAGCAACATCTAGACCCTGCTGAAAAAGACAATCTAGAACCTCACCTTGCCACATGCCGAAATGCTCAGTTCCATCAAAGATCTCCACCGCAAACTTCAAATTCGACATCGGTGTCCTCGTCCAGGATGACGAAGGAGTTGACGCCCCTTTTGAAGACTCCACCATGCCAAGGACGAACCTTCGGCTCTGATACCACTTGTTGGGGAAAACCCTGACAGAACCACAAAAGAAGAATAAACAAACTGAAAGAACACTAACAGAATTTGATAACGGAGTTCGGCCAAAATGTTGCCTACGTCTCCGAGCACTAAGGCTATCAATTAATAAGGAAGAAGAGATACAAATTTGGGTGCAATAAACCAAAGAGGGGAGAGTTTCTTTTATACACTAAGAAACTTCCCCAACTCCCATCATCTTCCGATGTGGGATTTATGCTAATTGTGAATATAGTTTCTTTTATATACTAAGAAACTTCTTTCACTCTCATTATCTTCATCCTCAAACCTAACGTCAATTACGGGAAACGTGGTCGGAGTAAAGATCGTCGCCACGTCTGGCATGTTCGGCACAATAGGTACGTCTGGCACATCGGAGAAAAACTGTCTAAGGTTTGAATAAGGTCGTTTTAAGATTGTTGTTCTAACTTTAATCCCCTGTTCTGAAGTCTTTTTAGAATATGGGTAAAAGGAAAAACAATAAGGTCAAAGAAGTGCATGACTTTGTTCTTAAAGGAGTCAAGACCAATGAATTATAGAACTTTATTCTTAAAGGAGTCATAGAAACTACAGAGAAGAGAATGAACAAAATAGCTGAAGAAGTTATGAACGAAAAAGTACAGGAAATCAACAAAGACCCAATTGCTGCCCAAAAACCTTTGGAAAATAATGCAGGGATCAATGAGAAGAAAGAAGGAGTTTGGATGATAGGATATAATCAAAGGGCCAATTTATTTGGATTAAAAAACCAAATCACCAAACTCTTGATGCATGCTAAGAAAGAAGAAATTGTACTTAGCAAAGAAAAAATACAAAGCACAACAATCCAACTTAACATTCACTATCTCCAAGACTAGAATTTACTCAAGAAAGATGAATATAAAGTGATAATAAAATGGTCTGTTGCAACAATGAGAGAGTTAATGAATGCTCCTAAATCGAAGACCTATACTGTCAGAAGTAATTCTATATGGAAAATCAATGAAGTCTGGAAAAATAACATTGGGAAAAAGGCTGAAGATCATGCATATAAAGGAAAAATCTACTTGGGCAATGTACAAACAAAAGTGGAGGTACTGAATTCTCCTTTTGAATTTAAATTGCCTGCTATAGTAGAAGAAAATTGTATTAAGGAATGAGAAAATGTAGTAGTGGGAAACTATATAGGAAATAATAAAGTTTCCTTCATAGTCACCAAAGAGGCACTTATGAAGTAATGGGAGGAAAAATGATTGGAGAAAATTTTAGCAAATGTATATGATCTCTACTTTCTGAAATTTAAGAAGGGATCAAATTTGGATGAAATTCTGAAAAATGGGCATACATACATTGGATCCAACTGCATGAAGTTGGAAAGATGGTTTGAAGATTTGAACCTATTAAGAAAGCCTAAAGAAACAACTCAAATATGGTCCAAACTTTGGAATATCCCTGCATACATGTATAATGTAGAAGCTCTTAGTCATTTTGCAGGTTTATTGGGTACACCATTATACATGGACCCAATTACTAAAGGAGGAGAGCACCTCTCATTTTCTAGAATTAGTATTGAGGTGCATCCTAGAAGCACACTGCCGAATAGTATGACAGTAGTAAACAAAAAAGGAAAACCTAGTGTCATGGAAATCATTTATGAGTGGAGGCCATACATATGCACTTTCTGCAATACCTTCCAACATGCAGGCCCAAATTGTGATTTGGCCAAGGAAGAAGATCAGAAAATTCATAAAGACTAGAAAGTAAAGATACATGAAAATAAAACAGAGGTGTCTATTATCAAAGAGAAAAATGTGGTTAAAGATCAGAAAACGGAAGATAAAGAAAATTATGTACAAGACGAAAGTAGTACGATGAAGGAGGTGAAACCTCAACCTAATCAAGTTGAAGAGATAATTGAGGATTCTCAATCAAATCAAGTTAAAGTGATTGTTGATGAAAACAGAGAGGAAGATACGTAGAATGATCAAGAGGAAGAAGAGAATTATAAGGTTGATATAGAAGAATCCAAAGTTGTTGAGGATTCTGAAGCTGAAGAATATAGAGACAATGATCACGAAATTCAAGTTGAGAACAACAAGGTGAAGAGCTCATAAATCCTAAAGAATAATTCTTTTTATCAAATCAGAACGGGTTCATATAAAAAGAAAAATCAAATGAGAATAGGCAATATTCACCATCCTCTTCAGTTCATCCCCCTTTCATTGTAAGGGGAAGGAGAAGAGGAAGGACAAAGGGAAGAGGAAGACAACCTGTTGAAACATCAGGTTGGTATAGAAATATAAATTCTGATTGGGATAATTAGGATTTGATATAATTTGTAATCTTTGTTTGTAATCTCTGTTTTTCGTATGTTTGATGACTACTAATCAAGTTTTTAGGGCCGTTTGATTGTCATCTTTTAATCATAGCTAGGGTTTGTCTAGCTTTGATTCTTGACCCTCCCATTTTTGGGATTTTAATGAAATGATTTTAACCGTTTTCCCAAAAAAACAAAAAAACAAAAGTGGAGGTACTTAATTCTCCTTTTAAATTTAAACTTCCAAATGAAGTAGAAGAAAAGTGCATAAAGGAATGGGAAAATGTGGTGGTATGGAATTATATTGGAAAAAATAGAGTATCATTTCCAATCACTAAAGAAGCTTTAATGAAACAGTGGAAGGAAAATGAGCCAGAGAAGATCTTTACAAATATTCACGATCTCTACTTTCTTCAATTCAAGAATGGGTCGAATTTGGATGAAATTCTAGAATATGGACATACATATATTGGATCCAACTACATGAAATTGGAAAGATGGTCTGGAGATTTGAATTTGTTAAGTAAACCTAAGGAGAAAACACATATATGGTTCAAGCTTTGAAATATCCCTGCACACATGTACAAAGTAGAAGCCATTAGTCATTTTGTAAGATTATTAGGAAAACCATTATACATGGACCCAATAACAGAAGGATGAGAACATTTATCTTTTGCTAGAATTAGCATATATGTGAATCTTCGTAGGACATTGCCTTATAATATGACATTGATCGACAAGAAAGGAAAATCTAATGTCATGAGAATCACTTATGAGTGGAGACCATACAAGTGTGCATTCGACAATACTTTCCAACATGCTAGCACGAAATATACTCAAGCTATGGAAGATGAGAAGAAGATACTGAAAAACCAAGAAGCAAAAAATCAGGAAAAAGAAACAAAGGAGTCTAAAAACAAAGAGCAAAATGTGGAGGAAGGGAAAGAAACAGAAACCAATGAGGACTCTGAAAATGAAAAATCAATAAAATTGAAGAAAATGTGATAAATAAAAATAGTTAATTAAGTAGTAGTATTAATTAACTATTTAAATATGCTAATCAACTTAAGATACTAGCCAATAATTATAAAATTATCAAGTTTTGAATATTTAGTTTAAATAATCAAAAAGGGAGAAATTATTAGAATATATAATTGTTAGAATTTATGAAAGTTTTAATAATGAATGAATAAAACTAAGTTCAAATAAATATATAAGTTAAACTACTAAGTCATATCAAATATATTAATTATTTTAAAGATAACAATAAGGTATTGTAGTGCAGTGATAAGCACTCCTACCTGTCACACGGGTGACCGGGGATCAAATCTCACAAGCTGCAAATGATAATTAGAGTTTTGTTATTTCAGGGAAGCTGAGAAAATGTCGGAATTTCCACGCAGGTGACATCGGTTTCCAGATCAGTCTATCGATCGGTTTTAAAAAGTGCGTCAGGAATTTAATGTTCCGGTTATATAAAGATTGCGCGTCCGGTATTTAATGTTAGTGGAGATCGGTCAAGTATTTAATGAAGCATGACCGATTAATTAAATACTTGGTATTAAATGAGGAGTGCTTCCAGTATTAAATGAGCTCCGATCATTTAAATGCCTCTAGTATTAAGGTCATTTAATTGCCTTCAGCATTATATGAGCCCCGGTTTATTAAATGGCTTCAGTAGCTCTCGTGATGGATAGTCTACCAATCTGGGATGAATAGTCTAACACTGCCAAGATTAATGTCAAAATCTATGTAGAAAACTTTAGTACAACAAAAGCTCCATTAATGATTCCAAGATTAATGTCAAAATCTTTATAGAAAGCTTTGGTACAACAAGCTCCATTAATGATTTATTGGCTTACTATCAACCAAGTACAAACAAGATCAAAGAAGATCTTCTCTGCTGTACCAATTCTGAAGCTCCACCAATTAAAAAAGACTAGTGTCATATGAAGCAAATTTGACCATTACATGTCCATTGGAGAAAATATGACCGTTGCTGTGTGCTTTGGATATATAAGAAGAGACTCGAAGATAAGCAGCAGACCAAAAAAAGATTAGAGCTCTCTTGTTAATCAAAAACTATCTCTCTACAAATATTTTCCTTAACATATTTTTTGTGAGAGTATTTTTATACCAAAAATCAGTGTATCACTTTCTATATTGTGAGCTCTTTTATAAGTTGATAAAGTGTCTATCAACAAATGGTGTGATTTCTAGGAGTTCGAAAGCAGGCAGCAACTAAGTCCCGGCTGTTCGACTGGGTTGTGTACATGATGCGGTGCGAGTCGAAGAGGCGTTTATGCGAAAGTTGCAGCATCCGAAAATATCTCGCAAGTGTCAGATTTCGACGATTGCCTAGTGTTTTTCGGGCGGAAATGTGGTGCTGTGAAGAAGTCATGGTTTTGCCATGATGTATGATGGTTTAAGGCCATCTGACGACGTTTAGGGGCTCAAAATCGCATTTTTATTAGTTTCGGGTGTTTTTTTTGCAATTTATTAAAAGTTGTTTATTTCTTTTGCAAGCTAGGGTTTGAGTATTTAAAGAATCTTAAAACACTTTGTTAGGGGAAGATTATTAATTAGAAAACGAGGTTTCCTCAATATCTATCAACTTTCGGTATTCGTAAGAATCAACGAATCTTGATAAAGGTTCATCCTAGCCACGCACGCTGCATCAGTTGGTATCAGTTTCCAGTCGACCCTGAGGTATGCCGCCCCGAAGACAGCCGCGCAACCCTACCCCTGGTGCTGATGATGGTGACCTTGCTGAGTTGCGACGTGAAAACGCTGAGTTTCGCCGTGATAACGACGATTTGAGGCGGCAGGTTGAATGGTTGACGCAACGGATGGATGCATCTATGCACATGCACCACCCTGAAGATGATGTTACGATGACAGATGAAAACCCTTTCGGTGGTCTTCGGAATCGATCCCCTGAACGCCCCAATCATCGCTGGGAGCAGGCTTTCAGGGTGGACATCCCTAAGTTCGATGGTAGTCTATCACCGGAAGAGTTTATTGATTGGCTTTCTCAGGTTGAAGAGATTCTGGATTTCAAGGAAGTTCCTGCAGATCGTCGTGTACCCCTTGTTACGATCCGCTTACATGGTCGTGCACAAGCATGGTGGCAGCAGTTGAAACAGACACGTGTTCGTCATGGTAAGGCAAAGCTCACGAATTGGGACAAATTCAGGAAGCATATTAGGGCTGCGTTTCTACCATATAATTACGAACGTAACCTGTACCAGCGGTTCCAGAATCTTCGTCAGGGTTCTCGTTCCGTGGATGACTATTCCACTGAGTTTTACACCTTTGTGGCTCGTGTTGACCTGTCTGAGTCCCCTCTCCAGTTGGTTTCTCGCTATATTGGTGGCCTTCGCCTCCAGTTGCAGGATATTTTGAATATGTTTGATCCCTTGACTGTTTCTGAGGCACATCAGCGTGCTTCACAGGCTGAGAAACAGCTAGCCAGGCGCGGTTCGGGTAGCTTTGGAAAACAGGTTGTCCCCACTAGTGGCATTGGTTCTTCTTCCCAGTCGGCCCATCCCACCCCAGCCCCCCCTCGCAGCACTACAGCCCCCCCGCAGGGACGTCCCGGTGGCTTGCGCTGTTTCAATTGTGGTGAAGTTGGCCATCGCCAAGCAGAGTGTCGCAACCCAAAGTCCACCAATCGTGGTCTTTTTACTGAGGTGGATGATCCTGACTCTGCTCTTCCTTCAGATTCAGCCCCAGTGTATGATGTTTATGATGATGAGGCAGCGGAGGAGTATGTTTCTGGTGATGTTGGCCCCCTTTTGGTGATTCGTCGATCATGTTTAACCCCTCGTGCTCCTGACAACGAGTGGTTACGCAATAATCTGTTCCATTCCACTTGTACCATCGGTGGCAAAGTTTGCACCTTCATCATTGATGCTGGGAGTTGTGAGAATGTGATTTCTGAGGTTGCAGTTTCGAAGCTGGGTCTGTCCACTGAACCTAACCCCAAGCCTTATCGCCTGTCCTGGCTGAGTCAAGGTACGGATGTTACAGTTTCCAAGCGCGTACTTGTTAATCTTTCCATTGGTTCCCATTATCGTGATGCTGTATATTGTGATGTGGTTCCTATGGATGCTTGTCACCTTTTACTTGGTCGCCCTTGGCAGTTTGATCATTCTGTTATACATGATGGGCGTGCTAATACCTACACGTTCTTATTTCATGGTACCAAGATTGTGTTGATGCCAAATCAGCCCAAGAAGGGTGCTGCCCCCACTCATCATGCGTCCCCCCCTACCACCTTGTTGTCTCGGGGTCCTTTTCAGACCGCCATGGTCGAATCGGGCATGGTGTTTGCTCTATTTTGTTCGCTGATTATCTGTGGTGCTAGTTCTGAGGTGCCTATTCCAGTGCAGCCGCTGTTACAGGAGTTTGCAGATGTTTTTCCTGAGAATCTGCCATGTGCCTTGCCTCCTTTGCGTGATATCCAGCATCACATTGACTTGGTTCCAGGTGCTGCCCTACCCAACCGTCCTCATTACCGCATGAGTCTCAAAGGATATGAAGAGTTGCGTAGACAGGTGGAGGACTTGCTGGCTAAGGGACACATTCGAGAGAGCCTTAGTCCCTGTGCTGTCCCGGCCCTTCTTACCCCAAAAAAGGATGGGTTTTGGCGTATGTGCATTGATAGTCGTGCTATCAACAAGATTACAGTGCGTTATCGGTTTCCTATTCCCCGGTTGGATGACTTGTTGGATCAGTTGGGTGGTGCTTCTGTGTTTAGCAAACTGGATCTCAAGAGTGGATACCATCAGATTCGTATTCGCATGGGTGATGAGTGGAAGACTGCCTTTAAGACTCGTGAGGGCTTATATGAGTGGCTGGTTATGCCGTTTGGTCTGTCGAATGCTCCTAGCACCTTTATGCGTGTGATGAACCAGGCTCTTCGCCCTTTCATTGGGAAGTTTGCTCACAATCATGCTGTTAATCGCTCCACTGGTTTCAGTCCTTTCCATGTGATTTACGGGCTGTCTCCGCGTGCTTCTCTTGATTTGTTAGCGCTGCCTAGCAAGGTGCGTCCTCATTCCACTGCTGCGGATTTTGTTGGTCAGTTGGCTCAGGTTCATCAGACCACTCATGACCGTTTGGTTGCTGCTACTGCCAAGTACAAGGAGAAGGCTGATTCGAGAAGGCGTGCTGTTGATTTTGAAGTTGGTGACTTTGTGTGGACTATTCTGACTAAGGATCGTTTTCCAACTCATGAATATAACAAGCTTGCTGCTAAGAAGATTGGTCCTGTTGAGATTGTGGAGAAGATCAACCCCAATGCTTATCGTTTACGCCTTCCCAGCCATGTGCGTACCTCTGATGTGTTCAATGTGAAGCATCTTGTTCCTTTTGTGGGTGAGTCTTCTTCTGATGAGGATGATGCGGTTCCAGATTCGAGGACGAATCTTTTCTACCCTGGGGGGAATGATGCGGTGCGAGTCGAAGAGGCGTTTATGCGAAAGTTGCAGCATCCGAAAATATCTCGCAAGTGTCAGATTTCGACGATTGCCTAGTGTTTTTCGGGCGGAAATGTGGTGCTGTGAAGAAGTCATGGTTTTGCCATGAGGTATGATGGTTTAAGGCCATCTGACGACGTTTAGGGGCTCAAAATCGCATTTTTATTAGTTTCGGGTGTTTTTTGCAATTTATTAAAAGTTGTTTATTTCTTTTGCAAGCTAGGGTTTGAGTATTTAAAGAATCTTAAAACACTTTGTTAGGGGAAGATTATTAATTAGAAAACGAGGTTTCCTCAATATCTATCAACTTTCGGTATTCGTAAGAATCAACGAATCTTGATAAAGGTTCATCCTAGCCACGCACGCTGCATCAGTACAAGTGTGTTGTATTTAACCAAATTTTCTAGTGAATACTCTTCTCAAGGTTGAGAAGAGTCCTTCTCGAGGTCGAGAAGAAGGGGTGACATAGGAGAGTTTACTCCGAACATCCATAAAATCCTTTGTGTCTTGTGTTCTTTTATTTCTGTATCTTCCAAACCGATTATCCGTTGCTTCAAATTGAAACAAACATTTCCGCACTTGAACTCGGTTCAAGAGTTTGTGACGGTTTGTGTAGTATAAAGATCGATATTAACCTCTAACCGAGTTAATATCAATCGGCGTGTTATGTAAACGTTCGACCTAAAGAGACTCACAGTCTCCTTCGGCGATCCCGATCCTAACAAGTGATATCAGAGCGAAGATCTCTATTCTCAAGCAACATCAATCTTTCGAATCATGTCTTTGTTAAACATAATTCCTATGCTTACAGAGGAAGACTATGATGAATGGAAGATTAGAATGCAGGCACATCTGTCTGCTTTTGATGATAACATGTGGTATGTCATCACCGACGGCCCAATGAAAATCGAAAAAGAAAGAAGCGAATGGACAACTGAGGACAGAAGGAAGAATAATCTTGACAACCTAGCGAGAGATGCTATCTACAAAACTTTGGACAGAAACATTTTCGCAAAAATCAGATCATACTCTACTACTAAAGAAATCTGGGAGGAACTAACTCAACTTTTCGAAAGGTCAACTTGCGGCAGATCATCAAGTGAAAGTGATGAAGGAGCTGTCTACTGTTTCATGGTAGGCGATATTGAGGTATGTGATTTCAAACCTGACAGTACATGATCTTTCTTTCAAAACAATGAAAATGATGTCTTGAAAAGTAAAATAATTGAGATCTCATCCGAGAATGAGGAGCTCAAGGAAGAAATTACAAGCTGCAATGATTTAACTTCAAAAGATGAGATGATTTATGTAAAGACAATTTCAAGTTGGCTGAAACTTGAGAAAAAGACAACCAGGTTGTATGACAAAGAAAAACTTGACAGAAAGTCAAGAGATGTTTACCGAAAATCATCATTTAAAGAATCATCAATAGATAGAGAGAAATCTGTCAAGTATAGTATATTCACACACAATGGGAAATCCATAAAAATAATCAAAGTATGGATTCCCAAGGGACTAATCCATCACAGACCCAAAGAAAAATGGGCACCAGATTTGTTTTTGTCTATGAATGCAGATAAAGCAAGACGACTGTAGACACCCCATTTTTACACCCTATATACCTAATAAAAAAATCCGGCCCGAAATAATACTCATGTTTGTTTATTGAACCGGGAAAACAAAAATAGAAACACCTCGTGGAAAACCGACCCAGAAAAGCTTAAAAGATAACGATCCAAAGGTCGAATTTTATAACGACTCTATTTTCCTAACCCGTGACACGTTCAGGTTGTACGTTTTGAAAAATCTTGAATTTTGAGTGTAATATTACTATTTGCAAATCTGTGCAGAAATTGCTCGAAAAGAGGGAAAACAAGAGAACGGGTCAACCAGAGTCAACCAGCCAACCGACGAGTCAACCCGGGTCAAAAAGGGATCAAGCACGTGTCAAGAAGAAGTGGAAAAGAGTAGAATGGTCTCATAAAGTGGGAAAATCGGATTATTTGAAAAGTGGGTTATTTGAAAAGGGGATTATTGGAAAAGAAAATCAAGAATCCTTAAGTTTGAAGTCCTCATGGAGCTTCCATTGGAACCCTAGACTTCATGAATTTATCTCGGCTTCAATATTGGATGAAATTCAATGATCTTGGATGTTTTGAAAAGAGAAATTAGTCCTCTTTCATATGGTGTAGCCCAATCTCCCATTGGGGCCCTATATCTAGACGAAATCCGGTCATGAGTGGAAGGTGTTCCTGAAAGGTTTAAACCAAACACCTTTTTACTTTAAAATTCGTAACTTGAGTTGTGGTCGATGATTTTAGGTGATTCAAGTTGGTTTGGAAATATGACTCATTTACCTTTCCAATGGCATTGTCCTCAAACCGTATTTCGACCTTTAAGGCCCTCTCACGATTAGTACAAGAGAGGCAATGCTACAAATGTAAATTCTGGGAGCTAAATGAAGCTATGCTGCACTTCTAAAAATCATATCTTTTGAACCAACTATCCATCTTTAGTGTATGAGCTATGTTGGAAAGCCCTTTGAATTTTCTTTCCAACGACACCAAATAGTTCTCCCAGTTCTCCCTAAAGCTCAGTCCAAGTCGCCTGCAGCGAAGGTGATGCGTGAACTGACACATTTCTGTGAGGCTAATCTCCTGACCAACACGGACCATTTTGTGAGCAAAGAAGAGCATGGGGATGTAGGCAAGAGTCTTGTCTTTCCAATGGTACCAACCTCATTGTGGGGAAATCCCTGTGTACAAAGTTATGGGCTATTAAAGTTATGAAAGTGAAAACCGCGGGATTGAAAATATTGAAATAGAGGGGTGACTTTAAAAAATCGTAACTTTGGGTAGGAAGGTCCGTTTGGGTTGATTCAAAAGGGAGAAAAGGGAGATCCACGTTCGTGATGTCAAGAATTTACCATAAAATGTTCACAATTTTCTGAACAAAAACGAGGCCAGGGAGATTTATTTGAATGATGGTGCCAATAAAGGATAGAAAAAACAGGGATAAAGCTAATATATATATATTTTTTCTCCCAAGCGTGCCCTTGATTTTAGGGCGTATTTCCAATTTAACCCTTGAAGTTAAGAGGGGGCGTTTTTCATCTGAAGATAAAGTAAAAAAAAAATCAGTTCTTAAAGGGGACCGATCCATTAAAAAGGAGCGGTTTTCAGGGGAGACGGGGGAGGATCAGTTTTTGAGTTTTCGGGAGGGGGGTTCCAATCCAATTCTGGAGAGAGAAAAGAGCAGTTCCATTGAAGATTTCTTAAACGAATTCCATTCCTGGAGGCTCTGTTCCATCGAGGAAGAAGGTAGAGAGAACCAAATCATCTAAGGAAAGATCTGATTCCTTTCTCAGTCAAAGAGAAGTACAAACATCACAGTCTGCTAACTGTGATTTTGCTGCAACTACACGACAAAGAACAAACGAACGATTTGACCATGGACGTACTGTGATTCCTGGCCACGCTTGTCGCGTGAGATTGAAAGAGTATTTCAACAACATTTGAGGAAGGACATTGCATTGGAGCAGAACATCGAAAAAGGCCGAGACAGTTTGATTCATTCGCCTTCTTCATTTCTTGTAATCTTCCTACTGATTCAGGTAACTTTCTCACAATGTAATTCTTGAATACTTGATTGGAGGCGTCAGTTATGAATACTGATGTCGATTTCTATTTGAGTTTGTTTGTTTCATTGTTGTTGTGCTGTGAATTGAGTTGATTTGGTTATTCGTTAGGTTCTTACTGATAGAGACTTGATTAGGATTAGCTAAGATTTAGTGTAAAATCAAGAATTCTCTCTATTCATAAACTTCATTTCTATCTGGCTATTAAAATCAGGTTGCATGTTGTTTGTAAAATTGTTTAACTAGATTCCAGATTGCTGCCTTTTGGTTTTGTTTACTGGTTAAGCGTGATTGATTAGTGTTATATAATAGAGATTGGTTTAGGTTTAGTATAGAACTGGACTAGGATAGAACATCCTTTCGTTCTCGAATCCTTTCTATTGCCCCTGTTGAAATCACAAAACCTGCGTTTTCCAAGAAGAAGAAGGTATTGGCTGTGCAGTTTCTTCTGCTGTAGAAGATTAGGTGCGATTCCAGTGCATAGACAAGCTCCAGGTGATTCGACGTATCGTCGCGGCGAGTTCTGTTGTGATCTGGAAGCAGGATTCAGACGGGTTGATTCTGTAGTTTAGGGTGATAATCGATCTTGGTCTTCTTGAGGCTGAGACTTGATCGAATCCATATAGCGAGTCATAGTGGAGAGAAATGGAGCACGGATGGGATGAACAGACAGACGGGGGATCGCGGCGGACGGATCTGCGATCTCAGGCGCGAAGGCCGCCGGAAATCGTCTGGCCGGAGACGAGGGGAAGACTAGTGGGTTATTTGTTATATTCTCATTTCCCCTTTTTTCTTGGATTTGCAAAGAAGCCCCTGGGCTTCTTTGACTTTTAAATTGGTATTTACTATTTTAATTTCGAATTATTTTTTAATTCAAAATTAAAATAGTCCTCCAAATATTCTTCTTCTTTTAATTGGATCCCTAAACTTTCTTTTTCTTTTTTTTTAATTTAAACTTAAAAAAAACCAAAAATAAAATAAAACTAAGGTCCTATTTATTTCCCAGATTTCACAAACGACCTTAAAATGAGGATTCGAACATCCAAACCACTTTCAAATTTTCTCAAATTTTCCCAAAAATTTAAAAATGTTCTTTTCTTCAAAAATAAATTTTCCTGGAATTTTTTAGGATCCGTTTGGAAAAATGTCTATCTTCGCAGTGTCATGTCGGGAGTTCTTTTACTCCAAAAATTCCAAACTCGATTCCTCTAAGCTTCTAATAATATTTTTGACTGTCAAATGAAAGCTTTGGGAATTTTGGAATTTATTTTTGAAAATGATTCATTTTAATGAGTTGTACTCAGAGTTTTCCTTAACTCTGAAAATTCTATAAAAGGGGAAACACTTGGGACCTTGGGTTAATTTGTTCTCTTCTCACCTTTGTTCAAAAGAATAAGACTTTCGATATTCAATCTGAACCTTCGTCCTTGTTGTTCGCACTCGTATGTCCTCTCTCGGGAATCGTGACTCTTATTTTTCCTATGAATTTTTCTCTATGCTCTTCAATGCTTTTCAGTGCTTCAATGTTGTTTTTCAATGCTTCATCCTCGTCAAGAACCTCATGAATAGGACTAGCCCCTTACATAATGATTAAGATTCTCTCACACAAGCAAAAAAGTTCTGAACTCAGAACGAAAACGTAATAATCCTTCAAACATCATATGGCCAATTACTTAGGAGTAGAGACTATCTGTAAAGACGCCTGTATAGGACATAGCGCCGTAGGCCCTTTCCTAATACGTAACCAAACATCGAACTCTTAAAATGAATCTCTGATTTTTTTTTTTTTTAGTTTCTTTGGGAAGTAAAACTAAAGTGGCGACTCTAAAGTCAATTAGATCGATACATTCGCGAGTGTATCGATTTAAAACCTGTACGGGCCAATTCAATTCGAAAAAAAAATGGAGCGTATGCCAATTAATTAAAAAAGGGGCATACGCGCCAAAAAATGGAAGGGAACGAAAATGAACGCGTATAACGACAACTTGGAAGAATCAACATTGCATTTGGACAATCGACTGCTGATGGACATGACATATGACAATCAACAAGCATGAAGTGGCTAACATCCTCACGAAGCCACCTCTCGAGTCCAAGTCTTCTTATCTTAGAAATACTTTAGAATTATTATATTACAATAATTCCTAAACTGATTTAATTATAAAACCTGTCTGGTTTTGAATATTTATTTTAAATAATCAAAAATGGAGAAATTAATAAGTAAAAATAGTTAATTAAGTAGTAGTATTAATTAACTATTTAAATATGTTAATCAACTTAAGAAACTAGCCAATAATTATAAAATTACCAAGTTTTGAATATTTAGTTTAAATAAATAAAAAGAGAGAAATTGTTAGAATATAATTGTTAGAATTTATGAAAGCTTTAATAATGAATGAATAAAACTAAGTTCAAATAAATATATAAGTTAAACTGCTAATTCATATCAAGTATATTAATTATTTTAAAAATAAAAACAAGGTGTTGTAATGCAGTGGTAAATACTCCTGTCTGTCACACGGGTGATCGGGGATCGAATCTCACCAGTTGCAAATAATAATTGGAGTTTTGTTATTTCAGAGAAGCTGAGAAAATGCCAGAATTTCTGCGGTGACATCGGTTTACCGGTCGGTTTTCAGAAGGGCGTCCATAATTTAATGTTCCGATTATATAAAGGTTGCTCGTCTAGTATTTAATGTTAGTTGAGATCGGTCAAGTATTTAATGAAGCATGACCGGTTAATTAAATATACTTGGTATTAAATGAGTAGTGCTTCCAGTATTAAATGAGCTCCGGACATTTAATTGCTTCAGCATTATATGAGCTTCAGTTGACGGTCAAGTATTTAATGAAGCATGACCGGTTAATTAAATACTTGTTATTAAATGAGTAGTGCTTCCAGTATTAGATGAGCTCAAGTCATTTAATTGCTTCAGCATTATATGAGCTCCAGTTTATTAAATGGCTTTAGTATTCTCAGCACCAAATTAAGTTCTCGTAATGGGCAGTCTACCAATCTGGGATGAATAGTCTGACGGTCAAGTATTTAATGAAGCATGACCGGTTAATTAAATATTTGGTATTAAATGAGGAGTGATTCCAATATTAAATGAGCTCCGGTCATTTAATTGCTTCAGTTTATTAAATGGCTTCAGTATTCTCAACACCAAATTAAGCTCTCGTGATGGGCAGTCTACCAATCTGGGATGAATAGTCTGACGGTCAAGTATTCAATGAAGCATGATCGGTTAATTAAATATTTGGTATTAAATGAGGAGTGCTTCCAGTATTAAATGAGCTCCGTTCATTTAATTGCTTCAGCATTATATGAGCTTCAGTTTATTAAATGGCTTCAGTATTCTCAGCACCAAATTAAGCTCTCGTAATGGGCAGTCTACCAATCTGGGATGAATAGTCTGACGCAGCAGAGACAGACTGTCACATGCCAAGATTAATGTCAAAATCTCTGCAAAGAAAGCTTTGGTACAACAAGCTCCATTAATGATTTATTGGCTTACTATCCACCAAGTACAGACAAGATCAAAGAAGATCTTCTCTGCTGTACCAATTCTGAAGCTCCTCCAATCAAACAAAGACTAGTGTCATATGAAGCAAATTTGACCATTACATGTCCGTTGGAGAAAATATGACCGTTGTTGTGTACTTTGGATATATAAGAAGAGACTCGAAGATAAGTAGTAGACCAAAAAAAGATTAGAGCTCTCTTGTTAATCAAAAACTATTTCTCTACAAATATTTTCCTTAACATATTTTTTTGTGAGAGAGTATTTTTATACCGAAAATCAGTGTATCACTTTCTATATTGTGAGCTTTATTTGTAAGTTGATAGAGTGTCTATCAACAAATGGTGATGGTGTGTGTGCTAGGAGTTCGAAAGCAGGCAACAATTAAGTCCTGGTTGTTCGACTGGGTTGTGTACAAGTGTGTTGTATTTAACCAAATTTTCTAATGAATACTCTTCTCAAGGTTGAGAAGAGTCCTTCTCGAGGTCGAGAAGAAAGGGTGGTGTAGAAGAGTTTGTTTGATAACCAATCCATTCCGAGTATGACATCAAATCCATGCATATCAAGTACAATAAGGTCAACTGGTAACACATTGCCTTCTATACAAATATCACGAGATTTACATACTAAATGCACAATCATTTTATCACCTAACGGGGTTTCAACTAATATAGCATTTCTAGGTTCAACAATCCAACCATGATTTTTCACAAAATATTCAGCTACAAAAGAATTTGTAGCACCGAAATCGAATAATACCAAAACATAAATAAATGGTATTAGTATAGTACATAAAACCACCGCCTTAGAATTTTTGGCTTGTTCTTTGTAAATTGAAAACACTTGTTCATGGCTTCTTTGTGGTTGATTCGGTCGACTGCCTTGACTATCCACAAACTTCTGATTTGATGCTCCTCTAAATTCTCTAGAATTATTTCTAAAACTCACCTTTTGTTGTGGACAGTTAGCCTTCTAGTGAACATTCTTCCCACAGATAATACATGCACTAGTAAGCCATCGGCAATCCTTTGTGTAGTGATTTTTATGACAATAAGAACAATGAACACTAGAGTTTCGCGACCTATTGCCCCATGATTTTTGATTCACCATCGGACTTTTACCTCGGTCTCAGTTTCTTGATGAGAAAGATCCTTGAGAAGTAATGAGAAAAGTTCGTTTCCTCGCTTGTTCGTCCTCAATTAGTTTAGTTGTATTTAGCTCCCTCTCAATCAATAATGATTTTTCAACAATTCCACTAAAAGTATTAAGCTGAAATGAAACCATTATCTATCGGATACAAGGCTGTAAACCCATCTCGAATTTTCTTGTATTGCCCACCTCATCTTCGATCCACCTTCCAGCAAACTTGGCGAGCTCTAAAAACTTGGCTCTATATTCTGACACTGTCATCGATCCCTGCTCAAGTTTTACAAACTCCACCTCCTTTTGTTGACGAGTGCTCGTGGGAAAATAATTATCATAAAATAAGTCTTTAAACTTATTCCATGACATAGCTGTAATATCTTGCTCGTGCGTCATCCTCTCCGCTTTCCACCAATCACGTGCATTGCCCTTCAGTTGGTACATAGCGAAGAAAATTGTTTCCTTGTCATTGCACTCCGGCACTTCAAACACCATCTCCATCTCTTCCAACCATTTCTCAGCTTCCAAAGGATACATCTGTCCCTCAAAAGATGGTGGAGCCAACTTTTTGATTTCCGTGAAATTTTTATGCAGTGCACTCTTTTCTTGTTGACGATGTTGCTCTTCTCTAATATTCTCTATCTCATTACTTGTATTATGCCTTTCAACATTTGAGTCAGTCCAATTCATTTTCCTTTGAGGAAGATTCGCAAGTACTTCATTATCGTCCATGCCTATAGTAATTAAATCACTAATAAGTTTGATATCCTAAATGATTTGAATACATAATTCCATATTTGTAGCAAAACTAACTCTTAATCTTTAACTTAAACCTTATGCTCTGATACCACAAAATCTTTCACGCCCCGAACCAAGGCATGAGGCGTGCAGACGCCGTATGTCATTACCCAAATATAACATGCTAGGCTAAACAAAAGAACTTCTTTTAACCATTCTTACTAATAAATCCGTCTTCAATTACAACTATTATGGTCAATTAATCTCTAGTTCAAAACAGATGATGACTCTCACTCTTACCAAAAACTTTCCTTACATATTACATACTTTCTATACATCCCTACTAATACAAAAAGAGAGTAGCTTTTTACCGGCTAGTCTATACAACTATAGTCTTCCGTCTCTTAATCCCCTTGACTAGTCGTTGCTCTTATCTGAAAAGAATCCATTTAAAAAGGATGAGTTAAACGCGCTCAGTAAAAAAATCAAACCCTTATACAGGTGGATCAAGAAGCAAAAGATAGGTTAACCAACTATTAAGAAATTAAATTTCTCATTGGACAGAAAATAATATATTTTAGCAATAACTTTGGGATCAAGATAAAGTCTGAATTATCATAATAACTTAATAAGCCATCTATCAAGACATTTAAGTCTTGCATAGATGCATTATTCATCAACCAAGACATAAGTGTCTTGCGTTGACGCATTATCAATCAAGACATAGGTCTTGCATTAACGCATGAGCCATCAACTAAGACATAAGTGTCTTGCGTTGACGCATTTAACCGATGTAAGCGGCACTCGAGACACAAATAGTTCATTATTAGACAAACAAAACAAAATCAAGTCTAGAGTAATAAAAATAACCATATCTTTAAAATCATTTAGAAGTCAAATCTTTTAAGTCTAGATATACCGATTTCCATTTCAATGTCGAAATAAAAGCAATATCAAACTATTTGAAAACAATTTATCCCCAAATCATCATTTTCACAAAATTATTTCAGAATTATCCTTCATAAATCAATATTTTTCCTCAAAACTATTTAAAATCAAGTTTCATAAACCATCATCATAAACCATTATTTCTTCATCAAAATCTGCATGCATTCTTGATCCATAAATTTATAAACTCATTTAACAATAAATCTGTTTACCCTAAAATCTGTTGGATGAAAACCAACATCTTATACCCAAAATACTTATACATATATATATATTTTAAAAACTAAAACTGTAGAAGAATATATTTCCTTATCTAATTTCCAATAAGCTCTCTTAGTTCTCTTTCTTCACTTCAACCAAACTCAAATCTACAAGCCCTGATTCTCTCTTTATGTACCTAAAGAGCAAAAACAAATGATCTCTTGGTTTAGGACTACATGCATTGAAAGGTTAATAGTTAATGACATTTGTCATTTACCTAGTATCTCAAACTCATTTGCTATTTCTCTTTCTCTTTTAGAATAGTCTAAGTGTCAATAATGCTTTGTTCCACCTATTTCCTTTAAAGTAAAGCATGTGTCACCTACATATTAAGCCACTATGATTAAAATATGAAGTCTTTTACTTCTTCTTTTTTTATTATTTTTAAAAATTTAGATATTACAGTTACGAATCTGACATGGTCTATCACGTTGTCCACGTCGACCATTTAAAAAAAGATATTATATATTTTTTTTATTTTTTTTCTTTTTTCCTTATTTTTTCACTCTCTTTTCTTCAGTTCCCTCTTCGGCGTATCTTTAGTTCTCTCTTCGTTTTCGGCGATTGATTTCATCCTTTCATACTGTTTATTTGGAGAAACCTCTTATTCGACGTCTTCTTTTTCATTCTTCTTCAGTCATCAATTTCGACTATTTATTCGGCGTCTTCTTCCTTCTTCTTTAGTTAGCGATTCTGACTATTTTTTCTACGCATTCTTTCTTCTTCTTCAGTTTAAAAGTTCGAAATGGTAGGTCTTCAAGTCTCTCTTCCGTTTGCTCTTCGTTTTCATTTCTCTTTGTATCTAAACCTATGTCTCTTCATCTTTGTTTCAGGAGAAGATCATTCCTGAATCCACTAAGTCACCAAGGTAAAATCTCGAATCTACATGCATGAATCTATGTCTTCGTTTCTATGCGTTTTTATTTAGCGATTAACATTTTTCGATTAGGATTTTGCAATAAACTTTTTAATAGATTTTTGGTTGGAGCTGGTGAAAATTTGCAAATATCCCGAAAATATTCATATTTCGAAACGTTTTCTCCTGAAAATGAAATCTTTCGGAACGTTTTTCCCGAAAGATTCATTTTTCGGGACATTTTCTCTCAAAAATGAAATTTTTCGAGAAGATTTTTTCCCAAAAGTTCCATTTTGGGACGATTTTTTCCTGAAAGTTTTCAAAAGTTTGATTTTCGGAACGTTTTTCCCGAATTTTATCTATTATTTGTATAATTATTTATTTGTTTAGCGAGCTTCATGGTTCATTTTTTGTTTTTTTAGAGTATATAAAAGGAAGACAGTAACTAACATTCTCTAAAAATACCATCCAAAAAAACGAGCAAAAAATAAATAAAAGTTGCCAACAACATATTTTTGACCAAGACCTCGTCTTATGACCTTTACCATCTTATTCAATGACTATCTATTCAACAACAAGAGGCGGTGAATGTCATAGGCTTTGAAAGTCTTTTGTCATTATCCATTTATAAATGTCTCGGCCAACTCTCTCGATACCTCGTTAGGTCGTTTAACTATAATAGGTATGCGATCATCCTACGGAGTGGCAAGAGAGTCAAAATAGAATAAGAGAATGTTTAGTGCATATTAGGCATCCCTAGAGGGGAGATAGTGATTGTAGAATACGTTAGGATTCGATTGGGAACTATAAGTTGACGGAGTTTATGGTTTGATTGAGAATTACACATACAAGTGGCAATCCTAAAGTAACCGAAATGTCAGACAACTTGTTGGAGAATACAGTAGTTATTAATAATTTCAGGATAGACTTTGTACTATATGTTGTCAGCTACTTTCTCTAGACAACACAATCGGGTCAACAATCCATGTATACATTTCAAATAAGGATGGCAATTTGAAACCGCCCCGCAAAAACCAAACTAAATTGCTCCGTTTGGGACAGTTTTCCCCCGAAACCGAGCGGGGATGGTATTTGTGTCCTCCGCCCCGATTTTATCCCGATTTTGCCCCGAACACCATAAACATAATTAAATATATTAAATCACTAATATATTTATTTATTCACTATATTTTATAAGAATAGAAAGGTTATTTCTTTATAGTAATATAAAATTTTAATATATTACAATATATATTATATTAAAAATTCGTTTATATAATTTTATTGTATAATTTTTATTTATTTAAAAAAAAAAATTATTAACGGTGTCCTGCGGAATTCCCCGAAACCGAAAAAAACCGAACGGGGCAGGGATGGTATTAAAAAAATCTCTGAAATTAAAACGGGGCGGGGATGGTAAATGCATTCCCCGCCCCGAACCGCCCCATTGTCATCCCTAATTTCAAAGCATCATTCATAAGTAATATTTGTCATCGGTACTTTATTTTGGTGGTTTATTCAAATGTAAATATTTTTTTAACATATTGAATATATATATATATGTTTGTAGTTATGCTACTTGTATAGGGTTTGCAACCATAAACTCCAAATACCTCATAAACGGTCAATTTTCGATAATGTCATGTTGGAATGACAATAAGTTAAAGAATAAGTTGGACAAAAGTTGGCAAACACTCAATAAATGGAAAATGAGGAGAAGCATGAGGTAGGGGGAACTAAGGGGGTGTCTCAGCATGAGGCAAGGGCAGATGGGGAGGGGGGTGCCTAAGACAGTGGCAGAGCCTAAGAAGATAGCGCCTAAGAAGGCATCGCATAATATTGTAGAGGATGAGGTTGAGTTAGGGCATGTTGTCAATGATGCATTCATACTCATTGATTCCTCTACCCATAATCTTTCAAAAGCCACAGGATGTTGGCAAGTGTAAGAGAGTTGGCAAAAATAAAAATGGGACACATGGCCAATGTATGAGACCTTCATCCAATAGGTGGACAAACCTACCGATCCGATCTGATCCGATATTTCGGATCAGATATCCAGCTCTATTTTTTTCAAAAATTGTGATAGTATTCAACCTGGTATCCAACCATTATTCGATCTGAAAACACCGGATTGGATCGGCCAGCCGGATACCCGTTGATTCGATTTTTTTCATATTTGTAATATTTTTATAGGCTAGAAAATTAAAATTGTTTTATTAAGGATCTCAGTTATGAATTCAACTCATAAGTACAATACATATCAAAAATATAATTCAAATGCAAAAATGAAATCAATATCTTTGTAAAACAAAAAACATTAGTTCACTTAAGTGACCCAACATTTTATAATACTTGTAGGCTGCAGCCTTGAAAGATCTAAAGGGAAACGGGAAGAAAAACAAACGGAAGAAAGATATTTTGTTTGGGTTTGTAAAGGGAAACGGGAGAAAATAGAAGGAAGGGAAATATTTTCGTTTGGCTTTGTATTTATTTAATAATATATTTGTTTGGGTTTGTAAAGGGAAACGGGAAGGAAAAGAAATGAAGAGAGAAATTTTTGTTTGGGTTTGTAATTATTTAATAATATTTTTGTTTGGGTTTGTAATCATTTAATAAATTTTAAAATCACCGGATCGGCTTCGGGTATCTAAAAAAATTTTTGCCTGATCCGTATCCGATCCGAAACTCCGGTAAAAATATAGAATCGGATCGGCCGGATCAACAGATCGGATCTTTCGGATCGGATTTTTTGGTCACCCCTACCATCCAAGTACTATACGATGATATACGCAAAGATGGAAATCTTAGGGTTACCTTTTAAAAGTTTTCATAGAGACACTTATAGAAGTCAAAACACCCTCTACATAAGTCGTAGTGGTGGTACAAACACCTAAAGTGGTGGTACAAGAGCTTATAGTTAGAAAAACACCCGAAGTGGTGGTTCTATCCGTAGTGGAGGTTGAAGAAGTTGGTGGATGTGCCGTAGAAAATCCTTTACAAATGGTAATTAGTGGTGAAAAAATACCCATAATGGTGGTTGAAGAAGTTGGTGAAAAAACACCGACAATGGTGGTTGAAGAAGTTGGTGAAAAAACACCCGCATTGGTGATTGGAGAACAACAAGCAAGAGCAAGAGGCTCAATTAAAAAAAAAAATCTTAAGAGAAAGAAGAAACTGTCATGGGTGTTTCAACATCCACTCGTAGTGGAGGCTGAAGTAGAAAATCCTTTACAAATGGTGGTTAGTGATGAAAAAACACTCGTAGTGGTGGTTGGAAACAACAAACAAGAGGCCCAATAAAAAAAATCTTAAGAGGAAGACGAAACATCCACCGGCCCTTCGATCTCCATACATGACAACCATCACTCAAAATATGCTAATTGTCAAAGTAGATGAAGAAGATAAACTTGTAGTGGAGGTGATTAACTTAAAAGAAGCGGACATGTAACATCTAAAACTCTTCATTATAATGTTTTCTTAACTTTTATTAGGATGTTTTTTTAACTCTTCATTTTTTTTCTTTTCAGCAATGAAGTGTTATTGTACAACGACTACACCACGCTCAAAAGATGTCATATGCTTTCACTAAAAAATGAATCTTATGTGAATTCTGGTGTAGTCGATGTCATGACACACTTTATCAATTTTTGGAATAAGAGAACGACCCAACCCAAAAGAATTTGCTTTATTACATACTCTTCTATAAGCTATTGTTTTTTAATATGATTGTGTGGTCTTATTGTGATATTAATTTACAGAGCGTTTATAAGCTTCAAGAATTTTATTTATTTATTTATTTATTTTTCAATTTAAGATGAAATGACAATTTTTGGATTTAAATAGTCTACTTCTATAATTATATGGGCTTTTTACATGCCATTTACTGTCAAATGGGCTACCAATGGCTCATTCATAATTACATTAGCCACTAGCGGCACATAGATTTTATTATTAATTATTAAATAGACTACTTTCATATTATTAATTTTAATAGGTTCATTAACTGATCTGATAGTTTTAATTTCTAAGCCTGTTATTGATTTAATTTGTAATTTTGGGTAAGCCCATTAACTTAAATTGACCTAGTTTTTGCAATTTTATGCCTGTTCCCTTTCGGCTAATATGGGTTCTAGAATCTAGCCTATGATAGATAAGGCCTTACAAATAACATAAAATATTAAAGCCCAATTTCTGGAGGGGATGGGGTTGACAGAAAATGGCCTGGATTCTGGAAGCCAAGCTCTTCATCTGGGTAATATGAAGGTACTGCAAAAAAAAAAAAAAAAAAAAAAAAAAAATTAATAATAATGTAGGTAAGATAGACGAGAAGGAGTTCTATGTTTTATGCGGTCTGTTAACTCAATAATGTTAGAATCTTCTTCTTAAAAATAATAATTTATTCAATATTAGCGTTGTATGCCTTAAAGAAACATATTCAATTGGTCCCAAATCTTAATTTTATAACCGGTTCGCATGAAACAAATGGCCAACATTCCTAGAGAATTTACGAAAGCGATATGACTTTTTCTGAGACGACGAAATGTTAAACTGACTTATGTAAGAAGATTTTACAGCAACATTTAAGAAGACCGGTAGTAGAATGTAATGTAGGATGAATAGGACAGACTTGACTACTGATAATAACATTGAAGATATTAATGTGTAGTAAAAGAGTTGATGATCCAAGATGTAATAATATACATACACTTACTTACTACTACTTACTACAGAGATCTTAATTTTGTCATCACACAACATTAGGGCCATGTTGAAAATTAATGGACCAAACTATGTGTAATAATATTACTATATATATATTCTCCATGGAAAATTAAAAGAAAGCAAGAACTTATTATTATTAAAGGGTGGGAGTGGTGGGTAGTGAAGACTTGGTCTTGAACTTCCTGTGTGGTTTTAGATCGAGCACAATGACAGAGATGTTGTCTTTGCTACCCTTTTGGATGGCAAGCATGGTCAGGTACTCGGCTGCTGCTTGTGCTGCAAGATCCACCCCTTGCCCGCGCTGCTCCTTGTTGTTGTTGTTGTTGTTGAATGAAGCAGCAGCCACGCTTCCTCCTCCTCCTCCATTCTTCTTGTGCCATACAAGGATTCTTCTTCTCGCCACTTCACAGGCTTCTTCATTTGACATCACGTCCCACAACCCGTCACTCGCTAGGATCAGACACTCGTCTTCCCGCGCCCGCGGAACAAACACCACTTCTGGCTCCGGGATGATCCATGGTTTCAAATATCTGTCACCTATTATTATTATTACCATTATTATTGTTATAATGAGTTAATTTTAATGTTCCAAATACACTTAAATTCTTCTCCTTTCTTTCTACACTTACTTACCAATGGACCTCGACATCGCAAGGACACCAAAAACGCGATGGCCGTTCCACTGTATCACCTTTCCTCCAGACGCTTCTATTCTTGCATACTCATCCTCCCGATTTGGCTTAAAAAGAAGAAGAAAACAAACCCTATTAATCATATGCAGTAAGTACTACTGTATACAAGTTAGATAAAGTCCAGTACTCTTACTTTGTGGTCCACGGACAATGCTATGGCCTCTTTCCCACGATAAAGGACGGCCCTTGAATCCCCACAGTTTGCAACTACTACGTGTGAGGGACAGATCAATGCAACCA
This sequence comes from Impatiens glandulifera, assembly GCF_907164915.1. Lineage (NCBI taxonomy): Eukaryota > Viridiplantae > Streptophyta > Magnoliopsida > Ericales > Balsaminaceae > Impatiens > Impatiens glandulifera. The sequence goes on along the minus strand of NC_061862.1, from coordinate 161,965,808 downwards.
CAGCAGTTGATCCAACGGTTTCAGGGGCCACAGGCTCGCAGCAACTAGCCGCCTCTTCCTTTCCCCCTCCAACTTCATCGTCAACTTTCTCAAAGCAACGACTGAAGGCTTTCTGCCACTTCACTTGTAGTACGCAACCACCACCGCCACTTTCACTTTCTTCACCCGATCCTACACCCCCCTCCTCCTCCTCCTTCATCATCTCCTCTCCTAAAGCCAAGTGAACTCGATCCCGACAATAATTTGCCACCTAAATCCACAAACACAAATTCCCATTTATCTTTTCAAGTTTTTATATCAAACGACAATTCTATGTAATTTCTTACCTGGGATCCGCCATGGCCATCATAAACTCCAAAGAAATGTGTAGTTAAATGAGTCAAACATAAGTTGAGTCTATTAATCACATCATCTCCAACAAACATTCTGATAGGAATCCTCATAAAGCGAGGGACGGCTGCAACAGCATCCTCCATCTCTGAGCTTTTCCCGCAGATAGACATGGAACCCCATAGAGGAATCCAATCCAGTTCATAAACACTCTTAATGCAGCCTCCTCCTCCTCCTCCTTTGCCAATACTGGTGCCCCTAGGAAGCTGAAGAACCACATCAGATGTATTTAAACCATTAGAACCCTCGAGGAGGTGGTGATGATGATGATGTAGACTAGAAGAGCTACTAGCTACAACTGTAACAACATCAATCATAGGCTTCTCTTCGATACTTCGTTCCCTTAAAGCAATAACCTTACCAACAACAATCTGACCACCGTCATCAATGGCTTCGACCTCAACAGCAATCGGCAAGCTTAATTCTTCATTAACAACAACTAGCCCAGATTCAGAAGACATCTCTTCTCCTCCTTCTTCTTCTTCTTCAATTAAGGCAATCCCAACTCCCTCATTTGCAAATGCTAATCCAGAATTTGAAAATAAACTGGCAGTTTCTTGGACCAATTTCAAGCTGGTAATTTCCACATTAGTTGCGCCCTCACATGTAGAAGGACTTATGGTTAGTGTGACGGCAACAGCCGCTGGCGGAGACATCTCATCCATCAAAACAACCACCTTATGCACATAAGACAAATCACTCAGACAGATAATAAGCTTTCAATAGCAGCAGCGTTGCTTGTTCTCACAATACCAACACCACCACGACCATCATAGCAAGCAAAAACAACCTTGGATCACCCAAATAACCAAAAGCTTCGTCAATCCCCAAGAGAGGCACAAAACTAATTAATTATTATTTAATAAGTCACTGGATCTAGTATAGTATAGTATAGTATAGATTTTGAGTCACAAAGGGGAAAAGTGGTGAATACCCAAAATCGGACGAGGCTCGCTCGTATATATGATTCAACTTTTCCATTACCAACCTTAAAATAAATACATGAACCGCTTAGGAAACAGACAAAAAAAGAAATATTTTTGAAATCCTTATCCATATCAATCAACAAGGGGTAGAAGTCATGAGAAAGAACCTAGTTAGGAAAACGGGAAATCAACTTCAAAGTGAACCAAACCCTACCTAAAAAAGGTAGCAGCTTTCTGACGAAACAAACAAATCATCATGGGTTCCATGGATCTGAGGCAACCCATTTCAGCCTCTCTCTCTCTCTTTTGTAATGTAACAAGACGAGCCTTTTACCTCCTAAGTTTTCTTCTTATTTATTCCAAATAATATATATATATATTTAAAAAGAAAATCAAGAATTTCATGGAAAGAAGGATCCTAGTACAATCTCATCCGAGATTAGATTAGATTAGGTAAGGGGAGTGGGGGAAAGTCAGATAGAAATGAGAAAGATGAACTGAAAGAGAAGAAACATACCATTTAAAAAAAAAGAAAAAGAACCTCTCTCGAAACATGGCCTACTACTGGGATGGATGGATGGATGATAGCCTGTTTGTTTTACGTCCAAGATCTTTCTTTCTTTCTTTCTTTGCTTGCTGGGCTGGGCTCTCTCAACCTCTCACACAGAGACACACAACACACACACAGAGAGACACACAAGCACATAGAGATTAGAGAGAAGAAAGAAAGAAAGAAAGAGAGAGAGAGAGAGAGAAAAAAAAGGAAAAATGGATGTACTATTTTAATGCGAGTGCAGAGAAGGGGGAGCTGCTTTGGGCGACACGTATGTCATTCAATTATCTAATTTCAATCAATCAATGCTTCCTCTGCAATTTAAAATGTTGTGGTATGGTGGTTAGATGACAACAAGTACCTTCCTTCATTCATTCATTTATTCATTCATGATTCATGGACTTTTCATCCTACCAAAAATCAAACAAAACAAAACATAAAAACACGTGTTATCTCCCCCCTGTGGAAGTAGTAGTAGTTCATCCAAATTCCAAACACACACAACTTTCTATTTGGCTTTTCTTTCCCTTTTGTTACAAAAGAGCCTTTGTCACCTAATTTGTAGAAAGAAAGAAAGAAAGTCCATACTTTTAATTTTATTAGGATTTAAGACTTTTACCTCTCTTGACTTCTTTCAGATTTGAAATCACTTGTTATTATTAATTAATTATCTTATTATCAATCAATTTCTATGTTTAAGTTGTCATACCATACCATACCATACCGCTTCATTTATAACTTTTAAATTGAGTAAAATTATCCCTTAAAATTTGAAATTGACAACTTACATTTATTTATAATCATGGAGATTTCAAATTATATATAAACACAAGTGGAGTATAATATAAGTTTGGAGAGGAGAGGAGAGGAGAGAAAGTATTAGTTAAAAAATGAGGTAAGAAAAAGGATTAGATTAGATTAAGATTAATGGTGAGGGGACAATGAAGATGGCAAAACACCAATTGTGGAATACTTCTTTGTTAACTTGTCTTTGAATTGCCTCATTCTGGCATCTACCCGGGCGGATAACCCAATCTTGGTCTCTTGTCTGGCCTTAGAGCGCTCTCTGTTCCACATGGTGCGGTCCTCAATGTCTTTCTTGTAGTACTTAATCTCTTGGATGACATGATGGTCCATGGGTCGGAAGGACCTCTGGAAAGACAAATGCGTCAAATAGGGAAGGTTGCATAGGATTGTTACTAGGATGGTTGCCACCCAGAATTTTGGGGCCGGGGCAAGCACATCCATCAGCAGCCGGTACCCGTTCCCGCTGTGAACAGGAGACAACATCCCGTACAGGAAAAGGAATATGTACCATGATACAACGCTTCCCCATATTATGAAATGTTGTATCCATGTGAAGTGGCTCATCGTCAGCGCTATCTGCACGTTTACTCCCCAGATTATGCACGTGAACATCACACTCCCCACCGTCCACATGTCTGCCGTCTGCCCGTCTCCTCTGAATGCTTCCTCGAAGAAGATCAATATGCTCACGAAGAATATCACAATCGACGCGTATAGCCCGTTACCCATCCACCCGAATATCCTATACCAGTCAAAGAACAAGTTGTTTGGTCCTTGCTGATAAAGTGCAGGGAACTGCCACCACCAAAAATACATTCACTTTTAATCCAATCCAATCTATTCCATTCCATTCCATTCCATTCCATTCATTACTTACCTGTAAACAAATCTCCGAAGAAACATCTTGCTCGAATACGCCTAGTGAAATCACTGGCAACGAAGTCAGTACAACATTGAACAGAAGCATATACCAGTTGTCATAAATAGCTTGACCCGAGAACCCAGCAAACGCCTCAAAGTAGAATAGTGTAAGCCCAAAAGCTATGTTCTTGTAGAAGAAATAACATATCTGAAACCATTATTAATCTCAAATTAAACTCCGTTTTCCCTAACTAACTAATTAATTAATTAATTAATGCATCCAATATTACCATCTGAGCAACTCTCTTATAGCACCAGTGTCCATGGACCACAAGAAGTCTTTCTAGAAACTGAAATTGCGCAATTGAGAAGTCGCTAGCCATCACCGCCTGCAAATCAACATCATTAAGAAGACATTTTCAACACTATCTAATCTATCATGCATTAGATAGATACAAGCTAACCTGCATTCCCTCAACACCGCTGATGCCTACACCGATATCAGCTTCTTGGATCATTCCAACATCATTTGCACCATCACCAATTGCCAATGTTGTTTTTCCAGTCCCTTCTTTAACCAATCGCGTCACCTGTTTTATCCAATGACATACATAATAAAATTAATTGAAGAAGAAAATAAATTAGGCGATAAGAGTCTAGGGGAAACACGGAACGACTATTTTTACCAAGGCCTTCTGTCTAGGAGAAACGCGGCAGCATATGACAGATGCACATCCAACCGCTAAATTCAGAAATGCATGCTTCACGTCATCCTCTAAAGCATAAACCAATGTTTTCCCGTCTATAATCAGAGCAAATGCGGCGTGAGGATCCTTCTCAACACTTATCATTTTGGAGGAATTTGTGATTTGCAGCAAAATGTTCTCCTTGATGGCCTGTTCAGTTGTTAAAAAGTTCAAAAAATTAAGAATTTAAATGAAGAGCCAAGAAACTTTTAAAGCGTGTGTACCTCTTTAGGTTCTTGCTCTAAGGCATCTGTATTTGTTGATGATATACAGATTTGCTTCATCCCCTGACGAAGAAGACTGCAAGAAAACCTGCACATTGTAGTACATTTGTAGTTCAGTTACTAAAAGTACCTACCTACAGAGTAATCAAACAGTATGGTGAATCTACTCCAGGCTGTCTCTTTGAATGGTGAGATACAAACCCTATATTGATTGCAGTTTCCATCTTGTCACCTGTTAGAACCCAGATCTTAAGTCCAGCTTGAGCCAGTTTATCTATGCACTGGGGAACCTAGAGAAAGAGAGAAGGGGGAGATAGGATAAACTTTAAAATTAGATAATCTGATGAAAATCAGATCCGGTGATGCAAAAAATGAGAACAAATACCCCTTTCTGTAGTTTGTCTTCTACAGCAGTTGCACCAACCAAGATTAAATCCTTTTCCATCATATCTGAAACCTTTTCTAGCATTGCCTCCCTATCATTCCCAATGGCAGTTTTTGCCTTGAGAAACTCTCCATTCCATGATGTGAACTCTTCCTCGTCAAGTTTCCTAAAGGAAAGTGCCAATGTACGCAATCCAGTATCTCCGTATCCATTTAGGTGCCTAGTGGTAGCTTCCTCGTAAGCTCTTCCATCTCTTGCTAACCGGTCAAATATGATGCTGATAAAATCATATAAGAATGAGACAGGTATATCAGAATCACAAAGCTGCGTGGATTTTGGAAAGAGTTCCAATGCATGATGATTAATCAATAAAAAACAGTCATACCTGTCCGCCCCTTTGCAGAAGAGAAAAATCTGGCCATCCTCGTCCCGCACCATAACTGACATTCTTTTCCTCTTGCTAGTGAAGTCCAAGAGTCCAAGAATTTTGTACTCCCTGCAAGAAAACAGTTGAAAGATAAGAGACATAAACATGAAACATGAACTGAAATAACTAAAGAAATTACTCTTTAACCTTTCGACTGGATTATCATAAGAAGGGTATCTTTCTTGAACATAGATGTTTGACTGTGTTCTTCTGCAGAACTCAAAGCCAAATTCTCGGGCAGCAACAAGAAAGGCCGCTTCATCTGGAGACTCGGCTTCATAAGTCATCTCACCAGTCACCTCGTTCATCTCGGGAATTGCAGTGTGACAGATAGAAAGTATCCTGAAAAATAACAGAATTTGTTCGGAATTGGGTTCTTTCATCCAACTTCCCTTCATGAGACGGCTATCCTCAAAGCTAAATCCCTTTATGACTCGTCTTTGATCGTTTTCAGTCTCGGAAGTGACAATGGTTTCAAGTTCAATCTGGGAAGCATCTATATCATTTTGGCATATATCAGGATCATCGTCATCTTCAAGGTTCATGGCCATTTGCTTTGCAGCTGCACGTTCAACCTCACTTGGTCGTGTGCCATATGAGCATCCGGCGATGGAACATTTGAGAAAATCCATTTGGTTGCACGTTAAGGTGCCAGTTTTATCAGAAAGGATGGTATCCACCTGGCCTAACTCCTCATTCAAATTTGAAGTCCGTGCCTGGGCAGGTGTTCCAGTCTCCTCATCATACATGTGGATGTCTTGATTCATGAAGAATGCTTGCAGGACCTTTACAACCTCTATTGAAACATATAGTGATATTGGGATCAAGTAACCATAGAGGATAAGGGCAGTGATCAAATGATAAAAGCCAGACAAAGCTGGTCTAGTGGGATCGTATAGCTTTGAATCGACATAGGGCCTCAAATACCAGAAGTTGGGCATCTCATATCCAGTGTTTACAGCAAATCCTATTGAGCTGATCAATGAGATAAAAACAAGAAGGCTAAAGAGAATATAAATGACTTTGTCCATTTGCTTTTCGATCCTGCTCCTTTTGGACGGAGATTTGGTTGCATTTTGCATGACTTTGCTATCATGTCCGGTGAACACTACCACGCCATAAATATAAGCTGTGTTCCTAAGTTTTGAATCTCTTAGGAGAATGTGATTAGGATCCAGAGGATGAACCTCTTGAGCATACTCAAAATTGCCCATATAAGTATAGAGATTGGGATTGGGGTCTTCACACTTGATCTTTCCTGTGAATTCCTTAAAACTGGCATCATCATCTAAAGTTAAGGTTACCTCCAAAGCTCTTTTTACTTTAAGGTTTGTTTCCCCGTCCAAATTCATTGTCTCTACGTAACAGATACCATCCTCATAGCTTGATGACAGCAGAAGTAGATCAGCGGGAAAGAATCGGTCCTTCTCCACCTTGACGACGTCTCCTACTCGAAGTTTCATCCAGGGTTTATGAGCAAATACCCCAGCTCCTTTATGATAAGTAGCTTTATGCATGTTAACCTTCATGTCCTGAATAAATCTGCGCGAGTCCTCCAGAGCTTCCTTTGCCATACTAAGACCGATGACAAAAGCGAGAGGGGCAATCATACTGACTGCGGAGAAGGGAGCGATATCTGTAAGGGAGAGAGCCGCGGCCAAGAGGAAGTAGATATTGGCAACACGTCTGAACTGTTCGAAGAGTGCCTTTGGGAGGAAGGTGAGGAAATTGTACTTTGTTGTGGATATGTAGTTGGTACAATATTTAAAAGGTTTCTTTTCATGGAGTTTAGGTTGGTTGCAGTGGACAATTCTGGAGAATCCAGGGCCGTCGAATTGGCACGGCTCCTCTCCTTCAGAAGAAGAAGCAGCAGCAGCAGCATGAGGATGAATGCACGCAAATGTATAAAGATGGCTTCTGCGAATCTTGGCTCGTATCCTACCCCGTGTCATTGTCAACTAGTCCCGTACCGTACCAAGTATTATTTGAAAAACCTCTCCTTTTTATTCTTCTTCTATTTTTTCAAAATTAAAGAATAATGAAAGAACAAGCAGCAGCAGCAGCTGTTTATAACTAATTCCCTCTGAGAGACAGAATGAATAATCTCAGTCAGTCGACTACTGACTCAGAGGAAATTGAAACATAGATTAGCCATTCTTCATCATCCTCCTCCTCCAACACATTATTATAACATACATAGACATGGAAAGGCCTTGATTTCACATATTAATACAAATCAACCTTAATATAGTATATGCTCGAGGCTACAACAGAGTAGAGAGTATAATTGCAGAGACAATAATGAATATAATTCCAGATTGATCAACGGAGAAATGAATTAGGAGGATTACATTACATGGAAATGCAGGCAGGCAGGCAGCGTCCAGATTGAATGAAAATTATGAGGATTACATTAACAACGGAATTGCAGAGATGGTGGTGGTTAGTGAGAGAAAAGTGAAGAGGGAGGAGGAGGAGGAGTCATCTCTCTCTCTCTCTCTCTCTTCTCCGTCCAAACTCTGAGGCAATGCCAGGATTTCACGGGCCATCTCTTTCCCCCATTCCATTCTTAGGGGGCTTAAATTAAATCAACAATTTTCTTCCCTTCCCTTCCCTTCCCTTCCCTTCCCTTCTAAACTAAATTATTATTATTATTATTATTTACTTACCTCTTTCTTTTTAATTAATTATATCCGTTTCTTCCCGCATTTTTAGCTAACGTTAACTCCTCCACCTAATTTTATAATGAGAAATAACATCTTCTTTTTTTAAATTTTCAGTTTCTTTTTCTTATTATTGTTACACCATTAACAATTTTATAACACTCAAAATATAAAATTATGGTTATGGTTTCAGAAATAAGAGATATCAGTTAATTAATACATTTTTATTTATTTATTTATGTTATAATAACAAGGGGAATTAATTATAAACTTTTATGACATGTATGATGTATGCATTATTATAGGTTTGGTAAGAGATTATATAAAGCATTAGTTATCATTGTTAATAACATATAAAACACTTAACACTATTGATACTAATTAATTAAATATGGTTTAATAGTTAAACATATTGTTTCTAAAAGAAAAAAGGTTATTGAACCGAAACACAACTCACACGATTTATTAAACACAAGTTAATTTGAATAAGTTTGTGTTCCTACAGAAGTTATCATTCTCTTCTCTTTTAATACAATGAAAAATGCTGAAAATTCAAAGCTTTTGTGCACTCTTTCTTTCTTTATAGGAAGCAATACTAAACTAAATAATGCGTATCATTTAGAAAGGAGGCAGATCATGGTTAGTCTTCTGTGCTGCTGAGGGCACTGGAAATCCATTGAGAAGCAGCAGCCGTTTCGGCTTCAAGTTCCACATGTGGCGAAATAAACATTGGGGTGATCGTGACCTACAATAACAGTGAATGAATGAATGATTCGTTTGTTTGTTTGATCTTTTGGAAACTCAACTTCATTTATTTTATTGATCTTACAAATCCATTTTGAAGTGCTTTGAAATCATGGTCATCATCCATATCTTCTAGTTCATGACATTCCTTGTCCAGAAACTGCAAGAGACTGTACATTAATATACATGTAAATAGAAATGAATGCTGAATTCTGGGGTACCTCCATCCTGAAGTATTTAACAGCAGCGCGGCTAGAAGCAGACTTTCCTGCTGCTGAAGCCCCTACGGATTCAACCACTTCCACGTTTTTCTTCTGACGTTGTGCTCCCTGTGAAATTAAAATCAAAATTTTAATTCTGAAACTAAATGAAAAGTAGAAGCAGAAGAAACAAACCGCAGCTGATGCATCTCGGCCAAGCTGTGCAAGCTGCATCCCGAGCATTTGCTGGTTGGGCATGAAACGTCCACCAGCAGCTGCTGCATTTTTGTTTGCTGAAACTGCTTGCCAATTAGGCATGGATCTCCTCCACAAACTTTGCTTAGTCATTTTGAAGCCCTGTATTGTAATTGTAATTGTAAGAAAATGAAACATTATTATTGAGAAATGAAACAAGTTAAAATATTATTAACCTTGTTTGTCAAAGGAGAGATGGGAACATCAATAGTAAGTAAGCAACTCTTGGGGAAAACTTGTTTCTGATCAGCTGCTGCAGCAATATCTCTAATCGCTGAATTCACTAATGGTAAGCACACTGTCACTGCATCCTTGAAATCATTATCTTCACTTGAATCTTTCTTCCTGAAATATTAATTAATTACCAAATATTTTTAAAAGGACATCTAGCTCATTCATTCTTTACCAGTTCAATGAAATCGACATAGAAGGAATGCCACTAATTAATGCTTCCCTTGCTGCGGCTACACCACCCAAGTAAAACCTAAAAATGATTTTCATTTTCAATCCAATCCAAACCACAATATAATATAAATTAAACTCATTATTACATTTGTTGGCCGCAACTAGAACCTCTGTTGATTCCACTGATTACCTGAAAAAAAACAAAGATTCGTCAACTTTCAGTAATTGATGTGTTGTGCTGTATAGGTTTAATTTGAAAACCATATACATACCAAGAGTGGCTTTCGTGAAGAAAATAAGGCACCCGATAAAGCTAATGATACACAGTCCGCAGGAGTGCCTGCATGCAATGCAATGCAATACAATACAATGCAATGATCTAATTTATTCATTCATGATACTTTTTTTTTTTTAATTTTGAAAGAGGAAATTAGATGACGCAAAGATTCATAGATATACCGGAAACTTCAAAAGCTGTGGCACCAGTAATGTCGACAGAATTGACAGCAACAGTCTCTTGATGAGTTAAGGAATGAGCAGAGGATGACTTGTCCCTGATAAACAGATTATTGAATAAATGCAGACAGCTATAGCATATGTATATTATAATGTAAGTAAATGAAACCTACGTACGATTTAGGAGCGCAGACATATACATTGTAGAGACCTTGAAGAACCAAAGCCTGGACCAGGTGAGTTAAGCCGGGAGAGTCAATGCCGTCGGCATTAGTTAGCAAAACAACAGGCTTGGAATCATCCACATCCGACGTTGAAGGATCAGAGGATGATGATGATTCATCCTCCGTCGTCTTCTTGTCATCCTCGTTACCTTTCCTCTTCAGAAGCGCTTGCTCTAGGTTCGAGACAAGCCCGGGAGGCATCATCATCTTCTCAAACGGTTGAAATTACAAATTAAGAGAACAAGACTATTTCCCTGAAACCAATATCTATCTTTGATTGAACAAGACAGGATTAGAAAGGAAAGCCAGAAAGGTGGTCAACAGACAGACCGGTTCGCACGATGATGTTTTAGTCTTTTAGCTATTATGAGAGAGAGAGAAGAGAGAATACAATCAATGATCTAAATATAGAAATGGTTTTCTAGAGAGATAGATCATCAGACAAAGGAAGGAAGAAGGAAATTTTCAAAATTATTTATTCATTCATGTCAATCTCAATTCTTACTTACAACCACCACAAAAATCAATATATTTTCCTATGAATTTCAGAATTCAGACAGACAGAGTAAACCTGTTTGCCTCCAAGGAAACAGATTAACAATAGAGCACAACTCCACATGACATGACTGACTGGATGGAATTCAAAACCTAGACCTGTTGTTTATAATACCAATACACACTAACATATTCTCAAAGGACTCTGATGAGGCTGCTGGATTTAATATATTATTTATACAACACACGATCCATCATCATTTCCTAGTGAAATTCTTCTTCTTCTTCTTCATCCTCCACCACCACCTCCTCCTCCTCATCATCATCATCAGTAACTATAAAACCTCCCAGGGTCTCGTCTTCTTCGTCGTCTTCATTTACATGGACTGTCCGCACCTCGTGGTGTTTGTTGTTTTTACTTGAGTTGCCACCACCCATTGATCTTGTTGAATATTTAGCTCCCCCCACCACCTTTCTCAATTTCATGATCGCCTGGTCGTCTTCTTCATCGCTCTCACCCTTCCATTCATCATCATCATCATCGTCATCATCCCTCTTCTTCCTAGTAGACCTCACACCCTTCTTCTTTCTTTTCTGATAGGATGAACTTTCATCATCTTCGCTTTTTCCCTTGGGTTCCTCAAGAAACCAGTTCCAATTATTGCCTCCGCATACCATTTTCTGTGGGAATTTATCAAATTCATGCCCCAGAACAAGGAATCCGAACTCTGCACTTGCATAATAAAACGTCAAAATTAAGCAGAAACATTCATTTATTTGTTCTTTGGATTTGCAATTTCAAATATATGAGAAACAGTGATATAATCAATACAAATAAATAAATGAAGGGGGTGCAGATTAAAAGCAAACCTTTGACGGGATCAATTTCAGATATATCGATAGACTCCAACTCCAAATCATCAACACCCTTGTGTCCAAATCCTCCCAGATGTAATCTCTGTCTAGACAGATCATTCTCATTTGTCACCGCGCTCTTCGTCTTTTCATCGAGCTTGATTCTTTTCAGCCCTAACCACACCGGCCGATTCGACGACAGACAGAACTTGTCGCCGGCCTCGAGTTTACCTTTCTCGGATCTCCTGAAAGTCTGAATTTCTTCTGTGGAATGGTCAAATACCCAGATGGGATTTCTTCCAATGACTTCGAATCGGACCACAAGCAGCGAGGGACTTGTGTCATCTTCTTCTGGTTGGAGTTGGAGTTGGAGAGAAACGTGGCGACGAGAGACGAAGCGGTCGTTGGGGTCAGACGAGCCAAATCCGCCTCTGCCGAGCACTTCCTTGGATCCCCCCTCTCTCAACACAAAGGTTTCGGAACCACAATAATAATCATCATCATCATCATCCTGTCCTTGGATTTCCATTCCTTGCACTTGACGTTCTTCAGTCAGTCAATTTATATAGACAGGGAACTCAACCAAGATCTTGAAAGGGCCGGCGGCAAATTCTTTTCTTTCTATTTTTTACGCCTCCATCGTGGTGTAGTGGTGGTATTCACTCGCGCTGCATTATAAATTTCAAATATCTAGTGTGTGTGTGTGTTCTTCATATAGATATTTTACATTAGAGCTGGGAAGTATGATTCGGGTTTATTAAAATAAATCTGTTAACCGAACCGAATAATTTTGAAAAGAGTGATAATTTTGTCAATAGAAAGTGCATTATAAATAGTAAAAAATTAATTTAAAAAATATTTATTATTATTATTTATATATATATAATTATTTATTTTATATTTTAAAATATAAAATTAATTAAAATATAAAATTAATTAAAATAATAAAAAAATTATTTACAAAATTTATTTTATTAATTCAATAAAAAATAACTTTTTTTAATAAGTATAATTATTTTTTAATATAAAATTGTATAATCAAAATTATTTATAAACTCGTAAAATAATAAATTTAAAACATAAGTGAAGTTGGACATATTAAAAAAGAAAAAAAATATATAAAAACAAAATCAATCAATCTATCACAAAGATGCATGGAAGTAAAAATTATCTATTGTATTTAGTAAAGAATCTCAAACTAGTCCACCACCACCTCATACTTGCTCTTAGTGCCTCCTCTTTATATGAGATCATGATTTGTAGTGATAGATAATCTTTAGAAATTAAGGAAAATAATAGCACTAATCAACTAGTATATAAAAAATTCAACAGACAGAGAGTAACGTTCAATACAAAAGCATAAATAATAATAATATGAATTGCAGTAACACAGTAGTAGGAAGCCAAGACTCTTACCAACAAAAACAAACCCAAAAATAAAGTCTCCTTCCCCCCTGACCCTGGCTATATAGGAGTGGGTGGTGGTAAAGAAGAGGAAATAACAACCAAGACTCCAAAGTGAACCAAATCATCAAAGAAAACACAAGGTAAATTAATTAATCAATCAATCCAAGACCCAAAATTTTCCCAAACATTTCTTTCTGGCTGAAGCTCCTCTCTTCTTTGTCTATTGCTGCTTGCATTCAGGAGGTCGCTCACCTTCCCCAGCTGGTACACTGCTACGCTTCTGCAATTTATACGACATTGACACTCAGAAACACTTCAACAAAAAATCTAAAAGAAGACCTTCATAAGCTACAATTTGCAAACAGGTGGTTATCATCAACAAATCAAACCTTAGGTGCCGCCAAAGTCTGCTCCAAATTTCAAATCATCGGTATACCAGGTTAAGAAAAAACAAAAGAGATGCATGTTAGTGGGAGTTTCATAAATATTTTTAATAACAATTCATATGTACAGACAGAACAAACCGATACCTTTTTCTTTCTCCCCTTTGTCTCCACTTCTTCTTCATCCTCATCATCTTCGTCTTCCTCCTCGTCGTCCTCATCCTCATCCTCATCATTTTCGTCTTCATCTTCTTCATCTTCATCCTCTAAGTCATCAAACTCATCTACCTGTGCAGCTTCCCCGGTAAACCATGATACTGCATGAGGAATAATCTTGTCCCGAATGGTTGAACTGCAACATATAATACAGTCAGATATTAATTTGTAAAGCAAAAAAAGATTGTACTTTTCAAGCCAACTGAACGATCAGACAAGTGCGAGACAACTATTAACTCACCCAATATCGTAGTCTTGTTCCATTTGGTTCTGAAGTTCCTCAGCCTGTTGTTCATTAGAGAGACTATAAATCAGTGAACTGAATAACCATTTAATACATTTTGATTAATAATGTCAAATGAACTCACCACATCTTCATCAAGATCCTCATCATCGTCAGGGACTTGTGGAGGCTTGAAGAAGTTGAAAAAACTCGGACAAGTTTCTGTCTTTGTGATTGGTTTTGCATTCTTTGACCCTTTCTTTGGCTTCTTCTTAAGGATTTTCTGGGTCAAACATTTTCCTGGAAGCCATTCAATTTCCGTCCTATTCAAGAAAAAAATGACATGAGTTGTAATAGAAAGAATAAAAAAATATATCTTAGATGAAAATTACACAAGTAGAAATTTACCCAATAGCTTTTTCCAATATCGGCTCATCATCCTCAATCATGTGATAAGTTTTGGTCAGAACAGAATTCTTGAAGAAAGGATTAGTATCAAAGAGGAACTCAAGCTTGAAACCCTTGGGATCATCAAGCTTAAACCATTTTATGTCTTTAATAAATTTGAGAGCTTCCTCATCACGCTCTGTTATCTACAAGAAAAACAAAATAAAATAGTAAAAACCCATTTAATTTTAGCCTGAAGAAAATAGAACGGGCAAATATATAATATAGCTTCTACCTCTTCAGTTAACACTTCATTTGTTTTCAGTGCAATGAGCCAAAAATTGGGCACACCTTTCTCTGAAACACAAATATATATTTATATATCAGTTGAGTAGGAATGATCTTCATTTTATACTACTTCGGTGCCAAAATATGAACAACAGTGGAAGGAAACTATCTAGGTGAAAGACTGTAATCACCTTCGGTGTCAATATCCTCTTCCAGATTTTGTGTTGTCTCAGCATTAACTTCAGTAACAGCATTCACAATATCATACCTCTGAAAAAATCACAAAAAATGCTCAAATATAAGGTGTTTCCACAAGAAAACAAACTTATATGAATAACCAATTCAGTAATATGGCTTTAGAAGATAAAATAATTCAATAAAGTAACAAGTCTCTTAATATGATGAGAACATTCACACATATATATATAATAAATAGTAAGGTTTGACTATAGTGATAATTTAAAAAGACAAAAATAATAATGAGATCCACAAGACCAAATGACAGGTCTGGTCTAAGAACAATAAGAAAATACCCTAAACCCAATTAATAAATACACACCTTAGTGTAAAGTGGTTGATAAAGCTTCTGGTACTTAGCTTCCAATATGGCCCTTTCCTGAAAAAACTTAGCCTCCAGTTCGTCGTGTTGGCTCTGAAAATGGAAGAAATTTTAAGAAGGGCAAATATTATTGATGAGATGAGAGCTTATTCTAGGTATTGAGAATGAAGCCAGGGCATCATATTTTAACAGAACATGCAATACTTTTATTCCTGGGCATTATATTGTAACATTATTTTGTTAGAGAATGAATGGATTTCTTAAAGTGAGATAAGTATATTTCTTCTCTGGTATATTGTGTTTGTTTCTTTTCAATTATACGAATAAAAATATCATAATTGAAAAGAAAATAAACATAGCATAAAGGAGAAATCAATTTAATTTCACTTTAAGATGTTACAATATAAAATACAGAAATATGGAGAAAAAACTAAGTGCTTCAAATATTGAGAAGGCTGATCACAAGTATGATTAAAAACAAACTATTAATCATAGGTTATGCATGTCTCTCTTAACACTAACACAAACATCTTCACTCACATCATATACTTCCAACAAATATCTTATTTACAGAACCACATTACTATAAGTGAATAATAACAAAGAATTATTAAACTCTAAAATATTTGAACATGTTATCAAGCACAAAATTGTCAAAACAAAAGGAAACAAAAATAAAAATCTAAAAATTCAGGCTTCTTTGAGAAAACATATACATATAAGAAGTAGTAGTAATTGACTATGATTTCAGACCTGCAGCTCTCTAAGAGCTTCCACACGCTCCCGAACCTTTGGGGTCAAACTCTCGAGAAAATCTGAATTCTGACCAGCCAAGTCTTGAAGTTTGTTCTGATAAATCCAGAAACAATGTTATAAATTATACCAGTAAATGATATTCAACTAAATTTTCAATATTGACAAACTCATATCCCCGTGATTGTGAACAGTACTCACCTTTAATGCATTAACAAGACCTGCTCGGTCCTCAGCACTAAGAGCTACAAGCAGTAGATCATTATATTAATCAAAGCTAGAATTAAAAATAAAAAGATGTAATAGAAGAAGCTAAGGAGAGAGTGTCAGCACTAAAGTTGAAAAGATAATTTACCGGCAGCGGCGGCGGGTAGGGAAGCAGTAAGATCGGACATATCCATGATATCCTTGTTGCTGTCACTCATTTTGTATGCGATTTCGTAAAACCTAAAACGGCTATTGAAGATATGAGAAAGAGGAAGAAGAAGAAGGGGGGCGAAATTAGGGTTACAGAAGAGAAGAAGATAAACTACAAGGAAAGGGTGAGCGGCTCTAACTTCTTTCCCTGTTCAGTTTTCAATCTCCTCTAGAGACTTAGAGCGTGACCTAATAATAATGGACCTTAAGGGCTTCTTTTCATATATATATATATATAATAAGTAATTGTATAAATACTAATTTTATCCTTCAAGTTCTGACCAGTTCTTAAATTTATACATAATTTTAAATAAGTTGTTTATATTCTAAAGTTGATATAATGTTTCAAATTTTATATAAATTGACGGTACAGTATTAATCTAGATGAGTTAAAAAAAATAGATATTACTAAATCATAACAAAGACGTTTTTTTTTATATATATATTTTCGTCTTTCTCATTAAACATTTTCGAATGCCTCTAGGTGGAGGTCAATAACTTTAATAAGAGACTTTTTTTCTCCGTTATTATATATTGTCAATCTATATAAATTTAAAATATTTAATCAAGGTAGTCTAAAGGTAAGAGTTGGTTTAAGAGACCAAAAGGTCACGGTTCAATTTCATCTGAAAACGTTTTGAGTTTAAACAGGAGTCATAATTGTGGGGTGTCAGTTAGCTCTCTTAAAAAAAATAAAAAAAATAAACAACTTTAAAATATACATCAATTTAAGGACTCGTCCCAATTTTTCCAACTTAAAGGAATACAATTAGTGTTTATCCCTATCAGAAATTGTTAAAATAAATAAATAAAGTATGTATATTTGGTTTAAGAAGTGTATTTGAATGGGAAAGTTATCCATTTTTTCTGTTGTCAAAAAAAAAAATATTCTTTTATAAATTATGAACTCATGTTGAAAACCTTGTTTTCAAATAACTTTAGTTTGAGATATTGAAAAGTGGATTATTTAATATAATTTATATAACAAATATAAAAATATATTTTTAAATAATATTTTAATTGAGAATTTTAACAATAAGAAATTATAAAATAAAATTATGAAAATAATTTTAAAAATAAAGGTGTAATATATATATTGTTTTTGTTAATTTTATAGATCAAATATATTTTATTTTTTTAAATGTAAGATGATAGAATAACTTCACAATATATTTATATTTTGAGAGATCAAATATAATTATTTATGTATTTGTGTAAGTAAAAACCATTAGACAAAAGACCTGTTTTTTCAAACAATTTATGTCATTTTTTGTGATATGGATATAGAGTTCTAAGCATTTTGTTTTTTTACATGTATTTGGTCTTATTTAAAGCCATGTGTTGATATGATTTATATATGAGTTTTTTTTTTGTTTATTATAATTTTACATTTTAGTTGGAAGTTTCAATTTAGAATTTCATATTTTAGTTTCAAATTTTAAAATTTGGTTGTAACATGGTCATTTAAATTGGAGGCACAAATTATAAAAAAGGACAAGAGAACTCCAAACTGTCAAACATAATTGCCCTTTAAATCAACCAAAATGGCAACCATGTAGGTACATTTTCACAAGGGTTATAATATATATACACAAAGAAAAGTATATGTTTAGTTTTCATCACAATTATTAAGTAGTCTGGTTCATACATTTTCCAGCTATCATTGACATTAGTTGTTACAATATATTTATGTTCTTCCACTATATAGTACTGCAAAATATATGTCATATTGTGATTCAGGTGCATTATTGAATCATTCTTTTTTTTTAGAAGTCTTTATTTTCTTGTCTATAGATCTAGATTTGCATACATCCTCACTTAAAACACGTTCATTTATTTTAACTAAAGTTAAGAAAGAAATCATTTTTACAAATTCTAAATAATTTTTTTAAAAATAAAATAAAAAATGACATATTATATATATAACGAACTTGCATTCAAACTCTCAAAAACCATAAACATAGCCTTAACCACTATGACAAAGTGACTTGTTACATATTTCAATTGTTACTCATCAACGTCCACTAATCTATTAATTATCTCAATGATATAAATTTATGAAACTATTACATTTGAACATTACATTAAATTAAAACAAAAGCTTGTTATTTGAACTTTTAGATGTTTATTGATGTTATCATATTCTTTAGGAAAATATTTAAAAATATGATTTTTTTTTTAAGAGTTATCATTCTTTGGTTGAAGAGTTATTCGTGTTAGAATTTTGACGGACGACAAATATGGTTGTTCAAAAAAATCAGAAAACCGATAATCCAACCGAACCGATAGTTAACCGTTTTTTATTTTAACGGTTTATTGGTTAACCGGTTCTAGCGGTTTGGTCAATCGTTTTTACCGGTTAAACGGTTCGGTTTTCGGTTTACCTATTTTTCTAACGGTTTAACCGGTAAACCGGTAATAATTTAATTATATATTTTTATATTTTATAATTTGTATTATTATTTATAAATAATAGATATATTATAAATAATATTTTTAAATTTTAAATTATAATTTTTATAGAATTATTTTTAAAAAACATTATAATTTATATAAATTTTTACAAAAATAAATTTAAACAAACTTAAATAATTTATTCAGATAACGATTATTTTATTATAACTTACTGATTCTACCTCCCGTTTTATCGGTTGAGAAGGAGATTCAATCATATTAAACTATATTTGGTTGGTCAAAGACTAATCGACACAATGAATTTAAATTTTCTCAAAGAAATATATAAAAAGCTAACAAAATAACTATATAATATATTATATTGTTATAATAAAAATATGTACGGTAACATATTCCTAAACCCTAAACAATAATTTAATATATTTTTATAAATAATAGATATATTATAAATAATATTTAATAATTTAATATATTTAAAAAATATATTATATTTAAAAAATTGAATTATCGATTCCTAGTTAAACCCGGTTAACCGACCGAAACCGATCAAAACCGGTAAAACCGATACCATTAACGGTCGATTAACCAATTTGTAAAATAAAAGGCAAAACCGGTCTTAACCGGAACCGTTTAACTAGTTAACCGGTTAATCGGTCAGTTGAACACCCTAATGACAAATGCATAAAAATGACGTATTATAGGGCCTTATAAAAAATTGAATTGACAAATCACATTCTTGTTGTTGTGGGTGACGAGTATAGGTATTTGAAGTGTGACTAAGATGAACGACGAGTCTCTCGATATTTGTTGGAGGTTTGAATTTAGACTACAAATATGGTGGACCTAAATCACTTTCCCTAATATCTTTTAGTGGACTATCTAGCTAGAAATGAATCGACGTATTTTCAGTGATCGACTTCTACGTATCATCTACAACACTATTGTGACCCTTTCTAAAATACATTATGGAAAGCCGGTTAAGGAGCTCACTCCTCCTTTGAGGGGAAATTTGATGAAATGGCCCCCATAACAGGGGAAATTCCAAAAAGGGCCCCCGCCTACTAAAGTTGGCAAAAAGGGCCCTTTTGCCCTACGAAATGTCGGAAATACCCCTTCGGCGCCATTTCTTACGCTCAAAGACGCGAATTACCAATCACGCGATTTAATCTAAATCGCGTGAGTTCATCACCGCGATTTAGATGAAACGCGTGATTGGTAATTCGCGTTTTTAAATGTACGTGAATTACCAGCCACGCGTTTCTTCTAAATCGCGGTGATTAACTCACGCGATTCAGATTAAATCCCGTGATTGGTAATTCGCGTCTTTAGTCGTATATATAATTTTCAGGCCCTAATTTTAAACAAAACCACCCCGATTCTCCCTCCCACTCCGACTTCCAAAACACGTCTTCTCAACTGCCGACTTCCTTCAACATCGATCAAGATCATCGTTCACTCAACATCGTTCCTCGTTCAACGTCATCGACTTTCCACTCTATTCGACATCATCGTCTTTTTCCGCCGTCTATTCGACATATTCCGGTAAGTTTAGGGCTTTCAGTGTTAGGGTTTAGGGTTTAAAAGTGTATTATGCCGTCTATATTGATTTATATTGATGTATTTAGGGTTTAGGGTTTGGTTCTCGTTTCGTTGATGTGTGTAAATGCTTTTAGTGTGTATATGACGAGTATTGTATGAATGTTCTTATTCTGCATGCATGCATTTCACGCTTATTCATTCATTTCTCGTTTAAGAAATGACATTTCCGTGTTTGTGAAGAAATGGTATTTCTGTGTTTTCTTTGACTGTGTAGGCTTAGGGTTTATCTGTTTTGTTGCTTTACTGCTTCATTTTCGTCTGTTCTTATTCTGCTTTACTGCTTTACGTTTAATAGAATGCCAATGAGACAGGATGAGTTGTTGATCTAAGAAATGACACATCATATGCTTAATGTCTTTAGAACTGTCCATTACTGCACCTTAATGTATTACTGCACCTTTACTGCACCTTAATCTATTAAGAAATTTGCAAGCATTTCTCAATGGTTAATTCGATTTGCTTATTCCCATCTTCTTCCTTGTTTTGTAGATGGAGTCCACTACAATACCCGAGTTTGCTGGGAGGGTATCCTGGAAAACCAATATGGGAAATATTGCTGCCAAGTTTGCCAAGATGAATCTAACTGAAAGGGTAGAGGAAACCCAATTCAGATTCTTATTCAAAGGGCACCCGTTACTGCGTTTCTCAGGAATGATTATACACCACATGCTCCTCAGGAAGTCCAGCTCAAATTCTATGGAGATAAAGTTCCTTGTGAATGGAGAAGAGCTGTGCTTCGGGATGAGGGAGTTTGCATTGGTTACAGGTCTCAATTTTGGGAGATTCCCTACTAAGCAAACAATTTTCAACCAGGTTGAAGAATCTCCAACTTTGGTTCTTAAATATTTTAAACGTATTCCACTTATTAGAATAGGAGACCTTCATTCAAAATTCCTGTCCTGCTCTGATAGGGAAGATGCATGGAAATTGGGGCTGGTATACCTTGTTTCCCATTATCTCTTTGCCCTTGACCCGAGGAGGATAATAAATATGAAACTCTTCAGCATGGTCGATGACATCGACACCTTCCTCAATTTTCCATGGGGAAAGGTGGCCTTTAGAGCAACCATGAAGGGTTTGACCAGAGACCTTGATCGCTACAGGAAGCTGTATCTGCAGAAGAAGGATGCCGCCTCGGGGAAGAAGAACAAAGACAAAGACAAAGATGTTGATGTTTCTTATACCGTATATGGGTTCGCACTAGCCTTACAAGTGTGGACTTATGAGGTGATCCAAACGTTTGTCCCCAATCTTGCAATTAAAACGACGCTTCAAACTGAAGAGCCTGTCTGCCCAAGAATAATACAGTACAAATCAAAGAGGAAGAGCACTGCCTCTGATCTTCACACTGCCCTCCAAGGCACTATTGTTAATAAAATGGAATTGTCTGAAGAAGAGAAGATCTTATATGCTGGGGATGACTTTGAAGATATGGGAGGTAATGTTTATGATGTCTTTTTTGATCTTGACTGCAGAAAGAGGAAATTTGGAGATATTGACGATGGAGTTCCTCATAAAAAAACTGTCATGAGGAAGAAAAGACAAATTACTCCAGCCAAAGCCAAACCTTCCACAAGAAGAAGAACCCGCAACCCTACCCCCAGCACCAGCACCAGCACCAGCAGCTCTTATTCTGTCGAGAGCGCCACGAGTAGAAAAGACGAAGAAGAAGAAGAAGACGAAGACGAAGAATCCTCTCCCCCAACTCCAACAGCAACAACTCCCCACGATAGATGTAGATTGGATCAACTTTCGAAGGAGCTAAATGAATTCAAAACTGTAATGAGAAACGAAATGACTCTCTTCAAAACTGAAATGAGAAATTAAATAAGTCTCATCAAAACCGAAATGAGAGATGACATAATTCTCATTAAACGGATGTTAAAGCAACTACAGCAAGGGGAGAAAAAGAAGGAGAATGAAGAAGAAAAGGACGAGGGGGATTTTGAGGTGAACACTGAGGACAATGATGTGGTGATTTTGGAGAAAGACAATGCTGTGCTTGTGGAGGAGAATGAAGTTGAGGTATGTATTTCTTGTATTTCCTTGAATTTGGATAATTGGTGCATTTCTTGCATTTCGACTAATTGAAGGCTTTTCTGTTTATTGTAGGATGGACAAGAGGAAGACAATGATGTGCTGATTTTGGAGAAAGACAATGTTGGGCTTGTGGAGGATAATGAAGTTGAGGTATGTATTTCTTGCATTTCCTTGCATTTGTATAATTGGTGCATTTCTTGCATTTCGACTTATTGAAGGATGGACAAGAGGAAGACAATGTTGGGCTTGTGGAGAAAAATAATGTTGAGGAGGACAATGAAAATGAAGAGAAGACAGTTGAAGATGGTGTTAAAAATACTGAGGTATGCATTTCTTGCATTTGGTGCAATTCGCGCATTTTTCCTAATTCTTGCATTTGGACTAATTGAAGGGCTTTTCTGTTTATTGTAGGATGGACAGGAAAAAGACATTGTTGGGCTCTTGGAGAAAACCCCTGTTGGGGAGGACAATGAAAATGAAGAGCAGACAGTTGAAGATGGGCAAAAAAATTTCGAGGTATGCATTTCTTGCATTTGGTGCAATTCGCGCACTTTTCCTATTTCTTGCATTTGGACTAATTGAAGTGCTTTTCTGGTTTTTGTAGGATGGGCTTTTGATGGAGATGGAGAAGACAGTTGAAGATGTGGAAAAAAATTTCGAGGTATGCATTTCTTGCATTTGGTGCAATTCGCGCACTTTGCCTATTTCTTGCTTTTGGACTAATTGAAGTGCTTTTCTGGTTTTTGTAGGAAATGGAGAATGTTGGGAATTTGGAAATGGAGAAGACAGTTGAAGATGGGGAACACAATACTGAGGTATGCATTTCTTGCATTTGGTGCAATTCGCGCACTTTTCCTATTTCTTGCATTTGGACTAATTGAAGTGCTTTTCTGGTTTTTGTAGGATAGGCTTTTGATGGAGATGGAGAAGACAGTTGAAGATGGGCCAAAAAATTTCGAGGTATGCATTTCTTGCATTTGGTGCAATTCGCGCACTTTGCCCATTTCTTGCTTTTGGACTAATTGAAGTGCTTTTCTGGTTTTTGTAGGATGGGCTTTTGTTGGAAATGGAGAAGACAGTTCAAGATGGGGAACACAATACTGAGGTATGCATTTCTTGCATTTGGTGCAATTCGCGCACTTTGCCTATTTCTTGCTTTTGGACTAATTGAAGGGCTTTTCTGGTTTTTGTAGGATGGGCTTTTGATGGAGATGGAGAAGACAGTTGAAGATGGGGAACACAATACTGAGGTATGCATTTCTTGCATTTGGTGCAATTCGCGCACTTTGCCCATTTCTTGCTTTTGGACTAATTGAAGTGCTTTTCTGGTTTTTGTAGGAAATGGAGAATGTTGGGAATTTGGAGGAGAAGGTGGAGGAGCAGGTGGAGAAGCAGGTGGAGAAGCAGGTGGAAGATAATGAAGATGATGTTGAAGAGAAGGTTGAAGAGAAGGTGGAAGAGGAGGTGGAAGAGGAGGTGGAAGAGAAGGTTGAAGAGAAGGTGGAAGAGAAGGTGGAAGAGAAGGTTGAAGAGAAGGTGGAAGAGAAGGTGGAAGAGAAGGTGGAGGATAATGAAGATGAGGTAATTCTTGAATTTGGACTAATTGAAGGGCTTTTGTTGCCTAATTCAATGATTTCTTTGTAGGTGGACGATGATTTCGTTGTGCAGAGGGGTAGGAAGGGGGTGCAGAGGGGTAAGAGGGGGGTGCAGAGGGGTAGGAAGGGGGTGCAGAGGGGTAGGAAGGGGGTGCAGAGGGGTAGGAGGGTGGTGTAGAAGAAGGTGGACGATCATTTCGTTGTGCAGAAGAAGGAAGAGAAGAAGGAGGACAAGCGGATAGATGAGGATGTGGTGGTACTGGAAGATGCATCCCACATCCTATTTAAGAGAAAGAGGACGGCGTCGAAAGCTTTACTTAGTCCCTACATCGTCCCTCGTCCAAGAAAGAAGACGATTGTTCTCGATCCTATGTCGACTTGTAATGAGCAACTGAGGAAAGAGTTCAGGAAAGAATTTGCGAAAGGGGCTAAATTTAAAGAGGTTCAACTCCCTGATGGTGCTGGAGACCTTAAGTTCTTCACTACAATTCTGAGGTTAAATAAGTGGCTAACTGATGTGGAGATGAATGCAGCAATTTGTCTGCTAAGAGCAAGAGCATTCGCCTACCCTAAGTCGTACTCGGCGGATTTCACCATCTTAGATTGCCAGTTTGGCCCTTTGATTACTTCATACTATGACGATTTTGTTGCTGACTCGGTTGATCCAGAAAAACCAGCCGGCCATACTTTCTCTGAAGTCTTTTACCACTACCACTGGGGTAGAGAAGATAAACATATGCCCGGTTGGAGCAGTGTTGATGTTATTTACTTCCCCCTCAACCTCAACAACCTACACTGGGTACTGTGTGTTATTCGATTGCAAGAATGGAGAATTGATGTTTATGATTGCGATCAGACAATTTTCAAGGATGAAGAATTCGGAAAATTCATGAAAGCCATTTGTGAGATGTTGCCGCCCTTCCTTCATAAAGCA
This sequence comes from Impatiens glandulifera, assembly GCF_907164915.1. Lineage (NCBI taxonomy): Eukaryota > Viridiplantae > Streptophyta > Magnoliopsida > Ericales > Balsaminaceae > Impatiens > Impatiens glandulifera. The sequence continues at coordinate 161,940,976 of NC_061862.1, read as the reverse complement.
ATGTCTGAAGTTGAAATGGCCAGGTATCCTAACATGATAAATGAAACTTTTAGATTTCATAGAATCCCACACCCTGAAGTACCAAAAGCAGAATGGAGTGGGGACTGTGGCGTTTTTGTATTAATGTATTTAGAGTACCTGACTACTAAACTTGGTCTAGAACATTGCATATCAAAGAATATGCAAGTATATAGAGAAAAGTGGGCAGTCAGGTTGTACCACCAGATTTTAGAGCCATGAAGTTGTTTGTAAACACTGAATTATTGTTGTATATTGTTTTGTAAACACTGAATTATTGTTGTAACATGTTTTGTAAACACTGAATTATTGTTGTATATTGTTTTGTAAACACTGAATTATTTCACGTGTATTGTAATATAATTCACGTGGTAATAGGTATCATAAAATTCACGTGTTTATATAATTCACGTGGTTGTAATAGGTATCATGAAATTCACGTGTATTGTAATATAATTCACGTGAATTATGTAAACACGTGTATTACGTGTATTATGTTCTGGAATATCCCAATATAATTCACGTGGCTGTAATATAATTCACGTGTATTGTAATACGCGTGATTCATAACTCACGTGTATTACAATATGACTCACGCGTATTGTAATATTACAATACACGTGAATTATATTACAATACACGTGAATTATATTACAATACACGTGAATTAGCATTGTGCAATATATATGCGTGAGTCACTGTATGGCCAACCTGTATGGAAATATCTGTATAAAACTTTCAATCAGCATACAATATTCGAAAACCAACAACAATCAATCAGCATACAATATTCGAAAACCAACAACAATAATCAGTATACAATATTCAAAATTGCACAGACAATATTCATGTTTGTGGCTGAGATGATGGCGGCTGAGATGATGATGCTCTTGCAGTAGAGGGTGCAGGCATTACTAATTTGCATGTTGCCCTGTTGTGACCCTGACCACCACATGAGCTACATCTTCTCGGCACCTTACGAATTTCACCTTGGGATGACCTACGCTTTGTTTGAGGTCGCCCTTTCTTAACCTTAACAGGTGGTTTAAAGCACACTCGTTGCTTGATATGTTCTGGAATATCCCAATACTCTTCATGACAAACTGAATATATTGTTTCCGCATAAGCATTGACCCACATTTCACTTGAGTAATACCTGAAAGATAACAATTGAACATGTGAGAAATAAAGTTAGAACAATTCAATAGCAAATAATCTAAAGTAAACCTTGAGCAGAACTCATAGGCATCCAATCTATGGGTACGGGAAGCAGCCAGGGCATGAGTGCAAGGAAGACCAGATACATCAAATACCCTACAACTACAACTCATTCCTTTCAAGTCAACTTTATAATCAGATTCACCGTCATGGACATAAAACTCGAAACGGTTAAGTGGATGAACGTTATATAATCTGGCCTTCTCAGCTTGATCACGTAAGAACTTTTCATAATAAGAAGATAAACGTTCATTGTGATTGGAAGCTTTTTCTCTTCGACTGTTAAACCAATCTTGTAATGTGAATCTTAAATAATCAGCTAAGATTGATATGGGATACTTTCTAGCTTCCCTACTTTGACTATTGAAGCTCTCAGCGTAATTACTTGTCATTTGATTGTATCGTTTACCCGGAAAAAATGCACGACTCCATCTCTCAAACCCAATATCTGCCAAATACATAGCAATACGAGGGTCCTTAGCATTGATCTTGTCAAAATGCTGATTAAACTTCAAGATTGTGTATGCTTGAGAAGCCAAACCAAACTCGGCGTGGCAGTGATCGGTTTTGAATTTGGCCATAATATTCATCTTGATATGATATGTGCACGCACCGTGGTCAGCTTCTGGAAAAACAGCACACAAGGCATTGGCGATGCTTGGGTGTCTATCAGATACAAACACGAGATCATCAACCAATCCAATTGCATCTCTAAGTTTTTGCATGAAATAAGTCCAGGAGTTGTTATTTTCAGAATCAACAACGCCGAATGCAACAGGATAGAGTTGTTCATTCGCATCTAATGCTATCGCCACCAATAGCTGACCTCCAACCTTGTGCTTAAGAAAACTGGCATCGACGCACAATACTGGACGACAACAGTTTTTGAAACCCCTAATTGAGCAGCCTAAGGACATGAACATATACCTGAAATGACCGTGCTCATCCGTCTGGATGTCTGTTATGGTACCCGGATTGTTCTTCTCCAACATGTACAGGTATGATGGCAATTTACCGTAAGAATCTTCTACAGTTCCTCGCACCGCCATTAGGGCCTTTTCTCTAGACCGCCAAGCCTTATTATAAGACAACTTTATTCCATAAGTAGTCTGTATGTCTTCCATTATTTTCTTGGGCATGTGGTCATGGTGATGGTCCATGTACTTGCTCTTCATGCATTCCCCAAACACCCATGCTGGTGCTGGCCTTTGATTCTCTTGCCTCGTCACAATTGAACAGGTATGATCTTTTACGAATTTACGAATCTCAAACATTTCCGAGGAATTTACTCTGACAGCACGCAGTCTCCACTTGCAATTCTTATCCAAACATTTCACAACCCAAAGTTCTTTTTTTGACTTCAACACTTTGAATTCAAAATGATTAGTCATGGCATATTTATATAACCTCAGCTGAAGTTCTTTTTTATTCTCAAACAAAGAACCGACTTCCAATCCGATTCCGGTACTTACTGCCTCATGTAAAGGATTTTCACTACTTGGTATGCTACTAGCAACCCATTCACTGCAGCTTGGTTGAGTACGAACAACAACATTGTTTTGTTGTGTACTAGGAACCCAAGAACCGCTCGGATTTGGATTGGTACTAGGAACCCAATCAGAACTACTAGGTTGGGTAATAGGAACCCAATCATCATCAGCATCATCCCCCACATTCAGACGCAAATGTTCATCTTCAATGTCATTTTCAAAGAAAACCTCACGCTGCATCGGGAAGACGTCGGGGTCATCAATTTCTGGAACCGCTACACTTTCTTGAGTTGGTAGTGACTTCTCTACTAAGGATACACACAATGGAGTGCGGTTGTGGACTGAAACTACTTCATGTAAAAAGAACTCCACATCCACATCTTTTTTTATATCAGTTATATAAGAAAATTTGGCAATCATGCCAGGAGCATTATACTTGGCTTGAAGCAATAAATCATATCTAGATTTGTCAACATCGGTAGCAGAATAAATTTGATCAACTAATTGGGCATAAGTAGAATTTTGGGGAACAATCATACCGCTGTTTGACTTTGCAGAAAAATGAGTAAGATCATCCGTAGTTTTCCACTCTCCATCAAAGTAAAGAAGTACAGGTACTTGAGCTGCAATTGAAAACAGTTCAACAACATCACAAGAATTGAAAACAGTTCAACAACATCACAAGAATTGAAAAAAGTTCAACAACATTACCATAACCGAGGAGAGTTTGCTCGTAGAGTTTCAGGAAATCCAATGCCGCAACTTTTTACCATAAGTTTGCTTCAATGAATCTAATGGGATAAGAGCTCCCTATCCAATAGGTCCATTGAAGCAAACTTGTGGTTAATTCTTGGAACATTGTATCTCCACGAAACATACCAGTAAACTCTACCTCAATACTAGAATAACAAGATAGTATTGAGTGAAATCAGCTACACTATGCCAGCATGCAAACCCTATACCTTAATACTAGAATAACAAGATAACTCAAGAACTGTGGAACTTAAACAAAAAGGTCTTGTAACTATAAGAACTGTGGAACTTAAACAACATACTGATAAACAAATTCCAAGACTTTCTATGCACTAAAACAAAGCTAATACCCAAATCAAGGCCTCGTTTGAGGAAGGGTTATTTAAATAAACATACCCATTTTGAGAACGAAGAGTAGTGGGTAAGCTGCTGCTGCTCGTGGTCGAGTTCTTCAGGGTATCGTGGTGTCGTCGTAGTCGTCCGCTGCTGCTGCTCGTGGTCGAGTTCTTCAGGGGAGGGTCGAGTCGGAGTGGCGAAAGCGAGAGAAGAGAGAAGGGGAAATTAAGGATTCGTGGTTTTGTTATAAATTAGGGCACAAAAATAATATATACGATGAAAGACGTGAATTGTTATTCACGTGTTTCATCTAAAACACGTGAATAAACTCACGCGTTTTAATGTGAAATGCATTCACGTGTTTCATCTAAAACACGTGAATAAACTCACGCGTTTTAATGTGAAATGCATTCACGCGTTTCATCTAAAACGCGTGAGTTTATTCACGCGTTTTAGATGAAACACGTGAATAGCAACATTGTTCCTTGTTCATTGTTGTTTGAGTTATGTGGCGAATATGCGTGAATAACAACAGTGTTCCTTGTTGTTTGAGTTATGTGGCGAATAACAACATTGTTCCTTGTTGTTTGATTATACACAATACGCGTGAGTTATGAGGATAAGTTATGATATTGTTAACATAAGTAATAAAGCATAAATAGAAGAATATTCAGTAATATAAACCACCATAAATCATAAATATCCAAATTAAGTATTGTTATAAACCATAAATATCATAAATATCATAAATATCATAAATAACCCATAAATAGAAGAAGAACAATAAGTCTAAACAACTCCAAATTAAGTAAGCAAATGCTGCAAATCACAAGCAGCAACAGATTGAAGCAACTTTGTATGAGGAACAACATGTTCATCCAATATGCTTGACAAAGCAGCCGCTGTCTCAAAAAGCCAATTGTCGGGGAGAACATCAAAATCCTTTTCAATTGATCGATACCTGCTGTCTATCTCGAAGTATACTATTATACTTTTCGCATCCCTTGGCTCAGCAAATGGATAATCTGGATTATCCGATTCTTTAATACTACCACCTCCAGCAACTATTAACTCAATGAGATCCTGTTTGTAAAGTGTGTTGAAATTCCCTACAAATATAAAAATGTAACCGTCGAACAGTTTCGAACGCTGAAAAACCAACAAAGAAGATAATTTCAGTTATCATGCAAAATAAGAAAAAGTACCAATAGGAGGAATAATACCAAACTCACATTATTCAACAACAGAAGTCTGCCTTTTCTAGGACCACCTTGGGCTCCATGATTATCATGTTTAACCTCATAAGGTTCCTCATCAACACAGTTTTCGGTTTTCAATGATGATTTTATCCCTAAACAAATGTGTATGAAAATAATTTTTAAACTAATTTAACAGACATATGTATGAAAATATCGTGTTAACAGAGACTCACAATCAATAGTAAGGACCCATTTCCCGTTCAGAATTGCCTTCAATACTTTTTGAGTTCGGCCGCATGCACCATTGGGATCAGTGTAAGCAATAACATGAGTTACATCTTCTCTCCACTTCGGAGACACCCTTGCACCAAAAGTGCGAGCAAATTCAACTATCAACAACTGTGTAAAACAATAATATAATGGTTATTACATACAAAACTAGTTAATATGGACATAGTAGAGAGAATAGAACATACATTATTTTCAGGTGATAATTGATTGGGACATAAGGTCATAACAGTGTTTGTTGCCTGCATATTATAAAAAAAAAAAAGTTGAACGAACTGAGAAAACAATTTTATTAACAACCATTTTAATACATACCATTTTGTTGAACGAACTGAGAAAACCACAACGGCAGCTCCTGATCTAAATACTACAATATCCATCATTATAAGCAGCAGAATATACATCAATAGCTAACCATACAATATTCATGTAATTCAGACCAACAATCAATCAGTATATATAGGAAAACCAAACCTTAAACCCTAAATACAACAATATCCATGAATATAAATGGCAGAATATACATCGAAACCTAACCCTAAACATAAATACTATAATATCTATCAATATAAATGGCAAAATATACATCAAAACCTAACCCTAAACCTAAATACATCAATATCCATTATAAACAGCATAATATACATCAAAACCAAACCCTAAACCTAAATACATCCATATAAATGGCAGAATATACATCGAAACCTAACCCTAAACCCAAATACTTCGATATACATAGGAAACGGCATAATATACATCAAAACCAAACCTTTACCCCTAAATACACCAATATCCATGAATATAAACGGTAAATATACATCAAAACCTAACCCTAAACCTAAATACTTCGATATACATAGGAAACGGCATAATATACATCAAAACCAATCCTTTAACCCTAAATACATCCATATCCATGAATATAAACGGTAAATATACATCAAAACCTAAGTCTAAACCCTAAGCCCTAAACTGACCTGATGATGTTGAAGAACGATGATGTTGGAAGGATCTCGATGATGTTGAGGAACGATGATGTTGAGGAACAATGATGTTGAGGAATGCTGATGTTGAGTAACGATGATCTTGATGGATGTGGGAATGGAAAGTCGGCCGCAGTCGGAGTGGGAGGGAGAATCGGGGTGGTTTTGTTTAAAATTAGGGCCTGAAAATTATATATACGACTAAAGACGCGAATTACCAATCACGGGATTTAATCTGAATCGCGTGAGTTAATCACCGCGATTTAGAAGAAACGCGTGGCTGGTAATTCACATACATTTAAAAATGCGAATTACCAATCACGCGTTTCATCTAAATCGCGGTGATGAACTCACGCGATTTAGATTAAATCGCGTGATTGGTAATTCGCGTCTTTGAGCGTAAGAAATGGCGCCGAAGGGGTATTTCCGACATTTCGCAGGGCAAAAGGGCCCTTTTTGCCAACTTTAGTAGGCGGGGGCCCTTTTTGGAATTTCCCCTGTTATGGGGGCCATTTCATCAAATTTCCCCCTTTGAGAACTTGTTGTTTGTTAATTTACATTCTTATTATTTTTTATTTTTATGATATATTGTTAACTAGTTATTTCAGCTTAGATTACTCATTTTGTTACGTCAAACTCATGCGACAATATGGCCTAAAAGTTCAATATAAAATAAAATAATTTTTAATCAACTATTTGTTTAGAGAAAATGACATTATAAATAAATAATAAAATAAATAAAAAACTGATAAGAGATAACATAAACAAAAACAATGTTAAATATTCAAAGTTTCGACGAGACGATCGACAACGAACAATATTAGTTTTGGCTCAAATCACATGTGGTGAATTGTCGTGGCGTTCTCTACACCAGTTTAGATCTTTATTTTAACTTTTCTCATATACTCGTTTGAGTATTCTACTTTGGTGATATTTTTTTTTGTTATTATTCTTGTTTTTATAAGTTATAATCATTATTAACGTGATGTCTTTTTATTAGTGAACATCTAAAGCGTTAGAAAAACTTTAATATAACTCGCTACAATATAATAAATGTGTTTAAAGAGGTCTACGCGTCACGTAATTTTTTTATCCTTGTTGAAATTTCTACGAAAAAATTGATGTGTCTGATTTATTTTATTTATTTATTATTTGATTTTGTTTTCTTAATTATACCGTTGTGGCATAAAAAGAAAAGAATAAAATAATTATTTCAGAATTGTTATTAAATATCTTTTCCTAGCACATTTTTTTTATAATGTAGGTAACATATAAGAAAATAAGTGGGCAAAATTCAATAAGGAGGTTCACCTCAAGCCAAAAATCGTTTCATATATATTTAATTAAAAGGTTGAATATCTTTCACTAATTTAAAGAAAACAATCTTATGGAATAACAATTGTAATCACATTTGATCGATTCGTATAATTATAAAGTTGTTATTTTTACGGTTTTAATATTTATTTTGAGAAATTCCTAGGATCAGTTGAGAAATTGATTGTCTTATTCAAAAATTTGTAATTGTTCATCTCTTAGTATATATATATATTTTATGATGTGATGTTTAGTTATATTATGTAATTACTATAATTTTTCACATATATATATATATATATATATATATATTAAATTAAAGGAAAAAAATTAAATGCAATCACACATTTAAAATCTTTTTCACTTTCAAATTTAACTTCTCTATATATTTTCAAATAATGACAAATTAGTATCCATAATCCCATGAATAGTTAGAGACACAATTAAAAAAGAATTAGAAGACAATATACAATTAGATTTTAGATTGAAGATGTCAAAATTTAGAATAATTTTATTTATTTATAATTACATTTAGACAATATACAATTATAAATATATTATTAAAAACAGAACTTATAGATAGAGTGTTTAAAGAATGTTAATTAATTGATTGTGACATACATCATCGTTGATCAAACGGTAGTTTAATTATAATTATTTTCAAACTTAGGAGGTAACTATTGTTTTATAATTTTATTTGAAAACGCTTGAAAGTTTTGATGAAAAAGTATGATCTCCAGCGCAGATACAGCAGCATCAGTTGGGCCTTCACATTGATTGGGTCGTGCAAATGACGATATGTTATTGCGCGTGATTCGGCTAAATCCACCGTCTTATATAATGCTCTCAAACCCTTTTAGGTCACAATTGCGAGAGGGAAAACTGAACGGCGATACAAAGGAGAACCGCTCACTCAATCTCCGATCTCGCCTCTTTCTCTTGATTCATTCATTCAGTCATCTTCAATAATCTCTTCAGCAATGAGTGACAGCAAAAAGGACACCATGGATATGTCCGATCTTACTTCTACCCTTCCCGCGGCCGCCGCCGGTAAATTCTCTTTTCAAATCTACTGCCGATACCCCCTCCCTCTCTTCCTTAGATTATTTTATTACTGTTGTCTTTTTAGTCGGCGACTTCGATTGATTAATAGAATCATCTTCTATTCTTCTGCTTGCAGCTCTTAGTGCGGAGGACCGAGCAGGCCTCGTCAATGCTTTAAAGGTGATTACTTTTCACAACCCATGGGGATATGAGTTTATCTATATTGGAAATTTAATCAGGATATTATTTATAACATTATCACTGGTTTTTACAGAACAAGCTTCAAGATTTGGCCGGTCAGCATTCAGACTTTCTTGAGAGTTTGACCCCTAATGTTCGGAAGCGTGTGGAGTTCCTCAGAGAGCTTCAGGTCTGACACTCATAATCAATTACTACTAGTGTTTACTATCTTTTTATTCCTCAAAGAAGATAGTTTGGTATTTTTTTGATTGATAACATGTTGAAATATTTTAGTGGTTATACAAATTTTCTTTGTATGCAATTATAGTAATGTCTTTGTTTCTGTTCTTTAAAGGACACAGTAAGACCATATAATTAACTAAGGTAAAATATGAAATTTGTTATATAAGGAAATGATGTGACTGTTTAGTTCTGATCTGAGGAAAGCCCTTCCCATGATTTAGGAGTTTTCCAAGTGTGAAGATGTTGTTTTGGCATGAAGAAACACATACATAACCAATGTTTGTTAGTTAGTTTTCTGATCTTTGAATCACATTTTGTTGTTGTTGAAATTACTGGAACTTGATATTGCAATCTTCACTTTTTGTTGGAGAATTAATTAATTTCATGAATTGTGAGTAAATTGTTTTGTTCTATGGTATGCTATATTTGTTTCAATTTCTATTATGATTGTTTTAACACTTATAAGTTCTCATCACATTAATAATACTTTCCTCCATTTTCAGACTCAACACGATGAACTGGAGGCTAAGTTTTTTCAGGAAAGGGCCATATTGGAAGCTAAGTATCAGAAGCTTTATCAACCACTTTACTCAAAGGTGTATTTCTTAATTTTGTTGCAGTATCTTTATATTATACATGGACCAGTACTGTCATTTGACCATGCGGTGTTATTGATCTCATTATTGTTGTCACTCTACTCTATCTTCAAGTATTTGTTACAACTAGTATCAACAGTGCAATAAAATGGACTAATTCTTAATGCTTATTGAATTATATTTCTTTTTTGTATCCTTTATTATGAATCAAAGTATTAGAAACTTTCTTTTCCAAGTGCTAGCTCAAGTCAAAACTTAATCTTAGATGCATCATATATGTTTTCATATATGTATAGGACTGAAATGATTCATGTTTGCTTGCTTTCTAGTGACAATGCCTTAAATATTAGCAATTTTGTGAATTTTCAGAGGTATGATATTGTGAATGCTGTCACCGAAGTTACCGGTGCTGATAGTGAGACACCACAGAATCAAGAAGGAGATAAAGAAACCGAAGGTGACCTGGATTATAGTTTCCTTCCTCTCGGTTTCATAATTTGGCACTGTAGTAGTTTAAAATGATCATTCCTACTTAACTGATATATTATTGTATACATGTGTATTTCAGAGAAAGGTGTGCCAAATTTTTGGCTCATTGCAATGAAGACAAATGAAGTGTTGTCTGAAGAGGTACTAGATGCTTTATTATATGTGCTTGTTCTATTTTGTTCCGACAAACATCTAAATGTTTTCCATTTTTCTTGTAGATATCAGAACGTGATGAGGAGGCTCTCAAGTATATTAAAGACATTAAATGGCTTAAGCTTGATGATCCCAAGGGTTTCAAGCTAGAGTTTTTCTTTGATACTAATCCTTTCTTCAAGAATTCTGTTCTGACCAAAACTTATCACATGATTGATGATGATGAGCCAATCTTGGAAAAGGCTATTGGGTAAATTTTATAGTTGTGTATTCTCATATAAACTATTTTTTTCTTTGTATTACAACTAATGTTATATCTTTTTTTTCTTCTTGAAATAGGACGGAAATTGAATGGCTTCCAGGAAAATGCTTGACCCAGAAAATCCTTAAGAAGAAGCCAAAGAAAGGGTCAAAGAATGCAAAACCAATCACAAAGACAGAAACTTGTCAGAGTTTCTTTAACTTCTTCAATCCTCCACAAGTTCCTGATGATGACGAGGATATTGATGAAGATGTGGTGAGTTCACTGATATTTTTAATCAGAAAAGTGGATTAATTGGTGAGTTAGTCCATCTGATTTATAGTCTCTCTAATGAACAACAGGCTGAGGAACTTCAGAACCAAATGGAGCAAGACTACGATATTGGGTGAGTTTTAGCTATCTCACTCTTGTCTGACTGTTCAATTGACTTGAAATGTAGGCTGTTTCTTGCTTTACAAAATAGTATCTGATGGTATTATTATATGTTGCAGTTCAACCATTCGAGACAAGATTATTCCTCATGCAGTATCATGGTTTACCGGCGAGGCTGTGCAGGTAGATGAGTTTGATGACTTAGATGATGAAGATGGTGAGGAAGAAGATGACGATGAAGATGATGAAGAAGATGAGGACGATGATGAAGAAGATGAGGACGATGAAGAAGAGGAGACGAAGGGAGCGAAGAAAAAGGTACACAGTTCTTCTTTCTTTACATATGGAATATTAAATGCTAAGCCCCTAATGAAATTTTCTCGTGTATTTCCTTCTTCACCTGGGTGGATGATTTGGATCAGACTTTGGCGCCACCTAAGGTTTGATTTGTTGATGATATAACCACCAGCACCTGTTTGCAAATTATCGTTTCTTTTTATCAAGTTTCATTTTGTTTTTGTGTGTATTGTCATATAAATTGCAGAAGCGTAGCAGTGTACCAGCTGGTGGGGAAGGTGAGCGACCTCCAGAATGCAAGCAGCAATAGAGGAGGCAAGAGAGAAGAACATGAGCAAGCAAAATTTTGGGTTGATTTGATTAAACTTTTGTGTTTTTCTTCTTCTATTACTTATCTTTTTAATTAATATTCTGAGTTGTGGTTGATGATCTCTTCATACCTCTTTACCCACTCACTCCTATATAACAACCAGAGGTGGGGGAGGGGGAGGGAGAGGAGTCTTGAGATATTTGGTGGGTTCTTTTTTTTTGTTTTGTTAAGAGTCTAAGTCGGTTTGCTACTGTTACTGCATTCCATACTGTTATTTATTACTTATGCTTTGAATTGAATATTGCCTGGTACATTTTTATACTAGAAGTTCGGTTGTTGATTTTTGATAACTTTCTATCAAGTCTTTCCTATGAAAAGAGATTAATTTTGATGAATTCATAAATATTTAAAGAATTTCATTTTGTCAGCTCCATCAGGACAATAGAATTAACCCTATAGTGAGGTGGCAGGCATCACTAGTTATAAATAATATATATATATATATATATATATATATATATATATATATATATATATATATATATATATATATATATATATATTTGTTGAAAAAGTTGCAGATAATAATATCATGGATTAAGGTAGTTAGTTCACATGGATTTTTATTCTCAACCAACTGAACATATAATATATCCATCTTGAAATCAAATTTGAATCTATACAAAATGCAGTAATAGGATTCAAGCTATGATGAAGAAGACACTTCATCCTAAAGAATGTGTTTTTGTTTAAAAAGTGGGATGACTAATCTGACCTTTGCTAGTCTTCAAGTTAAAATTTGGTTTTTGCAGTCAATACATACTAGAGGTAATTTGTTTTCTTTCTTAAACACAACATTCTCAATTCTTGTCATGCAATATGTAGTATCTAAGCTGGTGGAAAAAACCAGAAAAGTTTTGATAAAGATAATCAACCTACACAACTCCTCCCAGAACATATTTCAGGTAAACAAATGAAAGCTGTCTCCTCATCCATCCCATTAAAAAGGAGTTGAGAGTATATTATTAATAACTAGTTGAATCTTCAAAAGTAATAAGAGTAACTTAGATATCACTTTCACATAGTGGTTTGGTCCTTAGATTCCTGTTTTGATCCGGATGACACAGCTGCAGTTGCTGCAGCAGTCATGGCGGCAGCAGCCACCCCCAGTTTTGCACCACCAGCTGCTTTAGCTGCACCTGCAATCTTTGCAAATGCTGCTAAACCTCCAACAAGTGCAGCCCTCAAGGCAACAGTTGGTTTTATCGTCATTATTATTATTATCCTGCACTAGTATCTGAAGAAATCATATATCAACCTTAATATTGAAAGTATTGCAAAGAATCAAGATAATATTATAATTTAAGTAATCCCAACTGATCAGATGGGCCACCAAGCTTCTCACTTGGATTCCAATTTTACAAACAAACAAACAAACAAAAACACAATTCACATAATGTTATGTTCAGAGAGAAAATAATCAAGTTTTGCAAATAATTGTGGTGGTGTCTAACAAATGGTAAACACTAAACCTGAGCAACAACCACAAAACCTGGAAAGCATGGGAATGGGAACCTAAGCCAAGTACATTTTTCTTATGATCCAACTGTTGTTATCCATGGAGCTTTTCCAATTAGGAACCAATAAGGAGGAGGGATGTGGTTTGCAAATGCAAATGCAAATACTAATGCAGTGAAAACTCTTTATAGCATTCGTACTAGTTAAAATTAGTAAGTACCATCTCACAACTCCTCTTAATTTCTTTAATTCTGGAAACCCTAAACTCCAATCCTCCTTTATTGGTTCCTTCTTCCAAGGAGGAGATCATATCCAACAAGCAGCATTTCACTCAAAGGGAATGAATCAATTGAGTAACTAGAACAGCAATTGAGTATTGTATAACATGAGAATGAATCAATCCCAATAATAAGAAGATTTAAGGGTTGAAGTTTTGAAACAACATTAGCAAGTGTCCACGAAATGCAAAAGCATTTGAATCGATTCGTGCAAAATTCTCAGAATCAACTACCTAACTACAAAATAATAACAAATGAGCCGTTGAGAGTAAACAACATCTCGAATACATTTTTTGAAAGTAAATGTCAGAAGAAGAAGGAAGAGAAATATATCGTCGGAGCAGTTTGTGTGATTCATTCAGATTGACGGAAAGCTTAACGATAGAAGAAAGAATTGTATACAAAAAGAGACTTTTTTTTTAAGAAATCTAACCCTGCATAACAACGAAACATACCTGACGAGTGAAGAGACAAGAAAACGCTTCGATTCAGAAGAGAGAGAAAGAACGATGGGCTTCTATTTTATTTTCAGAACTTTATAAAGGAGAGAGAGACTAAATCAATTATTATTATTATTATTATTATTGATAAATAATCTAATAAAAATAAATAATACATAATGAGAAATGATTAAAAAAAGAATTTGTTATATTAAAAAAAAATAATAATAATTTTTTTTTCATCTTTTCTCTCAATATTAATGTGCTCATATTTTGTATCCTTTCCTAAATTCTTCCTATCACCCTTCGTATATAATTAATAAAGTGAAGAAACTGAATTACTGATTCAATTAGTGGGTAACTAGTTCAAATAATGAATAACTGGTTCATCTATTGGGTTTTATATAATAATAAAAATAATATAAAAATAGTAAAAATTCATAAAATTATTTATACAAAATAGTCAAAATAAAAAGTTTAGATAGGAGATATAACTTGAGGTGAATAAAAAAGTTTGACATTCTTAGAGTCTAAAACTAGAAACCGGTAATATATCTACATGAAACTAGAAATAGGTATACCCAACTAGAAAAAAACGTGGAGAGAAAAACAAGAGAGTAATAAGTGAAAATAAAAGAAGTTTTTTTTTTAAAAAAAAATAGGATAAACCCGCATGGAGTTTCCGGATTTCCGGTCCAACAGGTGGGTTGACCGGGTTTAACTAGGTTAATTACAATTCCAATATTTACATCAACCCAACCCAGTTTGCATGACGACTGATTCACCGGGTTTGCCGGTCCGACTGACGGGCCAGGCCAGGCCAGGCCGAGTTTCAAAACAATGGGTCCAACTCATATAACATAATATGATTTGGAAGTTCAAATTAAAATAAAAACATTCTTTTGTGTGATTTGTGAGTTGAGAAAAAGCCTATGAAAAATTCAGGATTAATCCTTTATTATTTTAAAAAAATTTCTACTCTTGAAATGAGAGATTTTGAAATAGTGGTGAGGGGTACGTCCAATTGAGAATCCCTCTTACATCGACAAGTCTAAGGACTTTTATTGTTGGTTAACAAACTCTCTCTTATCCAATTACCAACTTTAGAACAAAAAGCCAAAAAATTTAATTATACCAAGTCGTTGCCTCTTCTCGCCCTGTCGAGCAACATAGCCACGTTGCGAATCCTTCAAATTACTTAACTACTATTTATATGATAAATATGTGTATGTCTATAGATATATCTAAACGCTCATTTTATCCATTCGAAAATTCTAAAAAATGTGAAAAGTCAAAAAGATAAATATGTGTATGCATGTATGATAATAAATTTTGGATTTTGAATATGAGAACCAAATAGGCCTTAGGACCAGTGTCCTAGGCCTTGGGTTCGTTTTCATCAGTCGAGGTTCGGGACCCTCGATCGAACTCATCGGATTGGGCTAAGAAGCCTCGGTCAAGGTGCTAAGGACTCTCGGTCCTTAGCTGGATTATCGGTTGGGGTGTAAAAACCATCGGTCCTAGGTTAGCTCTAGGCTAAGTTCATTGGTCTTATGTTCATGAATTCTCGGTCCTAGGTGGAAATCATCGATCCTAGGTTTGAGGGTTCGAGGTCCTTGATGTCTCGGTCGGATGTAAAAACTCTCGGTCGGACCTCTCGGTCCTAGCTAAAAAACATCAGTTGAACCTCTTGGTCCTCGATTAAGAACATCGGCCGACCCTCTTGGTCCTATCAAAATTCTCGGTCCAAGGTTAAGATTTTTCGGTCGGATCTCTCAATCCCCAAGAACATTAAAATTGTAAGTTTTGCAATTTTGATGGAGCTTCGATTCTTTGATCCAATGGCCTGGGTAGCTTCACAAAACTCACAAGAACATTTATAACATCATCCCAAGGTATAAATCGACTTAGGTGATCATCAATTTGATTAAAATAGTTTGTAGCTAAAAATCAGGTTTTTGGTTTTAAAACAGTTTTGATGTGAAAGTAGCTAGCTAATAGCTTCTTTATACCTTATGTACTTGATTGATACCAAAACAAGAACACTGGATATTCGTTTGGACCAAATCAATAACTAAAAATTTTCAATTATTTTGAAAATTTTGATTTTGATCAAACATGTTCTAAATAATTGCCCAATATTATTACAATCATGTTGGGAAGCTTTTTAGGCTGTGATCTTCAAGGAGTAGTCCAAGAACAACAAACCCATTTTTTTGATTTTTCAAATTCAAAATTGGGTTTTTCTTTTAAGACCGATTGATCGATTCTCGTTTTCACAAAAAGCTCATAAAAATGATCATAAAATTGATTTCCAATCATCAAATTCAAGAACCAAACAACATACAAGCTTATGAAAATTAAAATATAAAAAATTCAATTTTAAACTGAAAGTATGAATTAAAGGTTGATTGGAAGCTTACTAAGGATTGGAGAACACTCCTTAGATCTTAGGGAAGCTTTTAGGATGTTTGGATCCAAACTTTAGAACTTTAAACAGAAAATTCGAAAATCCAAAGCATTGATCTTCAATGGCGGATTTTCGATTTATTTTGATTCAAGGCTTGAGATGTTATCTCTGCCTTCAGAAGTGTTGAAAGAGACTATTTATAGCATCCATAAGTCGGTGAAAGTTTCAAGTGGATCGAATCAGCCAAACCATTAATGACGTTTTGACTGTTCTTGAGACAACTTGTCGAAATAGGGATGAATCATTCTTATTGATGTAGCATAAATGATATTTGAAGTAGGGTGATAATTTCATCTTTTGAATTAGCCGATTTGATTGACTATCGGTTGTATTCCAACTTTAGGAAATTAAAAGATGAGACATTATCCTTATCACTCCGGCGTCGCGATGAAGACGATGGTGGCGATCGAAACAATGTCATTTCACGCGCGTTAGCGCGTTTTGTCAGCGGTCCGTCCAACGACATTGACGTTTGGGCGTTTCATCAGCGTCTCAGCTAATAGACATTATTCGATCACCTACTTCTCGATCGTGGACTTTTTTAGTTTTTTTTGAGAAATGGTTTACGCCATTAATTAAAAAGACCTGAAAAGGGTAAAAGGAGTACAAGAGCTGAAATTGAGCTTACAAAAGTTTGCTCAAATTCAACACACGATGACCATGAGGAATCCACAATTGGCCTAAGAATTGCACACGGACATGAAATCATAGTACAAAAGTGAATAAGGAAGGAAACTAGCAATTAATCAACTAAAATAAGACGATAGGAGTTGATTTCCTCAAACTTGTCTCTCTTGTCTTTGCCATTGTTCTTCCTTTCCTTCTTTCTTGTCACCCTTAGGTCTTTTTGGGATATATTTCCGGATAGAGTTCCAGCTTCTTCGTCTTCGCTAGCTTCTCTTGTCACTTTTTTTTTTCTTCTAGGCTTGATTTTGGAGTTGAGCGCATGAGTTGTTTCCCTTAAGGTGGTTTCTTTGACAACGTTGCGGCTTTATTTGGTTTTGGAGCTCATGGTTTTCGAGATGTTTTGGCTTTTGCTATCATCCACGTCGACGTCGGGTTTTTCGAACCTAATTAATAGAAAAAAGGCATCGGTTTCAGGCTTAGTGGGATCGGGATCAGTTTGGTTGAGTGTTCGTTGTGGTTTTCATTTGCTTTGAGGATTTCGATATAGAATTTTTTGACCACCTTGAGATTCTCTTGTTCGGGGGTGACCACTAGTTTCTTTTGCTTTTCCCCGTCCTCTTTTTCTGGTTGCTCGTACATGACCTCAATGGCGACCATGTTTCCATTCCGGCATCTTAGCTCGAATTTTTCCGGTTTTGTATTTGTTGAATCGATCTCAATGCAAACACAGGAAAACGTGACTCGTTCAAACGAGTCAAAGTCGGGATCGAGCTTAAGCGGCTTTCCAATGAGTCTCGTGAGGTAGTCAAGTGCTTTGGCATTACAAAAGTGCGACGGAATGTTTCTCAGTCTCACCCACACTTGTTCGGATTGTGGCGGTTTGCTATTGATGTCCATCTCTTCATTCCATTTGGCGAGCTTAAAATATAAGTTGAACATGAAGGTGAAATCTGAGTCGGCAATGGCTTGGGCTTCGATCTCCGTGCCAAAAGTGAGGAAAAATAGTCAAATTCGTTGACTTTGACTTTTTTGAGTCCCTTTTCGCTCCATTGTCGGAAAAAGGCGGTCTTGATTGCTCGGAATGGGGCCTTGTGGGTGCTCATGAAGTGACCGATGACAACTCGCTTCCAATCGTTGATGCATCCCTCTTCAATTTTAGGGAAGTTCAATTTGGAGCAGGTGTTCGAGCGTTTTAATTTTTAGACTAGGATCCACATTGAGCTTGCCTCCATTAGCTGTCCCGTTTTTACCCCAAACTTTATTGGTTTGCCATGTTCGATTTGCGTTTGTTTGTGTAGTGTAGGCATAGGTTTGGGGATCATTATATATCTCCCTCATTACACTAACCGACCATATAACGATTTCCTAGTATTTGACTTTGTCGAATGAGTTCCAATCTTGCTCGAATCGGATTTTGAATTGGCATATGATTTGCTCGCTCCTTTCATTGGTCATGACAAGTTCATGCTTTGTAACTGGGCGAGGGACTTGAGAATTTGGTTTCGAATGCCCTCTAGATTTGCGATTTCATTTCGTCCAATGATCCACGACTTATCAGGGATTTAAGCAGTTGGGGTAGGGATGTCGTGACATGCCGTAATGGCTGATGTGAGCCCAACTGGAAAAACAGCATCGTGACCGGTCAGGGGAGGGGCGTTATGGCCGTTTGGGAGATGAGTCGGGAGACGGGCGCAGCCGATAGATAGACCAGCAATGTGAGTGGTCAATGTAACAATTGGATTGAAGGCAGCGTTGTGAACGGTCGGACACCTAAAAGAAGTGGCAGTCCTTTCAACCAATTTCTTCCGATTCTCTTTATTTTTCCTTGTGTTTTTAGGTCGGTTGAGGAGGTTGATCGAGCGGAGGCTGGTTGAGCGGAGGCTGGTCGAGCGTAGGCTCATCGTAGCTTAGCCTACGCAACAGACAACCAAATGCCTTAACAACTAGTAACAATTCAGACCTGCAACAGAAATCAATAATAGTAATCTGTAGTAGCAGATGATAATAGAGGAGCCAACAAAAGTCACCCAACCTAGACCAGCTTGATTAAGGAGCAAACTACACAATAGACGGCAACCAGCAGATCCAAAAAAGCAGCCAAAAGAAACCAAAAACTACAGTCAATGTCAACTACACAACAGAACGTCGCTAGACAATATCGTGCCGTCCGTGCAGATCGGGTCGTGTCGTCTATGCCTATTGTGCCTCCCGTGCCGATCGTGTCGCTCCGCTTGTGCCGATCGCGCTTCCTTTGATCCATATAATATCGTATCGTCCATGCAGATCGGGCTGTGCCGCATATGCCTATTGTGTCGCTCGTGCCGATCGTGTCGCTCGTGCCGATCGTGTCGTGTCGCCTGTATCGATCACACTTTCTTTGATCAATGCTGATTTCGGTGCCGAACTCCTTTAGCTGTAGCAGGCTACGCGGGCGCGTCTGGATCGTTGGATGAAAATCCAGTTCTCATCCGATGGACGCGATTTCAGCTGTAACTATTCTACAAAATTTTGGCTACACCCGATTACGAATTTTATTTTTATTTAAATCTTTAAGACTTATTTGAAATTGATTTTTGTTTCACCCTTTTGGCTTTAATTTTGATATTTTTAAATATATAAAATATTAAAATAAATATGACAAATATTTTGCCAATTTATTTTAGTTTTTTTGTTGTATATTTTAGGGTTAAATAAATAATTTTTTAGGATGAAATGGGTACCTAACTTTATTCTAAATTATTTATTTTAATCCCTTAATTTTCTTAAAATTATTATAAGAGAAATGAATACTACATTTATCCCATATACTTTTAATTTTTTATTTTGACAAATTTTCTTAATTAATTAGACTTTAATTATCACAATAATTAATCTAATTAATTATTTTAATTGGGTTTTGACCTTAGAGTTAATTATTTTGATTTTATTTATTCAAAAACTAATCAAAATAATTATTTTAATATTATAAATTGATGTGTAGATTTTTAGTGTTTATAATATAACTTAATTTTGTATCCATACCATATACCTTATCGAAAATTTTGGTATAGAAAAATTCATACTTTACATTACTTTGATTTTGATATACCTTAATTTCGGTACGGTATCAGTATTATTACTTTCATACCTAAAAAACATTTTAACTTAAAAAAAAACTCAATATAGTTAATACATAAACGTTACACAAAACTAAAAATAAAATTATTTATTATAAAATAAAATATTCTTCTTATAAATTAATAATATAATTCAGGTTATATAATAATAATAATAATAATAATAATAATAATAAATATCACTTAATTTAGACTTAACTAATAATAAAACACTCACTCTTTTTAATTTGTTCATTTTTCTTAAACAACTCAAGTTCATTATTTGTATGATTTTTTTATAAGTTGGATTTTTCTCCTTTTAGCCAATCATTTGTGTACACCAATGCCTCCACCATTTTAGGACTCAAATTACTCTTCAAATGATAAATTATCCCTTTACCTAAGCTAAAAGCAGATTCACTACAACCTTATTAGCAAGTTAAATATTTTCTCAATCTTATCAGCAAGTTAAAGATGACATATATTGAATAATATTACAGTATTATTATATTTTGATTTGATTTAAAAAAATTATGTTTTTATAATTAAGTTAATATTAAATTTATTTATTTCCTTATAAATATTATATATATATTAATTTATAAACATTATTTCGGTATTTTGGTATATCTCGATATACCAAAATTTTGAATATCTCATACATTTACCGTACAAATAATTTTGGTATCGGTACCCTACATTACATTTCTTTCTGTATACCTTAAAAATCGATATTTTTGATATATTGCGGTACAGTATTTTCGATATACCGATAATATCGGTAATTTTTCTTATCCATAAATTCCAACCAATTGAGATATTTATTGAACTTCTCTTAGATACTCGTTTGAATATTCCACTCCGTTAAGACCAAATTTTATTATTGTTTTGTTAATTTATCATTAACAATGAAGACTTTGTAATAGTGAAATTCTAGAGTAATAGAAAAAACTTTGATATAACTCACTATAATATAGGCTAAAAGGTCACAAGTTCAATTACATCGAGAAACACTTTGAATTTAAACGAGGTCATGACTATAGGGTGTCATGTTAGTTCTCATTTAATTCTCAAAAAAATATATTATTTTTTTTATCTTTGTTAAATTTTTTCACTCTAAATTGATGTGTTTGTGTATTTGATTATTTTTGTTGGGAAAACAGTTAAAACAATTTCATTAAAATCCCAAAAGTTGAAGGGTCAGAAATTAAATCTAGACAAACTCTAGCTATGATTTAGGATGACAATCAAAAGAGTACCCTAAAAAAACTGATTAGTAGCATTCATACATTCTAAAAAAAAGATTACAAACAAAAAAGACTACATTCAAACCTAACCATCCCAACCTGGGATTTTCGAATGCCATCTATTTTCATTGCGATGCATTCTTTCCCTTCCCCTTCCTCTTCCTCTAACGATAAAAGAAGATTGTATTGAAGAGGATGATGAGTATTGTTGATTCTCATTTTGAATTCTCTCTTTTTACGAGCCCATTCTAATTTGATAGAAATAATTATTTCTGAGAATTTTAGGGCTTTTACCTTTGTTATCTTCAACTTGAATTTCTGTATTCTTGTCTTCATTATCTTCAACTTCGGCTTCAGACTCCATATCGGTTTTGGAATCTTCTCTATCGACTTTAGAATTCTTTGTTTCAGCTTTGAAATTCTGGGTGTTTTTCACTTGAGTTTCCTCAACAACAACTTGAGGTTCATCTTCCCTTTCCATTATGATCCTTCGCATTACATAAAATTTTCTTTTCCTCTTCACCTTGATTCCCTTTACTTTCTTTCTTTCGTTGCTTTCCTATTTCTCAGAATTCTCCTTGCTTTCTTCCTCTGTATTTTCCTCATTTTTGTCTTTTTTTATCACTATCCTTAACTTCCACAATATGCTCTCCCATTCTTGATTCTTCCGTTTCATTTTCCTGCTTTTTTTTTACTTCTCAGGTTTTCATGATTTTCTGTTCTTCCTCAATTACTTTTGCACATTTAGTACTAACATGTTGGAAATTATTGCAGAAAGCACACCTTTTTGGCCTCCATTCATATGAGATTTCCATAACTGTGGGCTTTCCATTCCTATCAACAACTGTCATGTTTTTTGGTAGTGTATTTTGAGGATGCACTTCAATGTTTATTCTAACAAAAATAAGGTGCTCTCCTTCCTCTGTAATTGAGTCCATATATAATGGTTTCCCCAATAGACTAGTAAAGTGACTTAGAGCTTTTGCATTATACATGTGTGCTGAGATGTTCCTAAGTTTGAACCATATTTGGGCTGTTTCTTTTATCTTGCTTAGAAGGCTCAATTCTTCAGACCATCTCTCCAACTTCATATAGTTGGATCCAATATAAGTATGCCCAATTTCCAGAATATCATCCAAGTTCGTTCCCTTTTTGAATTGTAGAAAATACAGATCATGGATGTTTATAGAAACCTTCTTCAATCTCTTCTGCTCCCATTGTTTCATTAGTGATTCCTTAGTGTTAGGAAAAGATACACGGTTCTTTCCTATGTAGTTCCCAACAACTACATTTTCTCATTCTTTGACGCATTTCTCCTCCACTTAAGTGGGTAATTTAAATTCAAAAGGAGAGTTGAGAATCTCAACTTTTGTTTTAAACTCACCCAAGTAAATTTGACATTTGTATGAATGATCTTCTACTTTCTTTTTTGCATTCTTTTACCAGACTTCATTTACCTTCTAGTTGGAATTGCTCCTGATAGTATAGATCTTTGATTTTGGGGATTTTATTAGCTCCTTCAT
This sequence comes from Impatiens glandulifera, assembly GCF_907164915.1. Classification (NCBI taxonomy): domain Eukaryota; kingdom Viridiplantae; phylum Streptophyta; class Magnoliopsida; order Ericales; family Balsaminaceae; genus Impatiens; species Impatiens glandulifera. The sequence goes on along the minus strand of NC_061862.1, from coordinate 161,918,233 downwards.
TGTTTTCACTGACCAGTTTACTATCTTTTCGTATTCTTCCTTCTTCAGTAGGTTCCAATCTTAAAGATAATGTATATTCAATTGGACGGTTGTTTGCTGTATTTTCTCTTTGTTGAGCATAATCTCTCATTTCTTTGCATGCATCAATAGCTTTGTGATTTGATTTTTAAGTCCAAAGAGGTTTTCTCTTTCATTATACCCAACTTTCCATATTCTTTCATTTTCCCCTGTTCTCCTGCTGCATTTTCTTCAGAATTTATATCAGTAATCGGTTCTTTACCTTTGCTGCATTCCTATTTTTCATAGATAGTTTCTTCAGCAATCCTATCGATTTCTTTTTCAGCTACCTCTCTTAAACTTTCCATCACAAATTCTCTGACTTCCTTATTCTTATTGCTTTTCTTTCTACCCATTTTGATGAATAGCAGAACACAACAACAAAACAGAGCAATAACATAATATGGTACACTAAAAACTCTAACTATTACAGAACAGGGTAAACTAGAAACCCTAACCTTCCAACCAAGCTTTGCAGATGAATAAACGACCTAGTTATTAGAGTCGATATTGTGTCGATCGTGCCGATCGTTCCGATTGTGCGCACATTTTTGAATTGACAAGCGACTTTGAACGACTAGCAATCGCGACCACAACAAGCGAAACAATGACCTTGATACCGTGTCGATCGTGTTATTTTTATGTTCGTGTTGATCGTGCCGATCGTGTCTTTCGTTTGTGTATTTGATTTTATTGTTTACTATTTGATTTGATTTTTCTTATTATCTCATGGTGACATACGAAGAAAGAACAATTATTTTGCAATTGTTATTTAGTGGTTTTTTCCAATACTCGTATCACAACGCACGACTTGTTTAGTTACAGTAAATAAGTCTGTTTTTAATTTACGGGTTGACCATCTAGTGAATTTGAAACCATTAAATTAAAAATTAGACAAATAAGTTTTGAACGTGTAACTAAACAATATAAGTAAAATATTTTAATCAATATGCAGGTTTATCCGTCCACAAAATTTAAAACAATTAAATTGAAAGGATAAAATGTAACATTAATTTTTTAACTAGTAACCTAACCAAAAAAAAATAGATATAAAAGAATTTTATATTTTAAATCCAATCAGTTTTATAAATGTATCATATAATTGTATATATATAATTTTAAATTTTATATTAATTGTATCATACTAGTTTATTAAAGAACATATTTTTAAATTTTGTGATGGGAATTAGGATAGATGATTGTTCTTTATAGATGTTTATGAAATGTTATTATTGGTTAAAAGTAGAATATAAAGATTATAGATATAAGTATGATTGGTGCAATAGGAGGCAAGTAAAATGTGGCCAGCCAATAAGAATAGAAATAGAAAATAGAAAATAGAAAATAGAATTAGAGAGTTAGGGGAGAGGGAGCCTGAAAATTCTCTGAATCTCCCATTAATTTGGAGGCATGGAAAAAGAAGAGATGATGAAGAGAAAAAAAAGTCATCTTCATTTCCCCCGCCGGAAATGCAGCCGACGTATCTCACGCACCCCAATTCCTCCAAAAGACTTCCGACTCCTCTTCTTCTAATGACCAACCACCACCACAATAATAACAACAATAATGATCCCATAATAGCACCACCACCAATAAGAACACCATCTTCTTTAATTGAAACATCAACAACAACAACACCACCACCACCACCAAAAGGGAATAATGCTGGCGGCGGTAATCAAGCCTGTGCAGCCTGCAAATACCAACGTAGAAAGTGCGCCCCCGACTGCATCCTCGCCCCTTACTTCCCCCATGACCGCACCCGACAATTCCTCAACGCCCACCGTCTATTCGGTGTCAGCAACATTACCAAAATCATCAAAAACCTCAATCCTCCCGACAAAGATGAGGCCATGAGGACTATCATTTTCCAGTCTGACGTTAGAGCCTCTGACCCCGTTGGCGGTTGCTACCAAATTATACGCGATCTTCAACGCCAGATCGAGTTTCTTACCATGGAGCTCGAACTCGTCCTCCACCAGCTCGCCATCTGTCATGGAGCCGAGGCGGCAGCAGCAGCAGCAGCCGTCACCAACACCACCACCACCACCTTGGGGTCATCAACTCATCATCATGATTCGTCCTCCCCATCCATCAATCTCCTAGACCCCCCCTTTCAAGACACCTATAATCACCTAGGTTTCCATCCTCATCATCAGCAGCAGCATCATCTTCAAGCTCATATTGATGATGCCCCTGCAGAACAACAACAACAACAACATCCGCAGCATGATCAGGAATCAGTCCTATCAAATGATCACAATGTGGATAACAACCATCATCAAGTTAGAGTTACAGTAGAACAACAACAGAAATATATTGTCCACCAAGAAGAAGAAGAAGAGGAAGATGAAGAACAAGAAGAAGATGAAGAAGAGGAAGAAGAAGAAGAAGAAGAGAGATTATCAGAGCTTCCATTGCAAATGGATGTTCCTGCAGCATGGATAATGCAACAGGACTTAACAACAGCAATCTCTAACTTTCACCAGCATGGCAGCAAGCCTATATTGGAGGACAGAGATTGACAATTCTAAACCATGCATGTTCGACACTTTCATTTTCAGTTTTATCAAATACAATAATTATATTATGAGAAATGTAATTCTAACGAGGATATATATGGACCTGCATATTTTGTTGGCCTTCTTCTTCAGTCTTCTTCTTCTTCTTCTTCATGTGACAGGCCAAACTCTTCAAAACTTCATTCATACCTGTGGCCAGACTATTTCCTGCTGTGAATGTATATACCTGTTTCTCGACCTCAATCGAACTCCAACCAGGGACTTTCTTTAAGCCCTTGAGTTTTGCAGACACCCTTACCTTAGCTGAATCCTCCCATCTTCCATTTGCCGCATACATATTGGACAGCAACATGTAGTTCCCTGGAGTTGATTCATAACCCAGACTAGTACTAGAAACCCAAGAAACAACTTCTCCTTCAACAGCTACATCAACGTCTTTATATCTAGTGCAGGAAAGCAGAAGAGAGCTCCAGATGTGCTCATTAGGCTCAATGGGCATACTTCTAACGAATTCGTTCGCCTGTTGTAAAAGCCCGGCTCGACCAAGAAGATCAACCACGCACGAATAATGCTCAATCCCAGGTGCAATATCATACTCTCTCATCATCAGATCAAACTTCTCAAGACCCTCAGCCACCAGCCCTGAGTGGCTACAAGCAGAGAGGACTGCCACAAAAGTAACCTTGTCCGGTTCAAAACCGCATTCAATCATCTTGCTAAACATATATAAAGCAATCTCCCCACGACCGTGCGAACCATACCCAGCTATCATCGAATTCCACGAGATTGTGTCCTTGCACTCAATTCTCTTGAAAACATAATCAGATTCTTTTAGGGAGCCACACTTTGCATACATGTTGATCAAACCATTTCCAACTAGACTAGTACTACAGTCCATCACAGCTCTAACTAAATGGCCATGGATTTCCTTACCCGCTCTTAACGCTGAGAAATCTGCACAAGCCGACAAGAGACTGGAAATAGTAACAGAATTGGCGACGACTCCCACTCTGGCATGTTGCATTTTCCTGAAGAGGTCTAATGCTTCCTCACCGCGCCCGTTGGACACATAACCGTTGATAACAGCAGTCCAGCTCACTACATTTGGAAACTCCTGATCAGACATCTCCAACTCTTTAAATACCGCTAAGGCCTCTTCGCAGAAACCAGACTCTGCATAAGATGATATCATAGCATTCCAAGTTTCTATTTTCTTGTGCTTCGTTTCTAGAAACAAACCTCTCGCGGTTTTTGTGTCTCCATTCCTCCCGTATAGACATATTAGCGAGTTATTGACGAAGGAGTAGTCTACAAACCCACCCTTTATCACATATCCATGAATTATCTCACCTTTATCAACTGCGCCAGAATCAACACAAACAGAAATTACAACCGCAAGTGTCTCTGCGTTAGTTTGGATCCCCGTCTTTCTCATTTCACAGTAAAACCGTAAAGTCTCGAGATAACGTTTGCACCTAGCATGGCTTGACAGTAAAGCTGTCCAGGTGACGACGTTTGGTTTCACTCCTTGTATTTCCATTAACTGGAAGATTCCAAGAGCGCCTACACAATCATAGTTTGTTGAGTACCCCGAGATCAAGGTGTTCCACGAAATATGACTTCTGAGAAGCATTCTATCAAACACTTTGCGGGCATCCTCCATTAGGCTCAGTTTACCATACATTCCGATCAATTCATTAGCAACATGTATATTGTGAAAAAGACCCCCATGTAAAACATGGCAATGAACAAACCTACACAAATTTGGCACACCCATTTCCCCACAAGCCCTTAAAACAAGGGGAAAAGTGTAGCCATCAGCCGCAACCCCAAGATTTCGCATCCGACAGTAAATCTTCAGGGTGTCTTGGTGTTTCCCGCGTGAAAAGATAGCCCTCAAGTAGGAATTCCACAAAAGTGAATTGGAAATACAACATACAGGGGTTGTCTCGAAGACAGTTTGGGCATCGCCCAGGAGGCCAAAACGGGCATAGTGAGAGACAAGTCTGGAGGCAAGAAATGCAGAATTGTCTGAACCGGTGAGAAGAACTTGGCCGTGGACCTGCTGGCAGTGTCGAAGGGTTTTGGCCCGTTGTAGAAGATGATGGAAGAAATCGACAAGAAGACCATGCTCAATATCACTCAAGCTAAAAGATGAAATGTGTGTATGTCGTCGGAAAATGAGAGATGATGAAATTCCTTTATGAAACATAATAATAATAAACCATAATATTCGAAAAACTATCAATTAACTATAACTTTTTTTTTTATATATAAATCCGCCCTTCCATTTAACAATATTTACTTTATATTTATTTATAAGTGAACTAATTAATTTATTTTTATGATGAGCTTATTTATACATCCCGTTACACACACGGAAATTTGATGAGATGATCCTAATAATTACCTTAATTAGGGAAATGACCGGTATAAAAATGGTATAAACGATCCCTTCGTATTTTTCAGACAAAAATACTCCCGTCGCGTCACGATCGTCTCGCGACGGAAATTCAAGACTGAATTGAGTATAATTGTTTAACACGATTCTCTCACGACGGGGTATTTTCGTTCGAAAAATATGAAGTGGTCATTTATACAATTTTTATTAGGCACATGTCATTTCTCCAAGTAAGGCATTTATTAAGGTCATTTCATCAAATTTCCCCACCACTAACCATGAGACTTTTTTCTATTTCTACACATCTTTTATTTATTTATTTAAGAAAAAAACTCCTAAAAGTGTAATATTATAAATATGTCCAAATAGATGATGCATAAATAACTAGTTGCAACTGAGAATAACCCTAATAGCATGTATATATTCTTCAATAAAGAAGAATTGAGATTTTACAATACATATATATGATTAAAACAAGCTAGAAATGTATAATACTATTATTATATTTAAGTATCCATAAAGTGTAACAAACATACAAAAATAAGTTCCTCTTGAGGGAAAAAAAAAAACTCACATTTAAAATGTTTGGTTTGATTTTTCTCTATTATGAATGAATGTTGTTACAAAATATATTTTCTCCAGAATCAGTAACCCATGTTTGGCATTCGATTTGCAAGGGGGTTCTTCTGCCCAGCACGGTCAACAATTGCAACCTCCGTAGTCGTCAGCAGTATCGATACACTGCACAATAATAATATGAATATTACTATTTGCTAAGAAGAATATGAGAAGAGAATAAATAAAATAAACATACCTCGAAGCATCAACTAGAGCTGTCCTAATAACTTTAAGTGGATCTATAATTCCAGCACTCAACATGTTTACATATTTCCCTATTCAATGCAGGTCAGGCAATGTTAGATAGCTTCAAGTTTAAATTTGAATTCAAAATGCCTCTCGATTATCTATCTTGGATTCAACCAAACAAACAAAGAAACCTACCTTGACTGGCGTCATAACCAAAATTAGGATCATCTTGTTCTAATAGCTTCCCAAGAACTAAGCTACCATCAGCCCCAGCATTAGATACAATTGTGTAGGTGGGCGCCTATTGGTCAAAAAATAAATTATATAATAGAACAGTATCCAATGTGAATCTGTTTGAATGACCAATTGAATTACTCATAAAAAATATGGAACCTTTAGAGCGTTCTCGATTATCTGGACACCTAGCTTCTGGTCTCCGTTCGAAGTCTGGAGGTCCTTCAGTACTTTGGTGGCATACAGAAGGGCCACACCACCACCTATTAGGGAAATGGAAGAAACTATGTAAGAGCCTATTTGAAAGCAACAAAAACAAAAATACTTTTTATACACAATCATGATCTTAATGGAAATTCTTGAAAGTTAAAATTGGTAGTGGTTTCCTTTTGTTTGGTTTTTAAGATAGTTTTATGAATATAATCATCTAGATTATTCACTAGAACATGATCCAAATTAAAACCTGATTTTTGGCTACATTTTAGTACTATAATATTTTCTGGATCATTATCCAGATAATATTACAGTATGATTTTTGGCTTCTGATTTCCAGTTAGGGCCACAAGACAAGCAGATCTCCGCAGGGCAGTAACACCTTATTAAGTGAACCTTCCACCAGCTTTGAGGTTGAGGACTCATAAAACAATTTAGGAAGGTTGATCTCGAGATTGACTTTCATTATATGTTATACTACTTCAAGAGATTCTTTATTGATTCACATTATCCATGTTATTTTCTGGATCACTGATTTTTTTTGTTTGACAAACATAACAAAACCATAAAATGCGAGGCCCTGTATCAGTTATAATTAAAGACGGGAAACAATCTTGAAAATGGTAAAATAAATAAAAGCTTACCTGGAACAATACCCTCTTCAATGGCAGCTCTTGTGGCATTTAAAGCATCAGTAACTCTGTCTTTCCTTTCCCCAACTTCTGCCTCACTAGCCCCTCCAACCTAAAAGAAAATATGGACAACGTTTGGTCCTTAAAAATAAAAGCAGTGAAAGAAGGAACAGATATAATTCATGGAAATCATTGGCAACATTGAACTTTCTACCTTGAAAACTGCTACACCCCCAGAAAGTTTTGACAGCCGCTCTTGTGCTTTTTCCTTGTCAAATACGGCAGTACTCTTCTCCTTGACTTCCCTTAACTAATTGAACATATAGAATCATCACTCATCTTCCTAAAGAAATATTACTATTTTACATGACATGGGATTAACAGTCAATAGGAAAAAAAAATATACATTTGACCAACCTGCTCACATCTTTCTTCAATAAGCTTTTTATCCCCACCACCATGTAGAATTATGGTATCATCAATAGAAACGGTGACCTGTTCAACAAACATCAATATGCTTTGGAACTATGTAACAAACATAATTCAGGGATGTCTCAATTCTAATTTTATTCACACCTTTTTAGCAGTACCAAGCATATCAATTGTAACCTTATCCAGATGGTGACCACGTTCTTCCGTGATAACCTAGTAGTGCATATATACACGAGTTGATATATGGTAAAAGTAAAGCATCAGGAAATTCATCACACAAGTTTGTATCACCTCTCCTCCAGTGAGAATAGCAAGATCCTCCAAGTTAGCTCTCCTGTTGTCCCCAAAACCAGGAGCCTTAATGGCGCAAACCTAATATGGAGAAAGATTTATCAAATTTCAAGTAAATGTTAAGTTTCCTAAAAAGAATGAAACTTCAGGTCTTTCTTTTGCTCCGACCAGGTTTCCTTTTTAGTTACATCCACTGCAAGCCTTTTCAATTTAAATAAACCTAGTACCGATCCCAATGACGAAAACCCTGTAATACTAAGAGTACAATGCTGCTGCTCTGAGCAGGATCTGGGAGAGGTGCTGATTTAAGCTGCTCACCTTTTTTTTCACAAAGAGGTTATTTCTAGAGTTCAACCAAGCAAGCAGAAAATGAATAATAAATATTCTAGGCCCAAACTACTATCAAACTAATCAAAACGTTTGGAACATTTCACAGATTGTAACTGGGTAGAGGCAAATCAAGTTAAACAAAATTATTTAAGATATCAAACATTTCCAAGCTGGCTAGAACAAGGAGAAACAACTGAAACCAGTCATGCTATATTAGTTGTTTAAAGGCATAACCATTGATTTAGGTAGTTTTTTGTTATTTGACATGCAAATGGATCAGAAATGAAATTAGATCCAATTGTAAGCATGTCCAAAAAAAAAGCATTACCTTAACCTGGGCACGGTGCTTGTTAATAATAAGCATTGCTAGTGAATCACTCTCCAAATCCTCGGCAACAACAAGTAGGGGTCTGTTTCTCTGGGAAGGCGCGAGATAATTAATATCATTCACCAGCTGACTCTCAGAGCCATGGAAAATATATAGGAAACTACCAAAACACAAGTTACCTTCAAAGACATCTCTAATATCCTAACAAGTGCGTTCATGTCCGAAATTTTTTTGTCATGGATAAGGATCAAAGGATTGTCAAGTTCCTGCAAAGGTGGGAAGAAAATTGTCAGCATCACAAACAATAGTTGGCATCTTTACAAGGATGAGAAACTATAACAAAAGCAAAAATACATCTAAAACAGCATTTGCCTACATGTAAAGAGACACATATTTGAACATGTGAAATGGAAGAATAATACATGGCAACAGAATAACCAGAAGTTTCAGCTGCTTTCTTATTACAAAACATTAATCTTTCAGATTCAGATATTCCTAAATTAAGCTACCAGAATATGAAGAAGTACATACACATTTCTGAGTCTTCTCATCAGTAACAAAATAAGGAGATATGTAGCCTCTACCCAGCTTCATCCCTTCCACCACATCCAATTCATCATCCAAAGTATTGCCGTCCTGCAAAGTTTGAAGGTTAGTGCTTCCAAGTTCCAACTTCAACAGCATATCCACAAATCAATTAATAATCAACTTTACTACATAGTATTATGCTTACTGCAATAGTGATAACTCCTTCTCTTCCAACTTTCTCCATCGCCCTTGCTATCAATTCCCCAATTTCACGCTCACCGTTGGCAGAGATAGTGGCTACCTGAGTCAGTATGGGACAATGGCAGGAACAAGCATGAGCTAATGCAAGAACATGAACTCTTGAGACAAAAATCACAAGAACATGAAATCTTGAGACAAAAATCGCAAGAAATAAGAAAGTAAGAAAAACTAAGATATATTGGATTCTTCACATGTGGGACATCTTTATTTCTGGTCCTAGCTTCAATTTGCTCAACAAAGAGATAAAATAACACATTTCTGGTTTTTTTTAGAGCATAAAAGTTCAAGGCTGAGAGAGACATGGGATTTGAAGAAAAAGTTGTGGAGGCTGTCTCATTTTGTTTACGTTTCTCACAATCTTTCTTTATGAGAGAAATAGAGAGACATTAGATAATGCATGATTTGCATTCCACTTCTCTCCATGGAAACAACAAGATTTCATATCCTTCGATAATCTAAAAACTTGAGAATCAACAGTGCAAATTTTTGTTCTGTTACCTGTGTTATCTCTTGGGGCGTGCTTATCATTAATGCTTTTTTCTTCAACTCATCTATAACTGCTTCAACTGCCATGTTTATACCAGCTCGTAAATCCATAACATTTACTCCAGCAGCCACAGCCTTGCAGCCTTCTGAGAATATTGCTTGAGTCAGCACTGTGGCACAAGTGGTACCTATAGGCAGACAGTGTAATTTCTTCAGTATAGAATCTGGTAGGCAGTGAGTGTATTACATAAAAACAAAAATGCATCTAGATGAAAACTTAGAGATGAACAAATAAGAGCTCTATCAAGAATATTCACATGGAACCATGCTCCAAGGAGTAGGAAAGAAGATTTCCTCCATTGAGAAATCAATAATATTTTTCCTGCTGACATGATCTGTCATACTTAACATACTAACTTACCATCTCCGGCCACAGTATTAGTTGCCTTTGCCACCTGCTTTACAAGATCAGCACCAACATTTTTTGTTTTCTCTGAAAAATTTATACTCTTTGCCACTGTAACTCCGTCCTTTGTAACCTTAGGACCACCGTGGGATGTCTCGATAACTACATTGCGACCCTGAATAGACAGACAGCGAATCAACTTGTCAGTAATAGATTACACAAAATAAGAGAAGTAAACAATCTTTAGAATGGCCTGGTGCTACCTTCGGTCCCATTGTGACCTTCACAGCATCTGCAAGCTCGTTAACGCCCTGTAACATACTTGCACGTGCCCCAGTTCCGAAATTAATATCCTTTGCAACATAATTTCTGTTACCAACAATTCTACTGTAAACCTTTCAAAATCCAAAAGCAAAGAAAGATGAGTTAGTGACTGTGATAGACAATAGATTCAATTCGACATAGCATGTTCTTTGATCCTTCCTGTCTATAAAATTGGGTATGGTTATGAAACAGCTATAAAGAAGGTTAAATAAAAGAATACGTTCATCGGTAATCAGATGAATAACATAAAGAAAACGGAATAATAAGTGGAGAGCAGTTGAGGAAGATTCAATAACTAGGTTATCGGAAACACTAACCTGTTTCCTGGAAGAGTGTGACCTGGGAAAATAAATAAGAAGAAACAATGCATAAACAAGTTGAATACAATTGAATGAATTGATGATGCTGGTTCGAATATTGTGTACCTCAATGACGAAGCGATTGCTGCTCCTGCTCGGTACATGCCGAAATGTGAACCAAAGTCGAGAAAGAGAGAGACGAGCAAGAGAGGTTTAAGCCTTAAAACCCTTCACGACCAATTGAAGACTTTTTTATTCCAGAAATTTATTAATAAAACTAAATATTGAAAGCAAATAAATATAAAGTATTATTATTTTGTCTAAATACAACTACAAACATCTAATGAAAAAAATAAAAATAGAATACATAAAAACAATTAATTAACTTGAAAATTTTCAAGAAAAGCAATAATATTTCTACACGAATTCACATGTTTTTCGAATTTAATCTTCGACATAGTCATAATAACGGCGTTATGAATAATCCTTAAGTTGACATATTTTGGTTGTTAAATGTTCACCGATTTATTTTTAACCAGATAATCCACAAGAAATTATAGAGATAAAAATTCATCTTCTAAGTCTCGCTTTTTTAGTTTTTTTGATTCATGTATCTCAATAGTCACTAACGGTCTTTGGCATAACTCATTGAATACTAGTCAAATTTAATAAAAGACTTCATATATTTGTAATAGCGTAACAATGTAAAAACAAATGAAAAAATCGACCTCCCTCTTTGTAATACATAAGACAACGACTCATAATAATCATGCATTTTCGCATACATCTATCATCAATGAGAATTTCGTCTTTGATAGCATTTCAAAAAAAATATATCTTAATAGGAATTTTAGACTCCCATAAAATTTCCCAACAAAGATCAATTGGGCTATTTTATTTTCTGTTGCTTGAAATGAAGATTTATTTGAGAACATTGACGTTAATATATATCCATTTTTTATTATTAGTGTTCAATTTCGTAACCGCGGGGATATTTTTCGTTGGGTGATTTCTGTAATGCATGGACTGATGCTTTCTAGCCTTAAGTCTGATTTCTTCAATTAACTTATGGAGGTGGCAAATATTTGAGATCTATCTATTATTTGTGTGGGTGATATGAATGAAGTTAGTGTTACTACCGAGAAAAAAGGGGATGTACTCAATAGGCATATGCGTGAGTTTTCCGAGACAATCGAAAATTTGGAGCTCGCTAATTTGTCTTTGGAACGGGGGTAATTCACATTTAGAAGAGGTAACAAATACGGTGAAGTATGCAATCACGCATTGATATATTTATGGTGACTCACTCGATTTTTTGTGTCGTAAATACTAATACTATATTTAAAAAGGTCTTAGATTTCAGTGATATTATTAATTATATATTATTATTTCAGTCTAGTCTTATATTCCGTGTTATTATTATCAAATCTTATTTGAGTGTTATTTATAATTTGTTATTTTTTAAATAAGAGAAAATAAGGATAAAGTTAAGATCATAGCATATAAGTAAATAACTCCTAATGTGTGAGAATATAGATTTTGTATTATTATTAATGGACAATATGCCTATATAAATAGATTCAAATTAGATAATGAAAATATAAGAATCCTATAAATATGAAAAGTTTAAGAATATGAAACAACTTAAAATATAAAATGAAAAATTATTCACTTGTATATTTTAATTGTGTTTTTGTTCTTGTAAGTAAAACAGTATGAAAAACACATTAAGTTTGTCATGTAGTAGAGTAAAACGAGTTGACGTGAGTTCTTTGGTGAGTATGTCATGTAGTAGAGCAAAACGGTTTGACGTGAGTTCTTTAGTGAGTATGTCGCCAATTTAATTATCATTAGGTATGTATAAGATGATGATAGATTTTTGATAAACACGTTTACGAACAAAATGAAAATCAATTTTTATATGTTTTTATATAAATCTGAAAGACATGACATCATAACGGGAGGTTGATAGAACAACCAATCCAGTTAAAGTTGAAAAAGGCAGAATTTCTGATGGATAATGATGGACAAATAAGAAGTTAATGGTGTGACTGTCATGTCATGACGAAGATAACAAATAATTCTTTTTACAGCAGTCCAATGAGTGATAGTAAATAATTGCATAAATTGGTAAGCAGGATTGACAACAAATGAAATGTCTAATCAAATATGTGTTAAATTTTATAAAGTTCCAACAATGTTACGATAGAGGAATAGCTTAGGAAAAATGTCACCATCATGTCGAGATAAGGATTACCTAGAAGAGTTTAGGATATTGAGAGGTTTTGAATCATGTTAGCTTAAAAAGAATATCTTCATATATTTTGATTGAAAAAAAAACTAGTGACTGGAATGACTAACTACAAAACAAAATAAGTAAAGTGATACTAATTTTTTTTAATGAAAAATTGTGGTTAGTTTAGAAATTATGGAAGAGATGTGAGAGAATAAGTTCCTAAATTATGTAATACGGGGAGAGTGATATGAATAAAGATGTACATTTTTTGATTCATGTAACCAATGGAGAGAAAGCAGTTTAAAACTAAGTTTGGTAAAATTTGCACACATGGTTAAGATAGTAATGTTGAATGTCAAGAAAAAAAACTCTCTTGAAGGTTCCATGATAAACAAAAAAAATTATTAGAATAATTTATTTTTTTTGTATAAATAATAGATGCATATATGTATTAAATTGGATAATGAAAATTCTTATAATATAGAAAACCCTAGTAATATGAAAAAACTTAAAATAAAAAATTATCCACTTGAATATTTTAATTATTTTGATTAATAGATACTAGGACTCAAACAATAATTTTAAAATATATAACTTAATAAGTTATTACTGGAGTTAACTAACTTAATTAATTCCTTATTTTCAATTAAGTTATTATATATTTTTCTTATTTAATTTTTTTTTATAACACAATTTGTAAGTAAATATTTTATAATATTTTTAAACCTTTATAGAAATTTGACATTTAAATTAGTGACATCATTATCTTTTAATTATTTATTTATAAATGTCACGTAGATAATAAATTAACGTGCTTAAAATCGTTAAGACAAATTTTGTTTCGTATCTTATAAAGCTCCCAATTATAAAATTAAAAAAAAAAATCCAAATCCGAGCCCAAAAGTAGTCTCGGTTTGACAATTCAAAAGACATAAAACTAAATAAACAATAGTTAACGAAATACATAAAACTAAAGAAACAATAGTTAAATAACATTTCAAAGGATGAGGAGGGGGTAATAATGTGATGAAAAAATCTTTAAAACTTAAAATGTAATCTTAAAATGTTTGTTCATTCATTCATAAATGTTTAATAAAACCTTATTAAAAACTAGATAACGTTTCGTTAATGGACATTCAAAATGTATTAACCCTATATTACGGGGGAAAATAAGAATAGGAAAAAACCGGCCAATGCCATTGAGCTTTGTTGTATTTGTGCACGGACCCCACGTTACTAATTTATAAGCCAGCCCATGTTTTGTTGTCTTAAAAAATAATTTATATAGAAATAGCTAGCTAGCTAGCATTATAATTTATATATTTTAAATTACTCTCTCATGAACCTTCTTTCCAGGTCAAAACTTTATTGGTCGCACTTATGTTGATTTTATTTTTAAAAAACGGCTAGCTTGAATTAAGAATAGATTCATTTTTTTTAATTAACAAAATATATTACATTAAATAAATACTTATCACAAGATTGATTCCCATATCATAAAAGCCGGTAGAAGTTAAGTCTCCAATAATTTATTAAATGAAGAGTTATCTCAAATTAAATGTTATAGTCAAAACAAAACAAAAAAGTCTACCAATTAAACAACGTTACATTTATTGTCTAAGTAAATTAAAGTTTTAGTGAGTTGTCATGCACATGAGTGAGTACGAGTAGGGTTGTTTTCCTTATTTATTTTCTAGACCTTATTGAAACAATGTACTGTTAATTATTTATGAATTGCGAGGTACATGTCTTCTCTTCTTTATTTATTTTTTATTATTTTCAAAGAAAGTTAAATTATTAATTTATTTTTTCAATAAACACATGCCAATGTTATTATAAAGGCACTGAAAAAGTGAAAAAGAAATTGCAAATATTAACAAAAGAGAGCGAGAGGCCAAAAAAATCAATCTGCACAAATAACCGTGTTGCTTAGTTAACTCATCCTCAAACTCTATGAAATGAATTGATAAATAAATACAAGTGGTGATTCTTAATTCTATTTATTTTATATTTTATGTCACTTTCAATTAATACGATTTTATAATAATAATAAACCCAATTTGTTTTTAAAGGGAGACTGTCGGTGTGAAACGTGGGTACAAAGCTTTACCCATGTGAGTGGGAATCTCATCTTTTTTTTCTTCTTTTTTTCCAAAAAGAAAAAATTGATTTGACCTTAGGTTCCAATTATAGCTAATTAAATAATTTATTATAAATATAGGAAAATTAAAAAAAAAGCTTATTCAAACTAAAATGTAATAAATGAAATTTCAGAAAACATGATTAAATAACAATACTGATCTAAAAGTCTATAAACCTAATTAAAGCAAATTAACACTATCATCATCATAATCAAAGCTTGTGTCTTCTTCATTTACAAAAACAAAAGTATTATTATTAATAATACCCTCCATCACCATATAAAAAAGAAAATTGAAATCAAACAGATCGAAATCACTTCAAAATAAAGGCCAAAAAAATAAAATAAAATCAAACCAGATAACAAAATAAAAATAAAAATAAAAAATCAGGCATTCTTTTCAATAAAATACAAAAAAAGAAGAAGAAATATATTATACTAATATTATTATTAACTTGCTCACAAGGTCCACTTCCAGATCTTGATCCGAGCATCCACCTTACACTTAATCTTCCCCGTCGACGCCGGAGTCGCCGGTGTTTTTCCCGTCGGCACCGCCGCATTAATTCCAGTGCAGGTAACTCTAATCGGCACCTTCTTCGTATTCAAGGATCCCATCTTCACCTTAACCTTGGTATCCAATTGAACCTTCAATGGCAAGCTGTTTTTCTTCAGATCTGATTTCAACCCAGTGGCCGATGCGTCGTCGATGCTCTGTCCTCCACCGCCGCCGATCGTGGTCTTCAAAGTGGTCGTATTCTTGGTTGAATGAGTAAAGGCCGGGAAGGTTCCGTCACCAAGATGTGTTCCCCGGTCAGTAGAGACGGAGACGGAGATGGGATCGTAAAAGAAAACGAGCTTTTTATTAGGGTTGCGAGCAATCAGGGTTAGATTGAAGGTGGATGTAATTAGTTGGGAATTAGAAGAGCCGGTGAGGTTGAATTGGGAGATTTGGAAGGTGGAAACAGAGAAATTGGGTCGGTGGGGGCGGTAGATGACCCAGAGGACGGCTCCGGCAATGGCGAGGAGGAAAAGGAGGAGGATGATGGAAAAGGTGGTCCATAGGCAGCAACGGCAACAGCAGCTCCGGCGACTTCGGTGGCGAGGTTGGGGGCGATAGGCAGGGCGGCTAGCGTTGTAGAGTTGAGCTTTGGTTGCTGGAAAAGCAGCAGCAGCAGCGTTGTTGTTGTTGTTGGCGCCTGGAGGTGGGGCTGGGACGGCGCCGTTAGCGGGTGGTTTGGTGGAAGAAGGGTAAACTCTGTCGTCGTTGTTCATTGTGAATTCTGATAGATGATGAAGATGAAGATGATGGGTTATCAAAGAAAGAAACAATTAGCTAGTAATATATCTTTCTTATTCTTCCTCCTCTTAGAGAAGAAGAAGAAGAAGATGGAAAAAAGGTCAAATGGCACAATAGGATGAAGAAGAGAGGAAGACAGCTACTCTATAACCGACGCCCCTATCACAAACCAACCCCCCCACCCCCATATTATTATTATTATTATTATTATTATTCTATATTCAAATCATTATAAATTTTTTATTTTATTTTATTCACAAACTAATTATTACTTACACTAATTAGGCTCACACAACCTATAATCAATAAGAAATAAGATAATTAACTAAGCTATTTACAAAAATAAAATAAATTGCATACAACAAGGTCTTATTGGGCCTCACCTACTATCTTATATTTGAAGGAATATATAGGTTTTATCCTCTCTTGTTGTTAAGTTTAGAGTTATTGGAGAGAATTTTTTTTTTTTTTGAAATTGTTTGGATTTTAAGGAGATCAACCCGATCATGTGATGCAATACGATGACGAGATATGATTATATTTAATGTTTGGCTATTGTTAATTTGTTATGCGTTATTTAATAAATTTATCACGTCTAGTTTTTGTTGTTATGACGTGTTATAAGACATAAAAGTGTCAACAAAGATCTTGTTTTTTAATTTGAGTGTTGTTCATGGAGCTGTTATCGTAACAAATGATATATTTAAACTTTAAAGTTTTATCATGGTGACTCAATGTGATATATGTTATGAGAATGATAAGTCTTCTTTCGAAACTCCTCCTCTTACCTTGTTAGTTTGCGGTTGTAATTTGGACTTTGACCCAAGTCCAATGAGTTATGTCAAAGTCCATCAATAGTTATTGAGAGTAGAGAGTCTTAAACGTTTGACTTTTATCCCTGTTATTTTTGGTGGATTATTTGTCTGGAACAAAATTAAAGAACTTTTGATAACTATAGACGACTGATGAGATTCATTCACAACCTCGTTATCATGACACTGTCGGAAGTCATATTCGGTAAGAATGTGAACTCGACGAGTGATCTTATTACTTTGTTAGAAGATTTTCGGTGATTTTTTTTTAAGTTTTTAATTTTTTTTTTCATTTACATATTATGCTTTTGTGGTTGTGTTTAAACGTCCATTTTATTTTGACGAACCATTTAAAAAAACATTATTATTATTATTTTTAATAAATGTTATTTTGTGGAGATTCTAAGTATATCCTAACCTAACAACTAAAAATAAAATAAATGAATTTTCTTTTCATTTTGTAAATTGTTATAAGTTTAAATTTTGTTCAAAAACATTATTATAATAATATAATGTATACTATACTACTTCCAAATAAAATAGCTAAATTCCAACATTAAAACTTTATTCAAAATAAATTTACCAACTGTCTAGAAAAGTAAGGTCCATATAGTTATTTATCTTGTGAAACATTTTTTTTCTTCTTAGATTTTAAAAAATAGCACGATCTAACCTCATTATTCTTTATTCATATTAATTTCACACATATATATATATATATTTTATTTTTGAGTGAGAATCAAACTCGCAATAATAAATTTATTTATAAATTATTTTAAAAACTAAAACGGTAGAATCACGAAGTTAAGTTATAAATTAGAGATCTAGCTACGTACACACCAAATTAAGTATTTAGGGTTCCATATATGATTATTAGACAAATCTTTCATATGTATAAGTACAATTATCTAAAGCTTCAATGTGGTTGCAAAATAAGGGCACGTTCTCTTTGAATTTTCAAAAAAACTCAACCAAAATTAATTTTTAAATCAATTACTTCTTAACAATTACATCATTCATTTTATTAACCAAAATACTAAAATACCCTCTATTTTAAATTATTATTTTTTATTTTATTTAGATATATTAATATCTTTTAAGTCTTTTTACTAAAAATAATCACTACCTCCTCAAAATCATCACAAATCATTATTTATTTTCTCCCTCTAAGTTTTTTTAAAAACCTGAATCCGAACACGGCTCGAGTGAATTAAAGTGAAATCCTAGCTCATAATTTACTTATATTATAGTGAAACCTAGCTCGTAATTTACTTATATTATAATTTTCTAAAATTTAAAATAGTATATTTATTTTAATTTTAGAATTAATTAATTAATTAATATGATCCCTTGCTTAATTTGGAGAAGAGTAGCATGTGACAAGACATGTAAAATTGAAATTAATAATATTTATTTATTAAATGATTAAAAGTTAGTTCCCTTGAATTGAATTGCCAACTGCTAGCTAGCTAAGATTATGTAATGAGGAATCGGTCAATCAATAATAATATTGATTACCCAACTTGGAGGAAATTCCCTTTCCCTCCTCCCTCCCTAGCTCGCTCCTCCTCGGATCATTAATTCATTGTCTTTGTCTTGTTAGCAGTGGCGGACCCAGAAATGTTTTCTCGGGGGGGCCAAATATATAGTAACGTAGCATTTTTTTGGTGATCAATTAAATACATTTTCTAATTAAAATTTTACTCGATAATTATATAAAATACTAACAAACACAATTAAAAAATACTAATAAACACAATCACTAAATTATTCTTGTTCATGAGTCGGTTCAAAAGAAGACAAATTTATTTTACGAGATTCTATTTGTTGAAAATATTACAATATTTGGCTCATTTTCAATTGTTGAGAAAATATCTTTCTCAACATATACAACTAAACTATCATTCATCTATTCATCTCCCATTCGATTACGCAAATCAGTCTTCACGGTCTTCATTGCAGAAAAAAACTCTTTCAACGGATGCAGTTGCAACTGATAAAACTAAAGCCAACTCTATCAATCGATAAACCAATGGAAAGACTATATGTTTTTCTGTTGCAATCAATTTTTGAGCAAGAATTCCCAAGTCTTCAATTTAAGAAAATTGAGGATCATCCCGCAAATTAAATAAGTAAGCCCGAAGTTGTTGTTCCAAAAATAAATAATCACTACCTGTGAAATTTTTGGGATAAAGTTTGGCAAGACGAATGAGTTTACGAATATCAAATTGGGAGAATGAATTTCTGGGAGGAAGACATGATATGCAGCCAAATAATTCTGTATTAAATTCTGAAAAATGATTATTCATTTATTGCATAATCAAGTCAACAACATAACATTAAATAATAAATAATAACTATTAATAAATAAGAAATAATAACTATTAATAGATAAAGAAATAATTTTTATTATACCTGACAAAAGATTTCCACACGATAATGATGAAGATTAGTGATGAGTTCCCCTTTTCTTCTCCGCCTATCATTGCTATCAATTATTATATGCTTATTCATATCAAATATTAAGATCGAGTGTAATTGACAAAAACTGTTAACTTGGTCCAAAATATCATGTCATCCATCTTCTCTAAATTTTTGTAATTGATTTTTCGAACTCGAAATCAATGACATGGCTTGAACTATATTTTGCTCTCCTCTTTGTAGGCAAAGTGACAACTCACTTGTAATTCCCAATAAATTTTTCATCAAATGCAACACAAAAACAATTTCATAAAATATTAACTATATAAAAAAAATATGAAAATCTAATTTAATAGATTTCAGCCTAACTATTTTAACTTGTTTATTAATATTAATTTATATTTTCTTATTTATTAATATTAATTTATATTTTCTTATAAATTTTTAAAATAGTTTAAAATTAAGAATTATTATATGTTAAAATAAATTAAAGGTGAGGCCAGGGTTTGATCACCTGACCTCATCTTCAGAGTTCAATTACCAAACCAACTGGACTAAGAGTTACTTGTCAAATATATATATAAAAAATAATTTATCTTAAGGTTGGGGGAGGCCCGGGCCCCCCAAGGCCCCCCTTGTAGGTCCGCCACTGCTTGTTAGCTTCATTTATTTTTAAGCATGGACATGGGACCTAGCTAACTAGATTAAACAACTTAAGAGTGACACCAAATATAATTATTGGATTCATGACTAAACATAACACATAAATGAAATTGTTATTTGAGTATTTACCAAAATGTCGAATTTTGACAGGTCGAACTATCACAATTTAGTCATTTGAAGTTTTCAAATGAATATAACGTCCGTCATATTATGTTCGTTTTTAATTAATTTGTCATGTTTTTAAATGATATAATATTTAAAAACGTTTTGGACATATATATTTTTTAAAATTTTAGTATTATTTTTAGAATTTAAACATTTTAATTTATCGAAATTGGTTTGGTTAGACTAAAAAATGTGCAATTTAAAGAAAGATCAATAAAATTTGAATAGAGAGATTTATTTATTTATTTATTCAAAAAATCTTATAACGATATAATTTTTTGCAATGCTTACTAATTTGGACGTATTTGTGTTTTAAATTGAATATTTTTTTGAGATATATACGTTTGAAATTGACGAATACACTTTGAATGTTTTAATAAATATGTAATGAAAGAGATAATTGAAAAAATCGAAACAAGAGAGAATTCCTATTTTATTTTTATAAATGTGATAAGTTAATTCAAAAAAAAAGTAAAGAAAATATTGGGTTAAAGTAAGAAAATAGGGCAATCATTTGTTTGTGAAAAACCTAGGGATATGTAAAATAAAAACGAAAAACTGATAACTGTACCTTAGCAGTTTTGTTTTACCGGTCTACTAGTTAATCACATTTTTTTTTATCAATTAAATGATTCGATTTTCGGTTAAACTATTTTTTTCTACCGATTTAGTATATTTATATTTTATATTAGTTATTATTATTTTTTAAATATTAGATATATTATAATATTTAATATATATATATATTTTATAATTTATATTAATTATTTGGGTTACTTCCCCCAACCAAGAGTTTTGAAAAAATTATAAAGTTTGTCTTATATTTTTTAAATTAAATTAAATTTATTTTTTATTTTTTATCAATTACTATAAATGAACTTGATTAGTTAGAACCTCATATGACATGATTGAAAGTTCGAACATCATTCGATAAAAACGATAAATTTTCGAGCCCTAGTGATTGTACATAAATTATTTGGGACTCGTTTGATGTGATTTTTTTAGGAGTTTTTCAGTATTTTATTCTAAAACCCAATTATCACTTTATCTATCATTTCAACTATCTAATCACTTCTTTTATATATTTAAATATCAAAATTTTTCTTTATTAACTCTTAAAAAAAAGAGAAATTAAAATATATAGAATATTTTGGTAATATAACTCAAAAAACTAATTTTTTAAAAATATTTATCAAACAAGATGTTGTAGGTAAAAACACTGAAAAAACTCAAAGAAAACTATTTAGTCAAACAAGCCCTTATAATGAATCAAACCGCAACCCAATTTAGTTACTTTTACAAATAATAGTTGTTATATGTTTAAAATAATTATAATTCTAGCGAGTTTTTATAATTTATTTTATTATGTGCAATCCAAGACTGAATAATGATGGTGGTACTCTCATTGAATTATTTTGATGGAATTTTAGAAATGACTAGCTAATCATGCACATAACTAAGTTACTTACAGCTCATTTAATTTTCTATATAAAAAAGAAATCAAAGACAATAACAAACAGCTGTTGAATATAATTTATAATAGAGAAATGAGGACGTAACTTAATTCGTTGGAAAAATAATAATTTTTCTCTCTAGCCTCATCGCTATTTCTTTATAATATTGAAAACACCCAAATAAGACTAATTATCTATACCCGAAAATATACAAACAATAATATAATGTAAGTGGGTCAGGGTAGTCCACACCAAATAAAAAAAAATGGCCATAGGCAATTAAAGGCATTAGTATGTGTTGTTTTTCTTGATTAATTTGAACCACATGACATGCCATGAGTTTTTTTTTTTTTCCTTATTTTTTTTAACTTAAAGCTTCTGTGAAAACTAAAGTAATTTTTCTTAACTCTTAATTTTATAAATGAATTATCCCATAACTAGCTAGCTACTTATATGTATATTAGATATCATAGTATGATGAATATATGTTTACTGGAGTTAAGTCCAACTAAAAAATTATTATTTACTATTTTTTATATTGTATTTAAATACTTTTTAAAGTATATAATATATTAATAATTTAATGGCTTTTAATATATATTATATAGTATTGGAAAGCATTTTTAAGGAAAGAAAAGAAAAGAAAAAGTATTAGGCCGGGCTCTTATTGCAATTAAGAGGGGATGAATCTATCTAGCTATCTACCTAGACCTGGAGAAGAAAGAGTCTTCAAGGCCCAAAATATTAATAAAAGTTGTAAATATTAATTTCTTGTGATAATAATAATAGGACATCAATATTATTAATTAATTATTACAAAACCTTTATTGAAAGATATCACTGAAATTGATTACACATATTAATCTTTTGAAAAGGTAAAAATCATTTAATTGCAAACTAAGATGACAACGAAAGGGTGAAGTTGGAATCTATATATATATAATGATGCTTAATTTTTAAAGTGTCCGGATTGCCGGGTCGAGAGCTGTGGTTAATTTGGATACTTGGGTCGGATTGTGGGTTGACCCGTTTTTAAATTTAAAACGGTTAAAAATAAAATTAAAAATGCTAGAGGTATGTTTCGAACTTGCAACCTATCAAAATAAGTACAACTCTTTAACCAACTAGGCTACAAAGATTTTATATTTTAAATTCAACACCAAATTTGATAAACGCGGGACATTTTAATATTAATATAAGTTCAACTTTTTAACTAACTAATCTATATATATATAATTATGCTTAATTTTTAAAGTGTCCGGATTGCCGGGTCGAGAGCTGTGGTTAATTTGGATACTTGGGTCGGATTGTGGGTTGACCCGTTTTTAAATTTAAAACGGTTAAAAATAAAATTAAAAATGCTAGAGGTATGTTTCGAACTTGCAACCTATCAAAACAAGTACAACTCTTTAACCAACTAGGCTACAAAGATTTTATATTTTAAATTCAACACCAAATTTGATAAACGCGGGACGTTTTAATATTAATATAAGTTCAACTTTTTAACTAACTAATCTATATATATATAATGATGCTTAATTTTTAAAGTGTCCGGATTGCCGGGTCGAGAGTTGTGGTTAATTTGGATACTTGGGTCGGATTGTGGGTTGACCCATTTTTAAATTTAAAACGGTTAAAAATAAAATTAAAAATGTTAGAGGTATGTTTCGAACTTGCAACCTATCAAAACAAGTACAATTCTTTAACCAACTAGGCTACAAAGATTTTATATTATAAATTCAACACCAAATTTGATAAACGCGGGACGTTTTAATATTAATATAAGTTCAACTTTTTAACTAACTAATCTATATATATATAATGATGCTTAATTTTTAAAGTGTCCGGATTGTCGGGTCGAGAGCTGTGGTTAATTTGGATACTTGGGTCGGATTGTGGGTTGACCCGTTTTTAAATTTAAAACGGTTAAAAATAAAATTAAAAATGCTAGAGGTATGTTTCGAACTTGCAACCTATCAAAACAAGTACAACTCTTTAACCAACTAGGCTACAAAGATTTTATATTTTAAATTCAACACCAAATTTGATAAACGCGAGTCGTTTTAATATTAATATAAGTTCAACTTTTTAATTAACTAATCTATATATATATAATGATGCTTAATTTTTAAAGTGTCCGGATTGCCGGGTCGAGAGCTGTGGTTAATTTGGATACTTGGGTCGGATTGTGGGTTGACCCATTTTTAAATTTAAAACGGTTAAAAATAAAATTAAAAATGCTAGAGGTATGTTTCAAACTTGCAACCTATCAAAACAAGTACAACTCTTTAACCAACTAGGCTACAAAGATTTTATATTTTAAATTCAACACCAAATTTGATAAACGCGGGACGTTTTAATATTAATATAAGTTCAACTTTTTAACTAACTAATCTATATATATATAATGATGCTTAATTTTTAAAGTGTCCGGATTGCCGGATCGAGAGTTGTGGTTAATTTGGATACTTGGGTCGGATTGTGGGTTGACCCATTTTTAAATTTAAAACGGTTAAAAATAAAATTAAAAATGCTAGAGGTATGTTTCGAACTTGCAACCTATCAAAACAAGTACAATTCTTTAACCAACTAGGCTACAAAGATTTTATATTATAAATTCAACACCAAATTTGATAAACGCGGGACGTTTTAATATTAATATAAGTTCAACTTTTTAACTAACTAATCTATATATATATATATAATGATGCTTAATTTTTAAAGTGTCCGGATTGCCGGGTCGAGAGCTGTGGTTAATTTGGATACTTGGGTCGAATTGTGGGTTGACCCGTTTTTAAATTTAAAACGGTTAAAAATAAAATTAAAAATGCTAGAGGTATGTTTCGAACTTGCAACCTATCAAAACAAGTACAACTCTTTAACCAACTAGGCTACAAAGATTTTATATTTTAAATTCAACACCAAATTTGATAAACGCGAGTCGTTTTAATATTAATATAAGTTCAACTTTTTAATTAACTAATATATATATATATAATGATGCTTAATTTTTAAAGTGTCCGGATTGCCGGGTCGAGAGCTGTGGTTAATTTGGATACTTGGGTCGGATTGTGGGTTGACCCGTTTTTAAATTTAAAACGGTTAAAAATAAAATTAAAAATGCTAGAGGTATGTTTCGAACTTGCAACCTATCAAAACAAGTACAACTCTTTAACCAACTAGGCTACAAAGATTTTATATTTTAAATTCAACACCAAATTTGATAAACGCGGGACGTTTTAATATTAATATAAGTTCAACTTTTTAACTAACTAATCTATATATATATAATGATGCTTAATTTTTAAAAAGTCCGGATTGCCGGGTCGAGAGCTGTGGTTAATTTGGATACTTGGGTCGGATTGTGGGTTGACCCGTTTTTAAATTTAAAACGGTTAAAAATAAAATTAAAAATGCTAGAAGTATGTTTCGAACTTGCAACCTAACAAAAACAAGTACAACTCTTTAACTTTATATTTTAAATTCAACACCAAATTTGATAAATGCGGGACGTTTTATTATTAATATAAGTTTAACTTTTTAACTAACTAATATATAATGATGTTGAATAAATGAATACTTGGGTCGGATTATGGGTTGACCCACCAATAAATTTAAAACGGTTAAAAATAAAATTAAAAATGTTATCCGTAATTTTTTTTTACGTTTTTATATATTATTACTCGTGCAAATGCACGGGCTAAATGCTAGTTACAATTAATTCCTTTATTTCTTGATCTCCTTGAATCGATCTTGTTATTATTAATTAATCTTCATCTTCTTCAACAGTTTTCTTAGTTGGTCTGTTCTTTTTCTTACCCTTTTTTGCTTCTCTCTTGTCATATTTATATTCGGCATGTTGAACTTGTATCTGTAATAATATTAATATTGTTATCGTATTTATTTTTATATATAATATATTTGAAGTTGGTGCCTATATATATATATAGTAAATTAAAAACATTATTATGAATGAATTAATTAATTAACCTGATTAACTGCGGTTGCAGCAGCACCTAATGCATTTAGGATGGGGATGATCTCGGGGAAGACAGCTTTGGCCACACCTCCAATTAGTCCAAACAGATCAAACGGCTGATCATGATCAGAATTAATTACAAAACCATTAATTAATTAATTAAGAAGTTTACAAATTAATAATTTAAGAAATTAATTAATCTAGCTAGCTAACTGACCTGTGGGGGCGGAGCTTGGTTGACTTGTGCCTCTCTCTGCGCGCAATAATAAGACATTATATATATATCTAGGTAAGTAGAGAATGGTGATTAATTTATTTTTATATTATATATATTGTATATAATTTAAATGAATATATAGAATTACTTGCCTTAGCCTTTTCTACAGTTTGCTTGGCGAGATCGGTGATTTGGTTTATCTTTGACAAGAATTGCTTCCACACGGATGCACATTTTATTGGATTCATCAGTGTGTCTTCTTTCGATATCTGCATATATATATATATATTCACAATTAATGTAATTAAGCTTAATAAATTAAATAAGCAAAGAATAATTAATAATACTCACGCCATTCCAAGTAGTTTTAGCCAATGCACCATAAGAAGGACGTTCATCATCTTCATCTCCCAAAAGAGCCATTCTTAGTGTATCCTCGATTTGATCACCATTTCCAGATTCTAAGCGGATTGCAGCCATGGCCGCTAGCATCTTTAAGCTCTATAAATTAATATGATTGATCAATTGTTAATTAAATGCATGCATTAATTAATACGTGTTGATCAGAATTAATATTAATTAATTAATTAATTACTTGAGTCTTGGCAACCCTAATGATCTTGTTGATGTCAATGTCATCTTCATCCCATGAGCGTGGCATGGAATCAGAATCTTGGAGAAACATTGTGATGAACCTATTATTATTATTATTATTGAAATCATTAATATATATATATTTTAAATAAAATATATGAGCTAGCTAGATATATAGATAGGTTAATTATATTAATTATGTGTTGACCTGTCTTGCATAAGATTAGCCACTTTAGGCGCCTCTATCTTTGCTTTTGTTACGATAATTTCTCTTAAGTAGCCCTGAAACTGCGTTTGTATGTCGTCGAGGGAAGTCATGTCCTGGTGGTCTGCATTACCTAATTGAGACATGGCCTGGAAGTACTCGTTGGCAATTTCCTTAGACTGCGTTGCGAGGAGTTCCCTTATATGTGGCCACGTTTGAGACCCCGGGTTTCCTAGAATGGCCTCCAATGGTTCCCTTGTTGTATCACTTAGCTTCTCCTTGTATTCGTGAATCAGATCATTCAATTTTCCTCCTCGGGCCTGACCAACAATTGAATTTATTTCATTCATAAACTTCTCCTTCTCTACTGAAGAATCCCAATTACCTTCTGGAATATTAATTTCTGCATGCAATTAATAATAATGTATGCATTAATTAATTAATTAATTGGGTACACTTATTATAACGTATACACATCACATGCCCATATATATTAAATCATATACGTAGGTGGTACCTTCAAATGCTTTGTCGAATTGGCCCGAATAACGATTAATACAGTTATCAACCGCATCGCGAAAACCTTTCCCTTCTTTCAAATCATTTTCAAAAGCATCTTTGAATTCCTTCACATTTCCGGTAATAATAACTTGCAACCCGGAATCATACGCTGGTTTTATATGCTGAGATTATCCATTCATTTTGAATAATTAATATTTTATATATTCAATTGACCTAGTTTGAATTAATTAATAAACAGAGATATTGCATATATAATTAATTTATTACTAGCATTAAGTTGTCGATGAGCATCTGTCGTCGCTCCTGTTTTATATCATCGTCGTAAAGTTGAGCATCTTCGTCGTATCTTCATATCATAAAAAATAATTAATTAATTAGGAAAAGTTGGGAAATTAATTAATTTGATAAATATATAATTAATGCATTTACTTACTTTGATAGACAAACATCAATGAGTGAACTAATCTTGTTGCCGAATTCTGGCACTGGATTATTAGTGCTGGTCGCCACACTTAATTCACGCCATTCCTAATTATATATAAAGTAAATTAAATATATAATTATATTAAATTCAAATGATGGATCAATCAGAAAATATATAATTAATATTTACATTGTTAGCAAGGAAGGCTTCAAGTTTTTCCCTTGCAATTTCTTCACAACGCACTTTGGCAATCATCACCTAATTAATTAATTAATTAATTAGTACGCAGTTAATAGTTAATAATAATTAAATAATAATAATAAAGATATATATATATATATATATATTACTGCTGGAGGTGGAATGTTAAGGTCCTTATTGGCCCTGATAGTTTTCCAAATTTCTTCAGCGCTTATGGAAAACCCAAGAGCAGGCACAAGGCTCTCACCACTTGACATTTCTCCACACGTTAGTTGATTCCTTAACTCACATACCTATATATTTCATTCATTTTATTAACTTAAATCTTATCAATTATATTTCAATAATTACGTCCATACCTCTTCAAGATATGATTCCATATCTGCCTCGGAATTAGACAGTGCCACAACCTTAATCTGTTGTTCGATCCATCATCGTTGCAATTATATATATATTATCAAAAAGAATTTATTAATAATATATTAATGAGAAATTAAGATCTTGAATAAAACAGATTAAAACAAACAAGGAAGTAGATACTTACATTGAAGAATTCGCTAAAGGATGTTTCATTGCGAGATTGTGGTTTAGGAATAGAATTCCATATCTGAGATATATATATATATATATAGCATGTATGTCATTAGTATATCATACCAATAGCTAGCTAGTAAAATGAATATTCTAGAAGCTCAATTAAAGAGGAAAATTTCGCCTTCATTGCATATATATATATATATATATATATATATATATATATATATATATATATATATATATATATATATATAATGAAATCAGCCTCTAATAGTAAAACAAATATTTAATTACCTCGAGAGTGTCTTTCTGTAGGAGTTCTTCCAATTTTTTTAAAGGCGTCTGTAAGTACAATAATATTCCATTACATTCCATTCCATTAATTGGGATGTAATATTTTAATATATGATATATAGATTTGTTTCTTCATTAATAATTAATACCTGAGTTTTGTCTCGCAGTACAAATAAAAGAGTGGTTTGACGAGGCTTGAACAAGCGCATCATCACCTGCACACGTTACATGATCGATGTACCGTAGTATGTTAATATAAATGAGATTATATATTATATATAGACCTAGCTAGTTGGTTACCTGAAAAGCAGTTCTTAATAAGGGTTTATTTGCAGCTTTTTCTCGTCCAACATCGTGACACCACCTTATAAAATATATAATTAATGAATTGAGAGACAAATTAAGATGTGTTTGGATTTTGTAACAAAGGGTTTAATAATTATGTATATAGTACTAACATGTTTATGAGGACTACGTCTGAAACTGCAAGTGCGAATAGTGCAATCTGCTTCTCAAATGATGTATCATTCTGATGATGATGATATCAATAATATTTAATTAATTTGATAGTATAGTATTATATATATATATATATATATATTATGAGTATATAGATTGAGAAAAAGAAAGGGAAATTAAAGGACTTAAAATGAATGAATGATGGATTTATTATATATATACTTACATGACCCCTCTCTCTTCCATCGCACCCCTCTAAGTCCATGACAAGAGTACATTGCTCATCATCCTCATTATCCTCGTCGACATATTTTGCTAACCAAATACCCAACGTTGTTTGAGTCCTGATTATTATTTAAGACAATTAGCTCGCTAGCAAACAAACAAGCTTATTTATTTAATTAATTAATTAGTAATAAAACATGTTGGGACGTGCCTGTCTTTGGCTGCATCCATCTCAACGAAATTTGTTTGGAACAAGTGATTCAACAGCGTGCTCTTCCCTATTAATTAATTAATTAATTAATTATATTTCAGAATAGTAATAGTAATTATAATTAGTAAAAATGAATAGAATAAAAGAGAAATAATACCGCTGCTTTGAGGGCCCATGATAGAGATAACAGAGTAGGATTTGCCGTATTGAGATAATTTAGCATTCTGGGTAAAGCTCTCTAGTCCAGAGCTATTGAACATTCCTTGTCCATCTATCAGGTGCGTGGAACAGATTGAAGAAGAAGAAGAACCTTGTTTGCCAGTCAAAAAAATTAATATAATATCACATGTTCAAATATATATATATATAAATATGATCCATCAAAAATAATTAAGCAGTTATATAAATATAAATTAATTAGAACTTGCTTACTCATGATTGATGCCTAACTAGCTATGAGCTTGCTTGCAAGAAGAAATGAGAGAGAATCGATGATGATGAAGATGGGCTGTGAATATATGTGATGCTCTCACGAGCTTTTATAGACTTAGGCCAGTTACCTCCAAAATATTATAATAGGGTGTTTATTAGGTGATACTAATTATATATATATAAATGGTAAGGAATATAATTTGTATAGGGATATTAAGTTGTATAAATTATATAGATTATTAATATTTGGTTAGAAAAAATAAAAGATGTATAAATTATAATTTTTTTATAATTTTGTGTTTAGTGCCAAATTGTTAACACGAGTAAATAGTAAAAAAGAATAAAAGACTAGTTCATCCTTGTATTATATATATTATTTTAATATTTATCTTATTTTATTTAATTTTTTATTATTACTTATATTTAAATTAATAAAAAATTAATTATTATATAAATATTTTTAAATAAATAATACAGAATCTAATAAAAGATAAGAATACTCAATTTAAAAAACAAATTTATAAATTTAAAACTATATAAAAATAATTAGGTTAAGAAGAATTGAGACGTTAAATTAATTAGGTTTTAAATAAAAAAAAACTTACTATATAAAAAATAGTACAAAAATATTCAGTGATTTCAATCTAGTTTTGTGAAAATATAGGAAAAAGAAACAAAAACATGAAAATAAGAATAAAAATATAAAATCGTGGCAAAAACAGATTATCGAGTGAATAGACACTCGAGAAGAAGACTATTATAGAATATTATTGCCTATAAATAGTTTTGGAAGAATAAATAATTTATTTATTTAGATACTTAATCAAATAAATAAATATTTTAATTTGTTTATAAATATTAATTTATAATTTTTTATAAAATTTTAAAATAGTTTAAAATTAATAAATATAAAAGATTATTTTACTCTTATATTTATATAAATTATTATTTTAATCTTTATCTTATAAATAATTTGTTATTATTAATTATATTATATTAATAAAAAATAATATATAATTAATATATAAATGTAATTTAAAAATAAATAATACTATTATATGATTTATATTATTTTATATATAAATTTTTATACTTTAAGTTATATAAATAAATCTTATTTATATATTAATTAAAATCTATGTGTTATTATAAATATTTTTATAATAGAAATTGTTGTTTGTATAAAATAAAATATTAATAAAATATAATTTTTTTATTAAAATTATAATAGTATAATAAATTATATAGATGTAAATTATATTTTAAAATATAATAAAAAAATAAATATTTGTATATTAGAAATTGTTGTTTGTATAAAATAAAATATTAATAATATATAATTATTTTATTAAAATTAAAATAATAAATTATATTTTAAAATATAATAAAAAATTACATATTAATAATAATGATAATTAAGTATCAAAGTCAACAGAAACTTATTTATTAAATAAATAAAAAAAATTATATATATATATATATATATATATATATATATATATATATATATATATATATATATATATATATATATATATATACTGGTTAAAAAAAGTTACCTGAGCTGGAGCCTTGATTTTTAACCCAACTGAAAATTCAACTCCATTATAGTTTTAACTTTCTAACTCACATGTAAACTCAATTCTCTCCCCTCTAAACCTAAATATGCAGAGATACTTGTTCACATACTTAAAAGTTTTTTAAAACTTTTATTTTAATCCTCTTAGTTTGTTTTTAATTAATTTATATAACTTATTTATATTTTAATTTATTTACATGTTTAATTTATTTATATTTTAATTTATATTTATATGTTTAATTCATGATAATTTTAATTTATTTATATGATTAACTTATATTTAAATTTATTTATATTTATATTTTATATTTTTTTACGTATTATAAATTTATAATAATAAATAATATTGATAAAAATTTGTTTATTTAATAATGTTTAATTTGTTTTATATAGTTGTATAAATTATTGATTTATAATTAATTTTATCAAAAATTTTTTAATTGAATGGGAATTTAAAAGTAATTAATAAGTTGTCATAAAGTTATAAAGTTATGAGTTTAATTTGTAATTTTAGATAAATATATAGATAATATTAAAAAAATTAAAAATATTATAAAAAAGAATATTCTGAAAAATGACCTAAATAATCAATCTTTCTATTTTGACTACCAAAGAAAGTAAATCCCTACACCGCACCCACCACCATGAAATGAAAAAGACAAAGATTAAAAATATGAAGAATGATTCAAACGTTTGAGAAAATAGAAAATTTAATTAATAGGGTTAAAATAGAAAAAAAAAATTAAAAATGTTTATATATAATCATACCAGTTACAATATTATACCTCATTTGATGTAAAAGTTCACTATGGTTATGTTTGGTTACAACATTGTAGATAAAATATATGTATAATTAAAGTAAATTATAAATGTTGTTTGGTTGATTTATATTTATATCTACAGTATTCTTTAGAGTATTCTTTAGGTATAATTTATACCTTTAAAATGGTATAATATTATACCTACACATACCTGTTATAAGACGGTATAACTTTTATAAAATTTAATATTTCATTTTATTCCTTAATTTTGTTAAAATATTAAAATTTTAATTTTTTTGGTATATTTTAAAATATAATAATAATAATTTAGAATTAAATATTTATTTATATTTAAGTGTGTTTAATTATTTAATTTAAATAATAATAATAATTTAAATACTTATTTTTATTTAATTTTTTAATTTATATATATATATATATTATTTTATCTCTGTAACAAAAAATTATAGCATTTTAAATATAAAATTTTCATTGTGATATTTTTATAAATAATTAAATATAATAATTATTTTTAAAAACTAATAATGTTAATTAGAAAAATAGTAGTCATATATAAAATTAATTTATAAAATAAAATTGTATTTCATTATTAATGAACATATTTATAATTAATTATATAAATTATATAAATTAGTAATATTATTATTATTAATTAATTAATACAACTTATATATATAATTTATTTCAAAAACTAATTTATAATCTTATCATTTTAATTTAAAATTTAATTTTATTAATATTTTATTTATATAAACAATTAATATTGTTTTAATATACAAAAATTTATAATAATAATTTTTTTTAATTAATATATAAATAAGTTATAGGAATTATATAACTTATAGGAATTAATATATAAATAAATTATAGGAATTATATATAAAATAATATAATTAGTATAATACAATAAGATATTTATTTTAAAAATATATTTATATAATAATTAATTTTTTTTTATTAATTTCAATATAATTAATAATATAAATTACATATAAGATAAATATGAAAATAATCATTTTTCTAAATATAAATATAAAATAATCTTTTATCCTTCTTAAAACATTAATCAAACACAAAATAATAAAACTTATATAATTTATAAATATTTTATATTCTCAACCAAACATTAAAAAATTATATAATTTATACTTCCTAATACCTCATTACAATTTATACCCCTTATAACTTATACCTATATAACTAGTACCGTATATCAAACACTACCTATATATACAATTTTTTTTTACTATGTACAAGTAGTGTACCTCTAAAGAGACAGAGGCTAAATATTAGAGAAATGATAGAGATAAAATTTGGAAGAAGACATAATTTAATTGGATGATTTTTTTTTTTCATTCTCTCCTCATCTTTTATTATTTTTTCAGTTAATAATGTGATATCACGTCAATCCTTCCTTACCCTACTGGAAAATACATAATAATAATAATATATATATATATATATATATATATATATATATATATATATTAAACAAAAGAGGTTAACTTGATCATAACCCTAACTATTTTAACTTAAAACGTTTTTAATAAAAATTAAACTAAGAAATTTTTATTAAGTTACCGTTGTTAAAAGCAATAGCTACGGTATTTGACTAATATTTTGGTCCAAAAGCTAATTTCCAGTTAATTCTCACATTAATACACCATGTTTAAGTGATAGTTAATATATATATATATATATATATATATATATATATATATATATATATATATATATATATATATATATATATATATATATATATTAAACAAAAGAGGTTAACTTGATCATAACCCTAACTATTTTAACTTAAAACGTTTTTAATAAAAATTAAACTAAGAAATTTTTATTAAGTTACCGTTGTTAAAAGCAATAGCTACGGTATTTGACTAATATTTTGGTCCAAAAGCTAATTTCCAGTTAATTCTCACATTAATACACCATGTTTAAGTGATAGTTATGTAGAACAAAAATGTTTGACGAGTTTCATTTTTCATTTTTCAAATATAATTTATAATGGGAGTAAAATCTTTGTAAAGTGACCTCTATCTCGATGTGTTACTTTTAGTACCAATTAAGCACAATTAAATATTAATGCATGGTTATTAAAATTGACACAAGTTAAATTCAAACAGTACTCTAATAATTTATTTTTGTAACAAAATAAATTAATCAGTGAGTTTGAACCTAAATAAAAAATTAATTAGATCAACTTAATTAATATAATTTTATGTTCGAATCTTAAAATATGATTATATATATATGTAGAATATTAAAATTTTGAAAAATAATAATAATATTTTGAGAATTTTAGTTTCATTATAAATTATATTTGAAGATAATAAAATTTGAAACAGAATATATCACTCCCAATTAAGGCCACGATTAGAAGGCAATATATTTTTAAAGGTATCATCGATCCATCTTTGAATTAATTAGTAGATCGAGCAGTATGTGTGAAATAGTCTCATTTAATGTTCACGTTATTAGAAATTAATATTAATGTATTTATTTCTATTGGTCATGCTTTTTTATATTAATTAAGGTTTCTTAGAATAATTAATTAATGTTCAGGTGTCGCTCTCCACTAGTCATTAATTAATTAATTATCTTGCTGACTTCCAGCTTCTAAAATACATTAAATGGTTATATATATTATCTTAATCAAAAAAGAAATTCATGTACCTATCAATTGTATTTTGGGATTATTATCTCATTTTCATTTATCACCTAATTAACGTTAAATTCCGCATTTATTACAAGTATTACTAAACACTAAAATTGAGTTTTTACTTTACCACCCAACCTGATGAAATATTATTTTATTATATTTATCCCCTCTAAATGGAACTAACGCACATATATACTTGTCTTATTGTTTTGGCATGCATTCTTATAATATAAGAAAATAATTTATCTTTATTGGTTGTCTAAAATATTCAATGTTATACATGTATGTAGCACAATGCATATAATTTATTTTAAACAAATGAAAAAAAATGTTTTTACATATAGTCGAATCATGAGAGTCATTGATAACTTTTTCATTTTTTTTTTATATTTTAATTATGATATTAGCAAAGGCGGAGCCAGGAATAGAAATTTACACGGACTAATTTTTTATAAAAAAATCTATCGGACTAGTTTGATAATAATATTAAACAAACAAACAAAATAAACTAAGTTTACTGTCACTAGTACCTTTTAGCGACGAAAAATCAATATTAACTACGCTAATTTATCGTCGTTATCACTAGTAAAAACAGATTAATAGACAGGATATACTTTCGTTACTAGCTCATTTACTGTTTATTGTCGCTAAAGGTTAATAGCCACGGTTAACATGACCGTCGCCAACCGACGCTATTGCTTTCGTAGCTAAAATGTGGCTACGGTGATATATTACTGTGGTTAAAATTGCTGCAGGATTTATTACCGTCGCTATATTAATTTAAAACCATTACTAATTGTTTTTTTATATTTTTCAAAATTTAATATGAATAAAAAATTTTCATATATCAAAAAATAAGATTTTTATTATTGATCAAACTCACATAATATTTTTATTAAATTCAAACATTATTTTTTAATCCTATAATTAACTAAAATAAAATATATGTTCTCCATTTGTTTATGAAAAATCTAACAATCCATAGCCATCAAATTAGTTGGTTTGTCAAAGACTTGTCAAAAATCAAACAATGAATGTGAAGATTTCATCATCACCCTATCATCTAGTAATACTATAAATTACTCATATAATCATACTATAAATGTTCAATCATTTCAATCACAATTAAGTTTAATTCATTTATCACACAAATAAAATGAAAGTTAAAAGAGCCTTCTTAAATCTAATGCATGTTGAAATTTAATTTTGTGTTTACAAATACTTTTGATCTCTAAATGTGGTCATTTTACAATTAAATTTATCACTAATTGAGAACAATAGTAATGTGGGTGGTCAAGTAAGAGGAAGTAAAGAGTAAATAAGATTCAAGAAACCAAAATGTATAATCTCCTTATTCCCATAAAAAATAGACAACTTTATTAAGTGTACCAAAAATCACATGTTTTTCCCATCTCCCCTATTAAACTAAATAATTGAATTTATAATTAGTAAATAAATACATATTATATATAAATTTTTTATAAATTAATTACCTCCTTATACTCGAAGTTTGACGACAAAATAACATAGATAACATCGGTTTTGTTGATGAAATGCTTGAATCCTGAAATATCCATGGGAAAATTAATGTATATTTAATTAGAAAACAAATATATAATCATTATCATTTACATCAATTGAAAAAAAAAATTAAAAAAAATAAGATGCATGCCTTTAAGATACAAGTTGCATAATTTATTTGTTTGCTTTTTAAGAGGAAATCTTCAGGAAATCTTCGAGATATTATCAAAAATGTAAATCAGATACGAAATTATTGAAAAATATGATTTAGGAAAAAATCAATAAATAAATATTAATTAATCTAGGTAAAATTCTTTTCATTTTAACTACTCTAATAAGTTAGTCTTTGAATACCTTGTGAATATTTTGTACAGAATCCTAAATCAAGAAGTGAATAAATATCATAGCAATAGGTAAAGTCATCTATATCGCATAAATTTTACATGATTATTTAAGGTATTTTCTAGAAACTTAGGCAATCATTTAATAGAAGATCAAATACCATTACATATACATGATTATCTAGATTCAAGCTCAAAAATTTTGTGTAAGTAACATCCACATTTATTAACAAGGTGCAAAGATATTGACTACTAATCATATTTAAGGATATTGATTATATGGAGTGTCATGCTAATTCTCCTTAATTAAAAAAATAATTTGACACTTCTACCATTTCCTTATGTTAGAGTTATGGTGATTTAGATGGGTTTTGGCCGAAATCTTTTCCTAGTAAGCTCGCGGTACGATAAAAAAAATCATAGTTGTTTGATATTTAGGTCTGCTAGACCTAGTTATATGACTTATAAATACACGGTCTTAGTTATAAGTTTATTACATACAGAATAATTATTATTATTATTCTCTTTTTAAGTTGTAATATACTATTGACAAAATAGTGAAAAGTGTTATCATCGCTAAGTGGTTTTCCATTTTAGATTTCCACGTAAATCTTGTATTATTTACGTGTTTTTTTACTAACAAACTTTTTTTTATCTTGATTAGTCTTAGATCTATTTTTTTTAACAAATAGTATCAAAGTTTTGAAATTTTTTATTCTTAGACTATATTTATTTTTGAAGATATATTGTGTATAAAGTATGATATTACTTTATTGGATAGCAATACTAAATTTTCTTTATGATAGGTAAAGATGCGAGATTCTCTCATCTAGAGTAATTTGGACGGAACATTATTAGAGTTTGATAATTTGCACACTTCGTGGATACTAGAAGAGAAAAATGATGAATCGCAAGGATATGTGTCATATACATCTTCATATGTCGAATAATATTTTACATGATGTTCTGAAGGAACGAGTGCTATATATTGAGTTATGACTGAAGCTAAAATAGTTATGTATATATAGGGATGTAAATGAGCCGAGTCGAGCCGAACAGTATCAAGCTCGAGCTCGGCTCGTCTGTTATATATTCGGGCTCGAGCTCGGCTCGAGCTCGTTTCGAGCTTTTATAATCGAGCTCAAGCTCGGCTCGTATGAATTTAATTGAGCTCACGAGCCGCTCGTATTCGGCTCGTTTAAAGCTCGTTTAGAAAGCTCGTTTAGAGCTCGTTTAAAAAGCTCGTTTATGAGCTCGTTTAAAGCTCGTTTAAAGCTCGTTTATAACTTAAACAATGAAATGAATGCAACATTAAAGTAAAAATTGTAAATATACTTTTCAACTGCTATGTGTAACAAATTAGTGGAAATAAACTATCAAAATGATAAAATACTAGCTAATAACATAATTACAAAAAGCATTTTGCTTTAGTTTTAGAATACTTCTAAAAAGGCCATAACACACAAATATTATCAAAAATATTTTGCTATTATCAAAAGTATTTTGCAATCATCTAATAAGATAAAGCATCTTGCTTTAGTTGGAGTATACTTCAAAAAAGACCAAAACACTTGCATATTATCAAGAGCATTTTGCTCTCCTCCAGCAACATCTTACCATTATAGATTACTATCACAAAATCAACATACCTACATCATAAATAACACATCATCAATATTCATTATTTTCATTTCATAATATGATTACAAAATAAATAAATATTTAACACTAGACAATAAAATAAAGGATTATGTTATAAAGCATTTTGCTTAGTTGTAGTATACTTTGAAAAATGTCATTACACTATCATATTATCAAAAATATTTTGTTCTCAATTCTCATCCAGCAACATCTTACAAATATACACCATAGTAATTAGGCTTACAGATTCCATCACCTGAATCAAAAATATGTCAACTGGACAGTTATTAGGGCACAGTTAATTCTAGATCCCTTCAATACTAATAAATCGTTCTACAGTTTTAACCAAATGACCAATTTCAGGTAATGGAATCGATCAGGAGCAAATTCATTCACTCTACTTTCCCCTTGAAATAAAACCCTCCTCAAAAGACAACTTAGCACAACAACAGGATCCATTAATGAGCAATGAAAAGTATGCAGCTAATGATATAATTTACATCTTAGTTCGTCCATCCGAACCAAAAACGAAAGAGATTTCTGCAGAAATCTTAGGCAGGTATCGGATCTACTAGACAGATCATTCATTCTACTTGCTCGATTCAGAACAGAAAAGATCATATATATATATGATATTCTTTTAAGAACATTTTTAAATCTCAGACAGGTATCGGATCAACTAGACAGATCATTCTACTTGATCGAATCTGAACAGCAAAAATCATATATTATAAATAAATTACCTCAAACCCTAATATCAGTATAGAATTCATGTAGATCTACAAAATTCATACAAAACTGAAACATGGAATGATTGAAATCTTATATCAAAACATTAAAGACACGTCCGTGGAGAGAAAAGAAAAGCGAGAAAACCTGGACAGCAGAAAAAGCAAAGAGATCAATACACAGTGTAGATTCCTAGCAAAATGTCTCGAAATCTTGTACGCAATCTAGTCAATCCCTTCTCTTTCTAGTCAACTAAGAGCATGATGAGAATGATGGGAATAATAAACTCTTTTCTTTTTCCTTGTGAGCTGCAACCTTGAAAACCTAGACGGAAGAGAAGAGAGAGTTATGAGAGATAGAAGGATGAATGACCCTCTTTCAGTTCTTCTACATAGTTCTAGAGGTATCTTTTAAAAAATATATATTTATTAATTTAAATTTAATTAAAGATTATTATTATATTAATTATTTTAATATATATATATTACTTAATTTTTTTTTTTATAATTTATATAATCGAACATGTTCGTGAGCCTATTAACGAACTTGTTCGCGAGCCTATAAGCGAGCCTATAAACGAACATGTTCGTGAGCTTACGAGCCGAATATCGAGAAGCTCAAGCTCGGCTCGTTTAAATTTTCGAGCTTTTAAACGAGCCTAAGCTCGGCTCGTTAAGATTAACGAACGAGCTCGAACAAGCTTTTTGCCGAGCCGAGATTCGAATAGCTCGCGAGCAGCTCAGTTCATTTAC
The DNA here is from genome assembly GCF_907164915.1 of Impatiens glandulifera. NCBI lineage: Eukaryota > Viridiplantae > Streptophyta > Magnoliopsida > Ericales > Balsaminaceae > Impatiens > Impatiens glandulifera. The sequence goes on along the minus strand of NC_061862.1, from coordinate 161,878,175 downwards.
ATCCCTATGTATATATGACAAAAAGTCTTACTAGTAAGTTTTTATATGTAGTAGCAATTATATATATTTTCATTATATGCAAAAAAGCTTCATCTTTACAAGAGCATTTATTGGTATTTAAAAACTTTTGTGGATTTGAAATTTTTGGAAGTCAAGTATGATGCTGAAGATTTAGTTTTGTTTATATTGTGTTCGTTGCCCTAGCGTATATTATGTTTCGTGATACTATTTTATTTAGTCGTAATATTATCACAATTAATAATGTTTATGATGTATTATTCTCTGACGAGAAAATGAAACATTTGTTAGTTATTCTAATAGTCTGACAGAGAGTCTTATTGTTTGAGAGAGAACCCAAGAAAGGGGTCCAAAAGTCATAAAACATATCAAATTCAAGAAAAAATTGGAAATTTTGTAATTATTACAAAAAAGAGACCACATGAAAATAATAAATAAAGTTAAGAAAGAGGATAATATTCTAACTGAAAAATAGACAAAATGTTTCGGCGAAATCAATATTACTAAAGCCGAAGATAGTGAACTTCTTATAACTTTTGTTTACGATGCAAGATTGCAAGATGATTGAATATTCAATTATGATTATACGTACCATATGTGTCCTTATTGGGGACTGATTTTCAATATATGAAACAATTTTTAAAGGTGTTGCGTTAATGGAAAACAATTCATCATCTAAGATCGTGTGTATAAAACAATAAAAATTAAGATTTTTGATGGAACTGTTCGAACATTTGGTGAAGGTTAATAGAAGTTTTATTGTCGTGATGAAAGGTGAAAGAAACATCAATGTTATATGTTTGTAAAAACTCTATATTTATAGGTGATGTTGTTTTTGTCTCCACTCCTCATTATCTAATGATGATGTAATTTGGTTATATGAGTGAGAATGACGGTTAAAATTGACCAAACACGAACTTTTTAATGAGCGGTCAATAATGATATATTTCAACATATATAAGTTCTATAACAATATTATTTCATTGTTTTAACCGCAAAAAATGAGAAACATAAATTAAAAGAAATTGATAAATGTTGTATTATAAGCTTAATTAAATATTAAAGTGATGATTTACTAAATCAAAGATTGATTCTATTTTGACAAAATTGTTTGCATTATCATATCTATTGTATAAGACTCCACAATGATTCACAATGTATTTCAATAAAAGGATCAATGATGACAAATTTAACCAACAAACACCAAATTATGGGTAAAAGATTTAACAAAAACGGTTTTGACATTCAAAGTCTTGTGGTTGTCGCATTAAAATATCTTTCATCCAAATCACCATAAAGAAAAACGATTTTGACATTCAATTGTTGAAGATTAAGATATTCTTTCACAACCAAACTTAAAATAGTTATGATTGACATCAATTTGACCACTAGAGAGAATATCTCGTTGTAGTCAATGCTTTCCTTTTATTGAATTTTTTTCACAACTAACCTTACTTTGTACCTCATACTTTTATAATGTTTTTCTTTATTTCGAAAATCTATTTGTTGTGAAGTGATTTTTTCCCTTTGGTAGCTCTCCGAGCTACCAAATTTGATTCAATGTCAAAAAGCCCATCTCATCTTTTATCACAAACATCCACTAAATCAATTCATCAAATTGTGTTACTTCCTCGTATAATTTATGTTCATCTCTATTTGTCAACAACATGTAGTTTAGAGATGAGACTCCCTCTCGACTGGTTTTTGATTTCTCGATGATTTTTTTAATTGTATAACCAGTATTTGTTGATTTTACTCTATGGTCACGTTCTCAACAACCTCTTTTTTCAACAACACCTTGGGTCTTCTTTGATATTTGGTATATATTCAGTTGAAAAATCTCTCAAATCGACTATAGCAAACTCTTTTAATTTGGAATCACAATCTAATGTCTTCCGATTAGATTATCTTCCAATTTTGACGTTTCTGCTACAAATTATCTTCCAATTTTGATTATCCAAAAAAACAACAACCAAACTCAATATCACCATAACCAATGAAAAACACTTGACAAGCTTGCTTCTATGATATTCATTAATTTGCAAATATTATAAACAACAAAACACTTTCAAATAAGAAATGTTTATATTTTTATTACTCTAAATTTCTTCTAAAATTCGGAATTCAAAAGGTATAGAGGGTCATATGTTTATCAAATAGGCAACAATGTTGAAAACTTATGCCTATAAGGTTTTAGGTAGACTAACGTGTAATCTCATTCTTCTAGCATGCTCATTTCGATGTTTGATTTATTTTTTAGCTAGTCATTTTCTTGAGGCATCTGGGGAATAATATTCACCATACTAATTAATCTCATTCTCAGCACAATACTTTCTAAAATATAAATTGATTTACTCGTCTCCATTCTCTAGTTTCTCACTCAAAGAAAATGAAGCTTCTTTCCGTAAAGATAATCATCAATCTGCATTCTCCATAATACATAACATGTTTCGTCGAATCTTTTAATGTTGTGTCATATATTATTCTTGTTTGTCATTATTTCAAATGCTCTCATCTCTGATACTAGCTGTTAGGATTTAGGTGCTGAAATTCAACATGCTTGAAATGATCTATATAAAAAAAAAAATAAGAACATGAAAACACACAAATTTATAGTTGTTTATTTAAAAAAGCTACGTTTATTTCAGTTGCCATCTGATTTCACTATGAAAAAATACAAAGTTTTGTCTTATATTGTTTATATCTTTAGAATTTTGTATTACTCTCTAAAACTCTTAACAATGTCATATTTATAAAGTAATATTAAGGTAATAAAATTTAAATAACTCTTTATTGAGGCCCAAACTGAATAAACTCTAATTAATTTAGGTAAAGTTTTTTACCATTATAGGCCGCACAACTTAACATATACTTATGTTATTGTTTTTGAATTAGTATAATATACAAAAATAATTTCTCTTTATAATTTAGTTGTATAAAATATTCAAGATTATACATGTATGTAGCCCAACGTATTTAATTTATTGTCGAATCATGAGAGTCATTAAGAATTTTATTATTATTTCAATGATGGTTATTGATTTTGAATGGGCGGATCTTTGGACAAAATTAAAGTACCTAACCCTCTATTTTTGCTAATGTGGAATCGACTCTAAACTATGCTTCAATTAGAATGATTAGACACTTCTTCCATTTCTTGTATTTATGAAATTAGGCTCTGATTAGCGTGAGTAAAAGATTTGAGACATTTTTTTAAAGGGTCATGTATATTAAAAATGATGAAAATCGTTTAAGTACAACGACAAAAATATGACATAAAAAAAACTAAAATCTAATACTAAATAATAATAAAACGTTACTCAATAGGTTATCGAGCTCTTAAATTTTCGAGAAGAACGATTAACTTTCCGACAGACTCCACCGTTTTTCCAGAATGAATTTTAAAAAGCATCATAATAATACCATTATGAATAATACGCATCGGACGATTACGATCAGTGAAAGTTCGACAATTTCTCTCCAGCCAGATATTCTACCAAAAAATAATTTAGATAGCAACCCAATTCTGTAGGCCTACCGTATTAGTCACATCAATTCAAATTTTCTAACAACTATCTAAAGACTCAGACATCACACAATGAATTCCATTGATACTGCACAAAAGATTCCAAATACTAGTCACCTCTCAATAATGCAAAAGTAAGTGAGTTGTCGATTCAACATTCTCGTGACACATACGACAACGACTAATCATAATACAACTTTTTTTCATGCACATATCATCCATAAAAATTTCACTGTGAATAACGCTCCATCCAAAGAACGAGATCTTGGATGGAATCTTTGATTCCCAAAGTTTCTCCAACAAAAATTATATAAACTCATCTTAGCGAACAACTTGTAGTAATGCCCCACATGAAAACTATCAATGTCTTGTCAACGCATAACATCTTGTTCAGACGAGGACACTTGTTTGCGTCATATTAAAAGTAAAATTCTATTATGAGACGAATTCTCCAAAATGTTTAATCTCCTTCTATATCTAATTTGTCTAGCAAAACCACTAGATCGAGGATCGATCAAATATGTCCTTAAATGTGACATTTCTGCATATAACAATGGAAGTAAGCCTAGGACACGTCGCAGTTAGACTTTTGACATTACACCAACTGTCGTCCCAAAAACTGATCGAAGAACCATCCCCTACAATGAATCTAGATTGCTCACGAAAACTTTTTCACATAAAATAAATTTCCCTCCAAATACTACGTTCCACTGAATAATTAGATCTTTTCTGAATCAACCAGTCCAATCGTAACAAATACTTACATTTGATCCTCAATGACCAAATACTATTAAATTCCAATGTAAATTTAAAACACCGTTGTGATAGAATAGGCTTATTAAGTTTAAAGACAACTAATCAAAAACCATTTCTCTCTTCTTTTATTCCACTGAATAATTAGATCTTTTCTGAATCAACCAGTCCAATCGTAACAAATACTTACATTTGATCCTCAATGACCAAATACTATTAAATTCCAATGTAAATCTAAAACACCATTGTGATAGAATAGGCTTATTAAGTTTAAAGACAACTAATCAAAAACCATTTCTCTCTTCTTTTATTAACTCACTCTATTGGCCAAAGTCTCACATAGAAACTGTAATATTTATTTGCTATTTAATCAAATACACATATTTTTATTTATTAAATGACATATATTAGAAAATAAAAGATGACTTGTTCCTACCCAATAAAACTAAGCATCACAATAAGCTGTCACTTTTTCAATTTATTAATAAAAAATATTTCCTTTAACTTTTCAATTTACAATTTTTTGTCCAAATAGATCGAATTTATTTGTTATTAAAATCTTATATTCAACATAAAGATGAACGATGTGGTGTTGGCCTCTCTTTTCTTGGTATGTTTTCATTTATATATTTATATATTTAATTTTTCAGCAAAATTTTAAATGACTTTTTTTTGTTGTTATAAATATAAGAAACTATTATTAACCCATATGTCACAGTCAGCTAGGGCAATCTTAAATGAATTTTATTTTCAACTTCAACTCCACATGATTTGCAATGAATCATATATATATTCTTGTAGTAACATGGATTATGGATAAGTAACCATTTTTTTTATTGATTAATTAATCTAAATACATTTCAAAAATATCATTAAAATAGAACACATTGACCTGAAATTTAAACATAAGAAAAGAAAAAAAAAACATACCTTATAAACTGGAGTGAGTGGGTGGAGGAGCCTTAAATAAAATGTCTCTCTATATTTAATACATTTGTCATTATTCATTTATCACTTTTAACAACTTAGTTATTCTCTTATTAATTTTTTTTATAAGTAATTAATTCTCAATAAATAAAATAAATAGTTTTTTTTTATAAAATATTAATTTTCAAATAAAATAAAATATCTAAAAAAAATAAATCTAGACGTTACATAAAATAAATTTATAAATATTATGAATATAACTAATACACCAATAATGCGGTTTTTTAAGATAACTTCAAGGACGAACACATTTGAATTCAATAACAATTTGTAATGAAGGAGAGTAAGACGAATAAACCAATTAAGTGATATTGGAAAAATCTCTGTCCAAAATTATGAGAGGCAGTAAAATATAGATTAATAAGTTCTGCAAAATGATAATTGACCCATATACAAATAAGGTTAAAAAAGCGAGGAACTCATCGAAATCATTAGAAGATACATGTACAAAGGGAAAAACTCCTTAAAATAATAATAAAAAAAACTACATATTCGACAACATCATCTTCTTTCCTGCAAAAATGAGATAATACAGACTCGAAAAATGATCATCAACACTACTGAAGGATATGAACAACAAACGATCCACAAAATATTGAGATTATTATTAGAATTACAAAATCCGAGATGACAAATTCGATCTGGATAAATAAATATATGTACCAAACAAAACACACTAACTCAAATCTGAATGATAAAAAAATGAAAGATAAAAAAAATAAAAGCTTCCCTAATGCTAAAAAGGTCACCAAAGAGATAAAATTGTAACCCCAAATCCAATTATGTTGATTGATTTATTACTATAATATTAATTATTTTTAACTTCTATATATATTTTTCTTTATCTTAATGTGAAATCATTCTTCTCAAATATATAAATAATTATTAGAGTTATATATAAATTCTAATTAACAGTTATTTTAGATAAATATTACATGATTTAAATATTATTAATATAATGTTATATATGTTTGTCACAGATAAAGAATTTGTTAATAAAAACAAGAATTTGTGTATTCGGGGATAGACGTTGAGCCGAAGTTGTTGAGAGCATTTGGCATCTGTATATATAAAAATGAAAAGGAATTATAAATTGAATACTTATTTTTATGGTTGAGTTCAAGACGTGACGACGGGAACATACATATTATTATTTCTCCCATAATGGTCAACATATTATATAGGGACGTGAGAGAAGTATTTATAAAAAAATAAAATAAAGTATTAAACATAATATTAATGTTGGATATATAATTGTTTTTTAATTATGAATTTGATTACCTTAATTACCCAAACAAGTACCACGATCTAACAACCATCCATGTATATATATTTCGTCAACTCATCTCCTGTCAATGTTGTTTATAATTATATATGTCGACCGACCAATCGATTTTAATTAAAATATTCATACAAGATAAGCTTAACAAAAAAATTCTTTCATTTTAATAAGAGCTGGTAATTAGATATTAAAAATATAATATTTTATTTCCTATAATTTTATTAATTTTATCATTTTTTTTGTACACTAAAATATAAAAATACTCTTTGTTTGATATATTTTCTATCATATTTCAATCTTAACTATTTAGAAGGTAGAATAGTCATTACAAAAAATAAATTAAATTAAGTCGAACTAAATTTTACCTGAAACACATGTAAAACCCAAGATCAAACTCTCAAATGTAATTTCACGCATCGTAATAAATTATTTAATTAGGTAAAATAAACAAATTAAATATATAATTTATAAAAAAAAAGTTGTTTAGATCAAGACTCTTGGCCACAAAATTTATAGGTGATTAGTTTCAAATCGGAATACAATATCATATAAACAATTTCGATGTGGGCACATACAATTTTTAACGGAAGACAAGTTACAGAACAAAAATATATTTACTTGAAAACGATTAGCCAAAACAAGTTGATCCAATTTCTTAGACCAAGTTTATTTAGGGATTGAGTCTTGTTTCACCGATCATTGCATTCGGAATTAGCTATCATTCAACTACACTATAAAACAATCCTTCTTAATACTAAGATACTTAAAAATGATGTGCTAATTTCGTTAAAAGAAAACATAACATGTTTTCGATTGAGGCTGAATATCGTAGTATGACTACTACCAAACAAATAATTGGACATAGATTATCACTTCGTAGCAATTAAAAAAATAGTAATTTAACAAATTAAAGATTTTAATAACTTAATTTTTCATTAAACAAAATTTTGTTTTATAAAAATACACTCAATTGGTGAGAACAAAAAAAACTTTTACATTTAACTATAACTTTTGTTTTGTTAGTGTTATTATGATCGGATTTTGACGAACTGACATATTTATAAAAAAAATATTGTATTATGATGAGTTGTTGTTGGATATACCTTTAGGAGATTAATCGACCCTCACATACTCATGCATTGATTTCTTTTTGGAATATAACTGGAATTGAGTGGGTAATGCCCGAGTCTCTCAGTAGTTGTTAGGAGGTTTGAATTGAGACAACAAATATCGAGGGTCAGAATCGTTGAGTTACTATTCCTATTGTCTTTTGGTGAACTATTTGGCTAAAAAAATATCGTATTTTCAGTGATTGTATTCGACTGATGTGTATAATTTATAACGTCATTATTAATTATGATATTATCCAAAATTTATTATCAACCGTCCGTATAGTCGGTTGGAAAGCTTGTACCTTTTTTAAGACCTTCAAAAATATTAAATTTTTATGTTTTGTGACATAGAGAGTTATTGTTTTTCTACCTGGATTATTTTTTATGTATTTTAATTTTCTTGATGTAATGTTTTGTTTGTGGTTAAATCACTCTCATTTTTCTATTATATTTCATAAACTTAAAAAAAAATATTAATTGGTTTTGTCTTCTAATCCATTATGTGTGGTACTGCATGTGTATCCCACGTCCCAAACTCATTGCATAGTCAAATGAGAAAGTATTCTTCTCATATGTAATGCATTAGTTACTGTATTCTATAAAATAATATTAATCTTGGATAATCAGTTTTTAAGGTAGAAAAATTAAGACGAATTAACCTCATCAAACAAGCCTTACAATCAATTAGACTCGTGACTAAAGAGAATGATTAGGGTGAAAATTCGAACTCATAACCTTAAAAAACACGAGTAGATGTGTTCTACTATTAAGTTATGAATCTCCACAGTGATGTTGTATATTTAATTATTTTTATTTGTGTTCGTGGAAGAATCATGATAAAATCGGAACAGAATTGAGAACGAAGATCATAAATATCATTCTCGTTTATCTTCAATCAACTATTAATCAATTAAAAAAACTGTCTCAAATAAACAATTTGAATAAGGCACATATTATAGGGCTGGATCAGATTTGAATTATTTTAATAACCTAGCAATTTTAAAAAAAAAATAATGATTACTAATATTTTAAGAGCAGTATAATTTTGATAAAATGATTTAAAAAATATTAATATATAATAAAAAAATAAAAATTTAATATATAATTTAATATTTTGATTAAAATATTGAATGATTTATAAAAGAAAAGGAGAGTGAGTTAATATATATATATTTTTTGTTTTGGCCAATGATTTATTCGTATTAGGCATACATGTAACTCTCTTATCAATGTTGATTATGATAACATTTTATTTATATAGAGGCTATTAAATTATATACATAAATGTTATGTTGATATATATATTTTTAATATTAATATTTTGGGTATCAATACATTCTCATCCCGACCCAATTTAAAATACTCGAATTCGACTGGATATTTAGGAATATACGAGTATCCATTGTAGAGACTATTTGTCTCCTCCTCTCCCTCTCTTATAATTAATATCATTACAATAAATTTTGAGTTATTTTTATTGGAAAGTGATGAGAGTAATAAGAGATAAGAAATATGAAAGTAAAAAATAAAAATAAAAAATCATTTAATAAATATAATTAAATTAATTAACATTAGAGAAATGAGAAAAATTAATTAATGAGTTGAAAAAAGAGAAATTAATTTGAAAGGTACGAAAGAGAAATTAATTAACTAGATGTAACAAAAATAAATTAATTAATGAGACAGAATATTAATTAAATCGAATATTGTGAAGAGGTTATGTCAAAAAATATATATATATATATATATATATAATTTATTTTACTTTTATACACATTTTACATCAATTCTCATTTTTTTTAATAAATTTTTTTTCTCACGGTTAATTCTTCATCTTCCTATTTTTACAAAGGTACCTCGCCAAATTGAGAATAATTATAAAAATAGAGATTTCCATCTATGTCGAAATCAGATAGAAAAATAATATTTGTTAATAAATATTAATGAAAGATGTTAAATAATAAATATATAATTGCATAAAATATTTATTTTAAAAAAATGGTCCATTATATTAAAAAATTAAATAAATAATTAAAAATTAGTAAAAATAGTTGAGGCCATTAAAAATTGATAAGTATTAGTTGAAGTCATTGTATAAAGATAATATTTTGGGAAATAAAAAAGAAGTACGATAATACTCGAAATGTTTTACGATGATATCGAATTTATAACTTTTTAATATCTTAAACTGACTTTTATCATTAGACTTACGTTGGTAGAATTGCATAAAGATAATTATTCATCTCATAAATATCTTTACGCATTAATAATAAAATAGTATTTTATTATATATATATATATATATATATAAAAAAGTAAAAACTTAAATTTTATGTACCAAATATTTAAGGAACAAGAAGCTCCATTAGATTAAGAATGTCTAAATTAGATGGGATTTCAAATTATGGCAAATATGAAATGTGGCAGAGTTATAATATTATGTTTAATTAGAAACCTTTCCTGCGATGTACAAGGATAAAAATATATTTTTACAACGTCTTACCTTCATTAAATTTGGTTTTGAATTTAATTTATAAAGTGTTATTAATTTAGTTGGTTAAAAAGTTGTACTTATTTTTATTAGGATGTGAGTTTGAAACATATCTATAACATTATTAATTTTACCGTTTTAAGTTTATAGGCGGGTCAACCCAGAATCCGACCCAAATATCAATTTATTCTCACATATATATCCAAATTAATCACGTATCTCGACCCGACAATCCGTACACTTTCAATTTCAAAATTAAGTATCATTATATATATATATATATATATATATATATATATATATATATATATATATATATAAATTAGATAAAAAAAAAAATGTGGTAGAGTAGATATAATAATAAAGAAATGAATATCAATTTGAAGAAGAGTGACTGAGAACACGATACCGAACAAGACTTAAAATGCACATGTTGGAGTCTCTATATAAAGGACAGGATTGGGAAGAGTTGGAATTCACACCATTCTCATTTTATCATTACCATTAATCCAAATTTTGACTAATTATATTTCTCTCTCTCTCCCTCTTTCTCTTAATTTGCTTAAATGGGTATTTTTCTTTCTTTTTTTCTGTCTGTTTAATTTAATATTGTTAATTATTTGAGGGTTAATATTAATTAATTAATTAATTATTAAATTAATATTGATAGGTGATGAGGAGATCAAGTGTGAGTCTGTTCACCTTATTGATGGAGATGGTAAAATCGACGAGAAAGGCTTGATTCAGTTCTCCGAGTTAACCGGCCTTAGTAAATGTGGATTTAATTATACCACCGTTGCTATTATGGGCCCACAAAGTGGCGGTTTGTACAAATTTTTTTTTTTTTTTTTTTATAATTTAATAAATTAATTATATAATTTTTTTAGTTTCACAATTTTAAAATAATAATAATGGTTACAGGAAAAAGTACTTTATTGAATCATCTGTTCGGATCCAATTTTACAATGATGGAGGCCGAAATTAACAGGTAGCTAGCAGCTAGATAGAGATAGATTTATATATATCTTTATTTTAATAATATTAATTAAACTTTTTATAATTAATTAATGGTGTCCGTTTATATATGATAGGTCCCAAACAACAAAAGGGATTTGGCTCGCGAAATCTCCTATTATCAAACGACCATGTACTCTTATCATGGATTTGGAGGGTTGTGACGGAAGAGAGCGTGGAGATGTCATACACAAAATCTCTTGTCTTATAAAATAAATCTATATTAATTATAATCGAGTTCTATTAGTTAATTGATTCTGTTTATTTATTTAATTAATTTCAGAATGATAATTTCGAAAAGAAGATTGCACTATTTGCTTTAGTTATCTCCGATACACTTTTGATTAATATGTAAGTTTAAATTTAGTTAGCTACTCACCTATCAATATATATGATCATTTTTCTTATTATTAATTTGTTTATTTATTATTTTAAATAGATGGCTTCAAGATATTGGACGGGATAAAGCTGCTAATAAACCTTTAATAAGGATTATATTTCAGGTATTTTAATTAATTATCATCGTTTTATTTAAATTATACATATAAGCTCATTTATATTATTATCTAATAAACATTTTAAAATTCTCTAATTATATATATACCAACAACCTCCAGGCAATGTTGAGATTATTTGCCCCAAGGAAGACAACATTATTATTTGTTATACGTGACATGGCAAAGGTAATTAGTCAAATATATTTTTATTTATCTTTAGTAAAATATTTCAATTGATGACTAAAATATTTTTCAAGATAATAAATAATTATCCATTTTGTATATTTGTGTGCACATGCATGTAGACACCTCTGGATAAGCTTTCGGCTACATTGTTGAATGACACTTTGGAGGTATACTATTAATATATACTATATTTTAGTACATATATACGTAGATAAATTAATTAGATTTTGGTTTTAAATATTATTAAAAATATGATTGCAGATATGGAAAGAAATTCCCAAGCCAAAAGATAAGCAGGACGCTGCATTTGACAATTACTTCTCTGTGAGCTTAATTAATTATAAATAACTTCTCATCCTCTAATTAATTTTGTTTATTAATCCAACTCCCTTTATTTATATAACTAATTAACAACAGCTTGAAGTGGTGGGGCTATCTAACTATGAGTACTTAAAAGAAAAATTCATGGAAGATGTGAGTAATTATTCATTCTTAAAAAAATACCTTATATTGAACATACATAAATGCACTAATATTGATGAATATATTTGAAGGTTGACGAATTAAGGAAGCGATTCGATTCTCCTCCTGAGGCATCTCTACAAACTAAACCTTTAGTTCCCGCCATTGACTTTGTTAGGAGCACGTCCAAGATATGGGATAGTATCATTCACGATAAAGCTCTCGACATTCCTTCTCACAAGGTCATTTTAATTAATTAACAAGCTATTTTTTATTAATCATATTATAAGCCATTTGGCAATAATTGTATAATGAATTAATTTATATATATATATATGGATTATTGAAAAGTTTATCTACTTAAAAATAAACAAAATTATAGATGTTTTCATGATCATGTGTACTTGTAGGTGATGATTGCTAAAGTTAGATGTGAACAAATTGGTGATGATAAATTTAATGCGTTCATTGCTAATGAGGTATGAATACATATAATAATAGTTAATTAATTAATCTCTTAAGTATTCCGGCCTAGCTAATCAATTTAAAATGTGAAGGAATGGTCTCAACTGAAAGGAGCAGTTAATAATAGCCCTCCAGTGTCAGGTTTTGGCATAAAAGTTACTTCAATGGTGGACAAATATTTAGCCGAGTAAGTCAACTCAATATTAAGCCTCCACCTTTTCTAGTTATATATATAATTATAATCCTTATATTTATTATATAATGTATTAATTAAGTTAATTAATCATTCAGATATGATCAAGAAGCCGAATTTTATGACGAAGTTATTAAGGCGGACAACAGAGAAAAACTAAAACAACGCTTGTTGCAAGTAATTAACTACTAATTATCATATCTATCTTAGTTATAAATATTTGAAATATAGAGGTTATTCTCAATCCTTAATTTGTACACGTATATATAAATAATTAACTAATCACGACCAGGAAATCAAACCGACATTTGGGTCCTTAATGGACAACATATCTTCTCAAGCTCTAAATGACTTCAAATTTAACCTCGACAAAGATCTGAATGAAGGGAAAAAATTCCGTGAGGCTGCGGACTGGTCTAAGATGCTGGAGAAATTTGATTCTGATTATGAAGGTATATATATTAATTAGTTTAATATTATTATTATTATTATTATTAAAGTGATCATCCCTTAATGCATTACGCTAGTTAGCTACAATTTTATTAATCATGTCTTATTTATATTATAATATAGATTCAAGGATTCAACATGCGGAAAAGACTACAAAAGTAAGAGATAAGTTGGTGTCACAAATAAGCAGTCATGTGGATTCTATTAGGTCAATGAAACAAAATGAGCTGACAAGCCAAGTTAACTCGAGACTAAAAAGTGGGCTGAGAGAATCTATGGGAGCTATTCTGAAAAAACCTGAAAGTAATATGTGGGACAATCTTAATGATCTCTTTCAAAACGAGACAGAGACGGCTTGCTCTGTGCTTAGGGATGGCCTAGAGGACTTGGGCACAAATGACAATGCTAAGGTAGAAGAAAATGAATTGTTGAAGGCCTATGGAAGAAATATAATCGAGAAAAGTGTTAGAGAAGAAACTTATAAAATTTTACAGCACATGCAAGACAAGTAAGTAATTAACTAACCAATTAATAAAAATATATATCTTTTTAAATTAAGCTAGCTCGTGCTTGATTTTCCAACGCTAATGATAATGATGTTGTACAATTAATCTATATTTAGGTTTTGTTATATCCTCTTGAATGAACCAAACTCAAGTATCCCACGATCTTGGAAAGGAAGTGACGTGATCGAAGACATTGTAAAGAATGCTCGAACTCAGGTATATATATATACTTATTTATTATCTTGTTATAATGAACTAATTAATCGATTTAATACTATATAATTTCAGTGTGTAAGTATTATGTCTGCCATGGCTATAATAAGATTGGGCATTAATAAAGAAAGTGACAACATTCAACAAATTCTCTCTAATGCTTTGCTAGATGGAGGTGGAGAGGGTCGTCTAACATCTAGTAGATGGGATGGGGTAATTATATAGTATTTTTTTTTTCCAATTATTTAAATTATTGTATTTAAAGGTAGGTGAAGATAAATTATTGTACATAAAATGAATTAATGAAATTAATCAGGTGGAGCCATCGAAGACATTGATGAGCCCAGCTTCTTGTGCTACTGTTTGGGATCACTTTCTAGATTCCTCTGGCATTATCATTACTTGTGTTAAACAAACTATTCAAGCAAGGGTGGGTATTTTATTATACCTCTTTAATTACTTGCATGAATGAGTACATAAACTCATGTATTAATTAATTATTTGTTATTTATCAGAATGATGCTGATAATGCTACTGCAGCTAATAATCAGGTTAGTTTCTCAATTTCATAAATCATAGTTCATATTTTTTTTTAATAAATATTATATATACAAATTATTTGTACATGTTGAATTATATATGCGTTAATAATAATAATAATTATTTTTATATGCACTTATAAATTGTAAATATTCTTTTCTAAAAAGCCGCAACAACAAGAAAATCACCAATCCAATATTGGATTGGCATTGGCGGAATCGGCTTTGCGAATGGCATTACCTGTCCATGCACTTGTTTTTGATGTCGTTGGAAAACTAGTTAAGTAATTAAGGACACACCACACATCAGGTTTGTATTTTAGAGCTTGTTTAATTAATTATTTTCATCAGTACTCAAATTAACTAACTAATATTAATATTGTTACTGATAATTAACGATCGATCTATTATTTAATTAATTTGTATAATACAATTTCAAAATGATATGCACTAATCCTATAATCTGCATATATATATTATGGAAGGAAAACAAGGCATGCATGGATGGTCGACCTGATGCAGATATATCGTAATTTGGAATATGGCCGGAATTACCGAATGAATTAAGCTTCAACCTAAATAAATAAATAAATTAAACTAATTTATATATATACCAAAATGTTTTCTTATTTCTTGTTTTATTTTTTTCCTTCAAATTTGTTCACATTTTAAATATATATATATATTTTATTAATGCAAATTGTGATTTCCAATCCTGTCGGATTTTGTGTAATAAATTATAACAAGTGTCATTGTTGCAATTATATTGTGTTGC
This sequence comes from Impatiens glandulifera, assembly GCF_907164915.1. Taxonomy (NCBI): domain Eukaryota; kingdom Viridiplantae; phylum Streptophyta; class Magnoliopsida; order Ericales; family Balsaminaceae; genus Impatiens; species Impatiens glandulifera. Next base: position 161,862,706 of record NC_061862.1, on the reverse strand, counting down.
AATTATATTTGTTTCTAATAAAAATGTATTGTTTTTCCTTTTGTTAAAACTTATATATTTTGTTTTGTGTTGTGTTGAATTTATTTCTAGTATAACTGTTTTTATCTTGTTGTTACTTAATTAATACGATGAAATATATATTTTTACTTTTATTTCACAAGAGAATTTCTAAAAACTAGGATATATATACATATTATATAAGAAGAAAATAAGTTGATAGTATTTATTAAAAAAATTGTTTCATGCATAGAATGAAAAAGAGGTTATACAAATTATTAGAGTTAGTGAATAAAAATAATTACAAAATAAAAACTTGAAGTGAAAAATTAAAATAAAATTTAATATTGAATGTAAAAGAAATCTATCATATTTATTTTAGAGAAGAAGACCGTATGTATCAATTAACTTGGTTCGATGTGTCAAATTTTTTTATGAACTAATTTTTTTTTTTTATTTATACCCACAAACTAATGTGTGATATTTATGAAGTTAAAAAAAATAATGCTGCCCAATTAGACAATTAATTAAATGAGCAAAACCTAAGAATACTGCTCATTCTATCACTTCTAGAGAGAGAAGACATTCTGCAAAGAAGAGAAGAAACATAGGAGAAGAAACAGAGGAAGAAGAAGAGAAGGAGAAGTAGATCTCTTACATTTTCACCTTCAAGTTCTAATCTCTTGTTGTCTTATATCTAGACTAGTTTAAGTCTGAATGAAATTGGTTTTCTCTGTTTGTATACCTCAACTTTGGGTTTAAGGTTGAGAAGAACATTTGTATATGTTTCTTGCTTATAGTGAAATTTGCTAGTTGGCCCCGTGGTTTTTACCCTCCAGGTTGAGAGAGTTTTCCACGTAAATCTAGTGTTGTTTTGTTCTGTGTGCTTGATCTTCTGTTTTAGGCTTGGATAACCTGTGCATTTACCCATCTCACATTGCTAGATTACAGTATAAAAGTAATCTTCATTTCAAAATTCCCAACACTTGGTAAACGTGCATATTCTACTAGTGATTACTACTCCATTAAAAATAAAAAATAAATAAAAAATTGCAAGAGTGATCATCATATCATCATGTATGTGTTAAAGAGCCAAAACATTTAGTATTCCAATCCAATTGCTGAATGTTATCAAGAATTTGTTCGTGTCCAACCAACAACCCTGAGAAGAATTTGTTTGCTTTTTTTTTTCTCTATATAGTGTCCAACCAAAGAATACATGATCATGAATACATGGACTTTAACTTTTTTAGCTGCAAATGGCTTCAACTGAGAGCCTCTTCATGACAGATCGATGGGCCAAACATCTCAGGTACCAGCATGAATTATTCCCACAACAATATTCAAGCAAAAACCCACCATCCAATCTTTACAATTAATTAAAAATAGAGTTTAGAAGAAGACTATTTGTTGGTTGTTTGTTACCCTTTCAAAGAATGAACAGCATGACACCAATATTAATTAACTATCACAAACCTAAAGGAAATTTGATTGAGGAGATATGCTGACACCAATATTAATTAACTATTACAAACCTTTATATATTGAAAAAATACCACTTCAATTTATTACGTATATTATTTTTTTTTAAAAGGTATAATACATTTTAATAATTCATGCATTTAATTACGAATATCGCAACTAAATGGTAAAGTTACATATATTATTATTTGTTTGGCATATATTATAGTTGAAAATACAGTTCCTCTTTCTTGATATCTTGTTATTATTAATCTTCTGAAGCTTTCATCTTCATCTTCATCTTCTTCAACCTCATCTTGAGTTTTCCTAGCTTGCTTGTTGGTTTGTTCTTTTTCTTGTCTCTTTTATATTCTCTCTTGTCATGTTTATTTTTGGCATGTTGAATTTTTACCTGTATAATAATAATATTGTTATCATATTTATTTATATTTTGAGGTTGGTACTGTCACATTAAAAATGAATACAAAAAACATTACTATTAATTAATTAGGATTGAAAAAATAATTATTAACCTGATCAATTGCGTTTTCAGTATCACCTATTGCATTTATGAGGAGGATAATCTCGGGCAAGACATCGTGAATCACAATTCCAATTAGTCCAAGTAGATCAAACGCCTAGTCAGAACAAAACATTAATTACTTAATCCAGGATCAGGATCAGGATCAGGATCGAACTACTAATTACTTGATTAATTAATTAATATTATTATGCAGGAAATTAATTAATTGAGAAGTTTACAAATAATTTTAAGCAAGCTAAGCTAACCTGTGGGGGTGGAGCTTGCTGGACTTGTGCCTCTCTCTGCTTGCAATTAATAATTAAATAAGATATTATATATCTAGCTAGCTAGCTAGCTAGGGTAGAATATAATGATTAAATTATTTGATATAATCCTAATTAGAAATACAGTGTATATAATTTATTTAAATGAATGAATTACTTGCCTTAGCATCATTTACAGCTTAAACTCTCATAATTAAATATAGTTTGTCTCAAAATTTGACAATCAATGTGCCTATTTTTTTTTTATAATCAATGGTCTTTTTGACCTCCTTATTATGTACTCATACTCTTATAAAAATATTTTTCACAAATGATTTTAAGTGGAACATACAATAAATTACGTTTTAGCCACAATACTAAAATAAATCTTTAACGGATATATTTATTTATTATTGTTAAAAGTCATGATAAACAGAAGATATTTATTTAACACGGTTGAAGACCCTTTCATGATGATATATTTATTTACTTTCGTTGAAGATCATACACAAAAGGGCTTGACGATAAGAATATATATAGCGTCATTTAAGACTCTTTAGTGTATGACCTTTAGCAACGATAAAAAAAAAATACCATTTTAAAAGTTGCAACGGTCAAATTCCTTAATGAATCTCATAAAACGTGAGATATATAACAATATAAATAAGTCTAACAAATGTCGATTTATACATTTTAGTGTGCATTAGAACATGTTCCAAGTAAAATTAGGTTTAATTAATGTCAATTTCCTTATCAATCTATGAAGTGTATTAGCAACTTCTCACTTAAAACTTCAAAATGTAAGTCATTTGAAAGAATGTTTAATATAAATTTGATATATTTTTTGAAGTGAACATATAATATTATAATTTGAATTTGCTATAGAATTTCATTGCACTTTCACATTTGAGTGTCATGCTAATTCATATAAGTGTGAAAGGATGTAAAATTTAAGTCCAAAATATGACTGTCCTAAGAAGATTCCTTTGAAAACTTATGAGTACATAAAAAAAATATACATATATAATTAATTGGTTCATTGAATAAGAATTTGTAACATTTAGATGGGAATAAGATGAGTTAGAGGAGAAGATTTATGGGGAATTAATTAAGGGTGTTTGAGGTAGCATATATAGAAGAAAATAGGGGATTGCCACGGTCTTAAATGCATTTCGAAATTACTTTTAGTTCAAATAAGAAAATAATATTCATGATCCAAATCCTAACCTATCAAATTAGTTTAGAATTGATTTTCAAGGTATGCCATAAAGTTAAGAATCAAGTTCAAAGAGATTGTAATAATTTCTATTTTCATGTTTTTAAATGCTTTGGTTTTGTGAAGTTTCTGTAACGTATGTTTTTGTAACGATTGGTAACAGTTTTATTTGCCGTTGCAGTTATGTTTTTGTAACGGCATTTGATGTTTTCAGTAACGGTTTTCGCTCTTACTAATACCTCTTTTTCTACTAGTGCTACAAACCTGCACAGGAAATCTATTTGCTCTTTTTTCAATAATTTTGCTGGAATTTAATAAAGTTTGGGTAAACATCAATCCATGTGATCAATAATAGTTCATACATAGAGATTTTACATCAAATCTTCTTGACAAATCCAGACAATATAAACTGTCATGTTAAAATTATAGATGAAAGGTGTTTCTCATTTTCTCCTCCCTTAATTTGAAATATAACATGTTTAATGTTTTCCCTCTCCTTTCTTTCCCATATTTTGTTTAAAACTTGGTCTAGTTAATCAACGGACAAGATAGTGTGTTTTATTATATTAAGCAAAGGAAAAACACATGGCAAGCAACGTCATTGTCTGCCTAATTTGGTTTCCTAATTACAATACCTATAATATAACATACTTTTCTCATTACCAATAATTTGAAAAGTTGCTGACATGCATTCTATATATTCTATATTTTTTATATTTTATATTTATGTTGAGAATTATCAGAATAACAAAGTTAAATTTAGGTAAACGTCTCGAATGCCATCATCATCAAACGATTATTCACTATACAGCGATATCTTAAATAGTGATACTCAAGATAATTATTATATAAAATGAAACATACATTTCTTGATACCATGCCTATATATTGTTCAAATACATTATTAGCTTAAGAATGTTTTTGATATTTCTAATTAATAAAGGACATATGGTTCACTTACCTTGCATACATAGTGTTTTACTTTTATAGTTGTTTAATATTTTTTTTTAACTTTTTATTTATAAAGATTCACAATCACGTAAAAGAGTAACCCACTACTCTACTTGATGTATGCATTTTATCGATCGATAAAAGAAATGCAGTAAAATCTAATCACATGAATAAACCTACCTGCTGGACAAAAAAAAATGTATGGTCTTTTTTTAGGAACACTATAGTAAACGTGTTAATAACGTGTTAAATATGTTAAAAACGTGTCAAAAACGTATTAAACGGATAAAAATGTGTTAAATGAGTCAAATACATGTTAAATGAAAAAATAAAAAATTAATTTGAATTACTCAACCTATACCCAACCCATATTAGTAAATAATATGGGTTTGATAAATTTAATTTGGATTGATTATATAAGTTGAATAATACGGGTTGGGTTTATCCGTTTGCTTACCCTAATAATAATAGTTATTATTGTTATTATTATTATTATTATTATTATTATTATTATTATATATATATATTATTTATATATTATAGTAGGAAGAATATATGGAGGAGTTTAATGGGATTAAGATCAACTAATATTTTGTTTATGTATTTAAATATTTTTAAAGTTTATAATTATAGATTAATAATTTAATGATTTTAAGATAAAAAAAGAAGAAGAGTATATATATATATACTTGAGTCTTGGCAACCCTGAAAGATCACTCAAATTTATTGCATATATTATTATTTTAAAAAGATAAAATTCATTTGATGGCATAGATCGCAACCAAATAGTACATTTTCATAATATTATTATTGGTTTGATATATATATATATATAAATATATATATATATATATATGGAATTACAATTCCTTTATTTATTTATTAATTAATCTCCTTGTATCTTGTTATTAATTATCTTCATCTTCTTCAACATCATCTTGAGCGTTCCTTGTTGGTCTGTTCTTTTTCTTGCCCTTCTTGGCTTCTCTCTTATCATATTTATATTCGGCATGTTGAATTTGTATCTGTAATATTAATTAATATTGTTATCAAATTTATTTATATTTAAGGTATTAATTAATTAAAAATTGATACAAAATGGTATTAATTAATAAATTAATTAATAGTAATTAACTAACCTGATTAACTGCGTTTGCAGTAGCACCTAATGCAGTTATGATGGGGATGATCTCAGGGAAGACAACTTTGGCCACAGTTCCAATTAGTCCAAACAGATCAAACGGCTGATCGATCGATCAGAATTACAAAACCATTAATTAATTAATTAATTAATTAATTAAGAAGTTTACAAATTAATAATTTAAATTAATTATAAGCGAGCGAGCTAACTAACTAACCTGTGGGGGCGGAGCTTGTTGGACTTGTGCCTCTCTCTGCTTGCAATTAATAATTAAATAAGATAGAATATAATGATTAAATAAATTATTTGATGAAATATTAGATAATAATGAATTACTTGCCTTAGCCTCTTTTACAGTTTTCTTGGCGAGAGCGGTTATTTGGTTTATCTTTGTCAAGAATTGCTTCCACGTGGATGCACATTTTATTGGATTCATCAGTGTGTCTTCTTTCGATATCTGCATATATATTTTAATTATTAATCTAATTAGTTATTCGTGTATTTATATCTGGCCATTTAATAATAATAATAATAATAATAATAATAATACTGACCCCATTCCAAGTGGTATTAGCCAGTGCACCATAAGAAGGGCGTTCATCATCTTCGTCTCCCAAAAGAGCCATTCTTAGTGTATCCTCGATCTGATCACCATTTCCAGATTCTAAGCGGATTGCAGCCATGGCCGCTAGCATCTTTAAGCACTATATATATATATATATATATATATATATATATATATATGATTGGATCAGTTGTTAATTAAATGCATGCATTAATTAATATGTGTTGATCAGAATTAATTAATTATTAATTTGTGCATGCATCATAATATTAATTAATTAATTACTTACTTGAGTCTTAGCAACCCTAATGATCTTGTTGATGTCAATGTCATCTTCATTCCATGAGCGTGGCATGGAATCAGAATCTTGAAGAAACATTGTGATGAACCTATTATTATTATTGAAAGAAATTAATAAACATTATTAATATATATATTTAAAATAAAATATATGAGCTAGGCTAGCTAACTAGGTTATATTAATATTAATTATATAAGCCGACGACCTGTCTTGCATAAGATTAGCCACTTTAGGTGCCTCTATCTTTGCTTTTGTTACGATAATTTGTTTTAAGTAGCCCTGAAACTGCGTTTGTATGTCGTCGAGGGAAGTCGTGTCCTGGTCTCCACCTAATTGGGACATGGCCTGGTAGTACTCCTTGGCAATTTCCTTAGACTGGGTTGAGAGAAGTTCCCTTATATTTGGCCACGTTTCAGACCCCGGGTTTCCTAGAATGGCCTCCAATGGTTCCCTTGTTGTATCCCTCAACTTCTCATTGTATTCGTGAATCAGATCATTCAATTTTTCTCCCCGGGCTTGCCCAACAATTGCATTTATTTCATTCATAAACTTCTCCTTCTCTACTGAACAATCCCAGTTACCTTCTGGGATACTAATATCTGCATGCATGTATTATATATAAAATAGTTACTACTTAAATAAATATTACAATGGGTACGTACCATGCATATATATTAATTATATATACCTTCAAATGCTCTGTCGAATTGGCTTGAATAACGCTCAACACAGATATCAACCATATCGCGAAAACTTTTACCGCCTTTCAAATCATTTTCAAACGCATCTTTGAATTCCTTCACCTTTCCGGTAATGATAACTTGCAAAGCAGAATCATATGCTGGTTTTATACGCTGAGATTAATATCAATAATTTTAAATAATTAATATTTAATTAGATCTGATCTGACCTAGCTACTAGTACTGCATGTTATTTAATTAGTTTGAATTATTGAACCCGTGACAATAAATTAATTTATTACTAGCATTAAGTTGTCGATGAGCATCTGTCGCCGCTCCTGTCTTATATCATCTTCGTAAAGTTGAGCATCTTCGTCGTATCTGTAGATCATGAAACATGTTTATTTTATTAATAATATATTAATTAATTAGGAAAACTTGTAAAATAATTTAATTTGATTACTTACTGTGATAGACAAGCATTGATGAGTGAACTAGTCTTGTTGCCGAAATCTGGCACTGGATTATTAGTGCTCGTTGCCTCACTTAATTCACACCATTCCTAATTAATTAATTATAAATATTTGTTATAATAGTAAATTAAACAGATAATTATATTAAATTCAAATGATCTATCAGAAAATAATTGATATTTAAGTACATTGTTAGCAAGAAAAGCTTCAAGTTTTTCCCTTGCAATTTCTTCACAACGCACTTTGGCAATCATCACCTAATTAATTAATTAGTTAGTTAATTAGTAGTTAATAATAATAATAATAATAATTAAATATATTACCGTTGGAGGTGGAATGTTAAGGTCTTTATTGGCCCTGATTGTTTTCCAAATTTCTTCGGCGCTGATGGAAAATCCAAGAGCAGGGACAAAGCTCTCATCACTTGTTGACATAATTTCCCCACTTGATAGTTGATTCCTTAACTCACTTACCTAATTCATTCATTCGTTTTACCATATTAATAATTACTTTATAAAATTATTAACTTAAATCTTATAAATAATTACGCCTGCATACCTCTTCGAGATATGTTTCCATTTCTTCCTCGTAACTAGAAAGTGCCACGACCTTAATCTGTTTGTTCGATATATTATCAAAAGAATTTTATTAATAATTAATTAATGACATGATGAACTAATACAAGGAAGCCTAGCTAGCTAGCTACTTACATTGAAGAATTCGCTGAACGCTGTTTCCTTGCGAGATTGCGGTTTAGGAATTGAATTCCATATCTGAAATAGCTTGTATATATCTAATTAGTACATAAGCGTCAGCAAAAACATTTCCAACCCAATACTTTGCCGACGCTTATTCTTCAGATTCTAAATTATATGTGCCGGCATTTAATTGTAATTAAATATGACATGCATTTGATTACCTCAAGAGTGTCTTTCTTTAGGATTTGTTCTAACTTTGCAAAAGGCGTCTGTAGTAAGAGTACAATAATATTTAATTTCATTAATATTTTAACTTACATGATGTTGATTAATTAATTATTTTTCAATTACCTGAGTTTTGTCTCGAAGTACAAACAAAAGAGTGGTTTGACGAGGCTTGAACAAGCGCATCATCACCTGCACGTTACGTGCCCGGTCTCTCGATTAGTATATATATAAAGTATGTCCAAATATAAATGAGATTATATATAAAGAGAGCTAAATGTTACCTGGAAGGCAGTTCTTAATAAGGGTTTATTTGCAGCCTTTTCTCGTCCAACATCGTGACACCACCTTAATTAATTATTATAAGAGACTTAATTAATTAATTAATTAGGATTTGTTTGATTTTTGTAACAAAGGGTTTAATTTGGGAAATAGTACTAACATGTTTATGAGGACTACATCTGAAACTGCAAGCGCGAAGAGTGCGATTTGCTTCTCGAAGGATGTATCATTCTGTTGGTTGATTACGATGATATCAAATTAGAAAATATATATATATATATTATAGTGTTATTATGAGTACATGACAATTACGAAATATAGTTTAAAATGACAGTGAATGAATGAATAGTGATAATTAATTATATACTTACATCACCCCTCTCTCTTCCATCGTTACCTTCCAAGTCCATGACAAGAGTACATGGTTCAACATTGACACATTTTGCTAACCAAATACCCAACGTTGTTTGAGACCTGATGATTAATTATTTAAGACAATTAGCTAGCAAGCAAACAAACAAACAAACATGCTTAATTAATAATAAAACATATGTTGTTGGGACGTGCCTGCCTTTGTTTGCATTCATCTCAACGAAATTTGTTTGGAACAAGTGGTTCAACAGCGTGCTCTTCCCTATTAATTAATTAATTATATTTCAGAATAGTAATAGTAATAGTAAAAATGAATAAAAATAAATATATAGTACCGCTGCTTTGAGGGCCCATGATAGAGATAACAGAGTAGGATTTGCCAGATTTAGATAAATTAGCGTTCTGGGTAAAGCTCTCTAGTCCAGAGCTATTGAACTTTCCTTCACCATCTATCAGGTGCGTCGAATAGCTTGAAGAAGAACCTGCAGCTTGTTTGCCTGAATGAATGAATGAATGAACGAACGCAGTCAAATTAAATAAATATAAATTAATTAATTCCATCCATCAAAAATAAGTTAATTAATTAATCAGAACTGGCTGCTTACTCATGATGGATGCCTGAGAAGAAAGAGAATTTGATGATAATGATGAGCTGTGAATGAATATTTGTGATGCTCTCCTCTCCCAAGCAAAGCAAGCTTTTATAGACAAGACTCAGGCTAGCTATCTAGCTCCCTCCAATTGAAATATTTTATTATTTCTCTCTTTTTATATAAAACAAATCAATCACTATAAATAATCTTTTTATTTAACGAAAGTAAGTCCACGAATCAACGTGTCATGATATGTGGGTAGGAGAGATAAATTTTTTAAAATGTTTCGCAACGGTTATTTCAGGTCCCGAAATGACTTCATAATGTCCTGAAACGTTCATTCCGGGTTCCGAAACGGCTATTTCGGGACCCAAGAAATAAAATAAAAAATTCTTCCCGAAATGATCGTTTCAGGACTCAAAATGAGCGCTTTCGGGACGTTGGGACAACTTGGCAGGCCACATCGGATTCGTGAACCTGTTTTCGTTAAATCTTTCGTTGAGTTTATTATTTCTCCTAAATTAATTTTCTAACATTTTTTCAAATGAATTAATATAAATATTTTATTTTTTCTACATATCTCTTTATTTTTATTTTTTATCATTTTTATTATATTTTTTTTAAACAAACATATCTATAATCTAATAAATATCATTAGAAACCTAACTAGTGTTATTTATTTCTATATGCTTGTTGAGTATGAAACAATTAATTATCAAACATTAATTTTCTTTTCTATTTGTAGTTGGGCTAATAACTAATTAATTAATGTATAACTTCTAGGAAGTTTCTTTAGGCCGTATTGTTTGGTGTGAATTATCTCTTATTCGTTATTATTTTTTGTCAAAAGGGGATGAAAATCGATTAATTAGTCTCCATATATATATATACATATATATAATCCAAACTAATTGGGGCCAAATTTTTCATTACAGTGAATGCTTCCGAATTTCTTTCCATCCAAATATCATAGTATACAATTATATTTTTAATTGAAAGAATAATATATACACAGTTTCATTCATTTGATAAATAATTTTTGAATATGATAGCCATTAATTATATATTCCATGTTATAATGAACCATTTTCATTTTCATTTTCAGATTAGAAGGCATCGATCCATCTTTGAATTAATTACTAGATCGATAAGATCAGTAGGTGTGAAATAGTCTCATTTAACGTTCACGTGATCTTGACAGATCAATAATATTTATATATTAATGTGGTTAGAATTAGTTAAGATTAAATATTAATCTATTTATTTCTACTGGTAATATATTTAAATATTAATATATATATTGGTCATGCTTTTATATTTTAAGGTTTGTAAGAATGATGTATTTAATATTTTTTTTTTAATTAAGGAGAATTAAGGAGAAAAATATATTTTAAGGTTGGTTAGAATGATGTATTTAATGTTCATGTGTCGCTTTCCACTTGTCATTAATTAATTAATTAGCTTTGCTGACTTCTAGTTTCTAAAATACATTAATCGTTTTGTTTTCTAATTGTATTAATTTGTTGTTTTACAATTGACTTTGATTTATAATATATGGATGAATTTATTGTTAGGATTTGTATATGTTTTCAAATTCTACCTCAATAAAATGTAATGTAAAAACGCAAGAAAAAATAACACAAGAAGACACAGATTTATAGTGGTTTATTCAAATTGAGTTACGTCCACTTCAGCCACCACCAGATTTCACTATGAAGAAGAAGGAATAAATAGTTTTTGCCTCACACTTTATCTCTCTAGAATTACGTCTAACTAATATAAGCCCTTAATAATCACATATTTATAGAGTAAACTTTCAGGTAATAAAATCTAAATAAATCTTGGTCAGACACAAGCTCAAAACTAAATATAAACTCAATAAACTCTAATTGACAATTGTAGAGTTTATTAGAAGTGTAGGCTCCATAACTCAACAATCTCCCACTTGGAGACTAACTTCATCATTTATCGATTGGTAGCGGCTTTCCATCCGTTGTCTTAACGAAGAGACCAACTGAAGTTGCACACAACTTCAGTTTCTCATCTGTCACAACTTTCGTCAACATATCAGCTGGATTCTCACTCCCGTGAATCTTTTCAAGAGTTAATACTCCATCTTCTAAAGTTGGCCGAATGAAATGATAACGAACCTGTATATGTTTCGTCATGCCATGATAAACAGGATTTTTTGCCAAATGAATGGCACTCTAACTGTCGCATCGCAACACACTTTCTTCGTAGTTTTGACCCAATTCTCGCAAAAAGGGTTATAACCACATCATCTCCTTAGCAGCCTCTATCATAGCAACATACTCTACCTCACAAATAGAAAGAGAAACAATCTTCTACAATTTTGAAACTCAACTGACTGCAATACCCCCTAGTGTATAAATGTACCATGTTGTGCTCTTCATACTATCAACATCACCACCATTGTCAACGTCAATATGTCATTCTAAACCCATATTAGACTTTCGAAAACACAAAGCGAGACTCATACTTCCTCTTAAGTATCGTATTCACTTTACTGATTCTCAATGTTGTCTACCCGGGTTGCTTATGAATCTGTTAACAACTCTCACTACATGTGCTATGTCTGATCTTGTACAAATTATCGCATACATAATACAACCAATGATAGAGGCATACAGAACAGTGGCCATGTAAATTTTCTCCTCCTCTGTTGAAGGCGACTGATCTTTAGATAGTCTGAATAACTAGCTAAGGGGATAGTAACTGGTTTTGCATCATACAAGTTAAACCTGCTAAGAACTTTCTTCACATATTCTTCTTATGAAAGCTTCAAAACTTCTTCATCCCTGAAAATTCTCATCCCAATGATTTATTTTGTAGCACCCAAATCCTTCATTGCAAACTTTTCAGACAACTCTTTCTTGAGCTTGTTAATCTCATACAAGCTTTCTCCAGCAATCAACATGTCATCAATGTAGATGAGCAGAATAATGTACGATTTATCAAACCTCTTGATATAGCAGCAATGATCAGCTTCACACATCAGAAAATTGTTACTTTTCATTAAGCTATCGAACTTCTTGTACTATTGCCTTGTAGCTTGTTTCAAACCGTATAGACTCTTCTAAATCTTACACACAAGCTCATCTTTTCCTTTGATTTCAAATCCTTCAGGTTGTCGCATATAAATCTCTTCATCTAAATTACCATGAAGAAAATCAGTTTTGACATCTATTTGTTGAAGATGAATGTCTTCTTTCACAATCAAATTCAAAATAGTTCTGATTGTCATCAATTTAACTACTAGAGAGAAAATCTCATTATAGTCAATACCTTATTTCTGTTGAAATCCATTCACAACCAACTTTGCCTTGTACCTCATGGTTTTATCATGTTCTTCTTTAATCCTGAAGATTCATTTGTTGTGAAGGTGCTTTCTTTCCCTTTGGTAGCTCAATGAGCTCCCAAGTATGATTCAACGTCAAAGAGTCCATCTCATCTTTTATCGCAGACTCCCACTTAACTGATTCATTAGATTATATTGTTTCCTCATAGCATTCAGGTTCACTTCTATATGTCAATAAGATATAGTTCAGAGAAGAAGACAACCTCTCAACTAGTTTTTGATTCCTTGACGATCTTCTCAACTGTATAACTGGTATTTGCTGATTTATTTCTAGGGTTACGTTCTCAACGATTTCATCTTCAACAACACATTGTTCTTCTTCGATAGTTGGTATATATTCAGCTGAAAATTCTCTCAAATTGACTATACCAGTCTCTTCCAACTTGGAATCACCATTTGATGTCTTCCGGACACAATCTTTGTAGAGAACCTGTTCATTGAAGATAACACTTCTACTATGAATGATCTTCCGATTTTGATTATCCCAGAAATGATAACCAAACTCGATATCACCATAACCAATGAAAAAACATTTATTAGACTTTAAATCAAGCTTGCTTCTATCACATTCATTAATATGAACATATGATAAACAACTAAACACTTTCAAATAAGAAATGTTTACATTTTTATTGCTCCAGGCTTCTCCAGGAATTCTGAATTCAAGAGGATTAGAGGGTCCATTGTTTATCAAATAAATAGGCAGCAGTATTGATAGTTTTTGCCTAGAAGGTTTTAGGCAGTCTCGCAATCTCATGTTTCTAGCATGCTCGTTCAATGTTCGATCCATTCTCTTGAGGCGTTCGGGGAATAGTCTTCACCATACTGATCTCATTTACAACACAATACTCTTTGAAATCTAAATTGATATATTCACCTCCGTTGTCAGATCTCAAATACTTAACTTTCTGATTTGTTTCATTTTCAACCAAAACCTTCCATTTCTTGAAAATAGAAAATACTTCAGACTTGTGCTTCATAAAATATACCCATACCTTTCTTGTCGAATCATCTATAAACGTCATGTAGTATTGTGATCCGCCAATAAAAGAAACAAGTGTAGTTTCTTTCTTGAGTTCCTTCCCAATCATTAAGAAATTCACCCGTTTCTGTTTTTCAAGAATACAGTTTTCACATAACTGATGTTCAACAGACTTCAGTTCTGGATTCTGTCCATTCTTCAAAATAATTTTCATTCCTTTTTCGCTCATATGGTCCAACCTGCAATTTCACAACTCACTATTCTTTGAGTCATCAACTACAACATCAATTGTTTCTCTACAAGTTTAAGTCGTGTATAATGTTCTAATTTTGTGACCTCGAGCAACAACTATTTCTCCTTTAGTCACCTTCCACGCACTATTTCCACAACTGAAATTGTGACCTTCTTCATCAAGTTGTGTAACAAAAATCAGATTGCGCATTAAACTTGGAATGTGTCTCACCTTATTAATCTTCCAAATATAATCATTTGTCATCTTCAATTTGATGTCTCCCATGCCAACAATATCCAGTGGCTCACCATCTGCAAGATAAACTTTCTCATAGTTTCCAGCCACATAATTCTCCATTAATTCTTTGTGGGTAGTGGTGTGGAAAGACGCTCCTGAGTCTAAAACCCATGAATCTATCGGGCTATCAACAAATAGAAGTAAAGCATCAATGAAAGTTTCTATAACAACGTTGGCCGCATCATTTTTATCATCACTATTTCTTTTCAGTGCTTTGCAGTTCCTCTTCAAATGACCCTATTTACCACAATTCTAGCACTCAAATGTCTGCCCAAACTTGGACTGACTCCTCTTGCTCCTCAACATAGATCTGCTCTTATTTCGGTTGAAATTTATATCATTACCTTTGCCCCTGTTTTTCACATTTAGAGCAAAACCTTTGAACGTTTCACCAGATCAATTTTACGAACCATTTCAGCAAGAATACGATCTTTAACTTCAACAAATTTTAGTTTAGCATTTCTAACTGAATTATTAATTGCTGCCTTCATAGGTTCCCAGCTATTTAGTAGAGATACTAACAAAATCAGGGCACTAACTTCATCCCAAAATCAATCTCAACATATAGCAATTGATTCACAATTGTATTGAATTCATTTAAATGAGTAATGACAGAAGTATCATCAATCATTCTTAAGTAAAAGAGTTTTTTCATTTAGTGTACCTTGTTGTTAGCAGATGATTTCTCATACATATCAGAAAGAGCTTTCATCAGACTCATGATGGTCTTCTCCTTTGCTACATTGTGAGCAACCGTCTTGGCTAGCGTCATCGGACAACTCCCAAAACCTG
The DNA here is from genome assembly GCF_907164915.1 of Impatiens glandulifera. Taxonomy (NCBI): domain Eukaryota; kingdom Viridiplantae; phylum Streptophyta; class Magnoliopsida; order Ericales; family Balsaminaceae; genus Impatiens; species Impatiens glandulifera. The sequence continues at coordinate 161,847,283 of NC_061862.1, read as the reverse complement.
TCTATCAACGAGTTTCTATTCAGCTTCATCCATCTTCTCTGAATTCTCACTCAAAGGAACATGAAGCTTCTTTCCATAGAGATAATCTTCAATCTGCATTCTCCAGAAGGCATAATTTGTCTCATCGAATCTTCCAATCTCATGTCTTATACTGTTCTCGCTTGTCATCGTTTATAATGCTCAGATCTAGCCTAGCTGCTCTGATACTAGTTGTTAGAATTTGTATCTCCCAAATCCGACATCGCAAGAAAGAATAACACTAGAAGACATAGATTTATAGTGGTTCACTCAAATTGAGCTACGTCTACTTCATCCACCACCAGATTTCACTATGAAGAAGAAGAAGGAATACAGAGTTTTGTCTCACACTTTATCTCTTTAGAATTATGTCCAACCAATGTAAACCCTTAATAATCACATATTTATAGAGTAACATTCAGGTAATAAAACTTAAATAACTATTGGTTAGGCTCAAGCCCAAAACCAAATATAAACCCAATAAACTCTAATTGACAATTGTAGAGTTTATTAGAAGTGTAGGCTCAATAACTCAATATTTATTATTAATCTTTTTAGAAAAGAGAAAGATAAAGTGAATAATATTTTGTCTTAAGAGGATAAGAATATTTATATCCGAGGTACATTAGTAAATATAATAAGTATAGAATAATATATAATATAATAATATATTACTAACATCTTTTTGTGTAAGAAAATTGAAAATGTTGAAAATGATTTTGGTAAAAATGTCGGCAATATGAGCTTGCAAAGAAATATGAATCAATTGTATGGTACTATTAATGACATGATTTCGGGTCGGATGTCAATCAATTTCAATGTGTTTGGTACGTTCGTGAAATACATCATTATAAGTAGATGTGAGAAAAATTGTCGATATTAAAAGTATATCGAAAATATTGTACCGCAATATTTCGAAAATATCGATTTTTAAGGTATACCGAAAAATGTAAGGTATGATACCGATACTGAAATTATTTGTATAGTAAAGGTATGAGATTTTTAAAATTTTAATATATCGAGATATATCGAAATACTGAAATAGTATTTATAAGTTAAAATATATAATACTTATAAGAAAATAATTAAATAGATTTGATATTAATTTAATAATAAAAATATAATTTTTTAATAATATCAAAATATAATTATACTGAAATATTATTTAATATATTCAATATCTACGTTAACGATGAGATTGATTTTTTTTAAGTCAATATGTTTTTAGGTATGAATGGTATAATACCGATACCGTACCGAAATTAAGGTAAGGTAAATGTATGATTTTTTTGTATACCGAAATTAAGGTATATCGAAATCAAGGTACATCGAAATTAAGGTAAGGTAAAAGTATGCATTTTTTGCATACTAAAATTTTCGGTAAAGTATAAGATATAGATAAAACAATAAGGTATACCGTACCGATCCACTCCTAATTATAAACAATCTGCATTGCATTATTATTATCACAAAAGAAATGAATAACAGAGAATGAATGAACACTCATAGCAAGTAACAAGAGAAACTCAGAGATAGTATCTATAAAAGCACGATATTCAAAGTCTGTACTAAAGCGAGAAACAACAGATTGATTCTTAATTCTCCATGAAATGAAAGATGTGCTAAGAAAAAACAATAGTCAATAGTGGATCGACAATTAGTTGGATCCCCTGCCCAATCAATATCAGATGCTCGTGTAACTATATAAGAGAAGAGTGAGCAAAATTTAGTTCATTAAATAAAATTTCTCTAACGTAATAATTGTTGAAAGAACTGCGCGCGGAGACGTGAATAGTACAAGGAGATACATTAATCTCCATATGAGTTTGAATTTTGTGAGAGTTTTTCTCACAAATTTTATCAACCATATTCAATGAGTTGAACTTGATTGTTAGCATAGGTCTCAAAAGCTTTCTCAGAATTAATGTTCTAATCACCATTTGTTAGCAATGTCACAGCCCAATCTTCTTGGCCCAGGAAGAGGAGGCTTAAGGAGAATGTCACGGCCCAATCCTCCTGGCCCAAGAAGAGGAGGAGACTTGAGCCCTTTTAAGCTCAACCCAAGGAAGATTCTAGATTGGAAGGAAGCTGGAAGGAAGGTCCTTGATTAGCGCACATAATGGAGAGTTAAAAGGAATTCCTTGATTAGTGGATCACTAATTGATATATAAAAGGAATGTCCTTAATTAGGAATGTCCTTGATTGATAATTATAAGGAATCCCTAAATTAGTGCACAATCAATGTAACAGCTAGAATTAGTCCTATAAATACCTGTGAGGTATTACATTGTAAATCACCAAGTATTCGAGTAATATACTATTCTTTGTAAGAGTTACTCTCTCTCTCTAGAATTCTTGTGTCAATTATATTAAACGCCGAGTGTTGCGTCGAGTAAGGCTGACTAGTTACTCGTTCTTGCGAAGATCGTAACTAGTGCCGCACGGATCGTCAGTGAAAAGACTGAGCCCGTGACAATTGGTATCAGAGCTGAAATGACGAGGAGATCGGAAGAAACTTCAAAGGTCGTGGACGAAGTAGAGAATCTTCCCCACGGGACCGGAGAAGATGGTAGGAACTCTCGCAAAGTTCAGGCGGGAGGAACCAAAGCTACCAAAGAAAGAGAAAGATCAAGAGATGCTATCGTTGACATTATCGCCAGGTTGGAGAAGGTAGAACTCACTGTGGCGTACGGACAAGATAATGACGGGGACCTAGAGGAACGCATTGCCGAGCTTGAGAAGGAGAGAGACGAGCTCCGAGGAGGAATGCAAGGTGCCCTGAATGAAGGCTTGTCCAAGTGTCAAGAGCAAGCTCAGATCGTGGAGCAGACCCTCCTTGGTAAAATCATTACCTTGACCGAGAAACTCGAGGTAATGTCATCTAAATTACAAGCCACTGAAGAGGATGTGGCGTTACTCAAGAAGGCGGTTGCGCAAGAGTGCGGACGTGCGCCTGTAGGAGTCCACAATCCGATAAGGATAGATGTTCCAAGGCCTAAAGCGTATTTAGGTGAGAGGAATGCGAAGGAGATCGACAACTTCTTATGGAGTCTGGACCAGTACTTCAAAGCACTCGGCCTAGTAGAAGAGGCGAGGAAGATTGATACTGCCACGACATACCTGGAAGACACCGCAATGCTGTGGTGGAGGCGAAGGAGTAGCGACATTGAAAAAGGTACGTGTTCTATCAATACCTGGGGTGAATTCAAGGAGGAACTCAAGAGACAGTTCTATCCTGAAAACGCTATTCGAGAAGCAAGGGCCAAGTTGCGGCGACTCTCACAAAGAGGGAGTATCAAGGAGTATGTCAAGGAGTTTATCGCTACTCTCCTTGAGATCCCTAACTACTCAGACGACGAAGCCTTGTTTGCCTTCACTGATGGTCTACAAATGTGGGCGAAGTTGGAATTGGAACGACGTAGTGTCCAAGATCTAAGCTCCGCAATTGCCGTGGCTGAATCTCTTGTCGAGATGAGAAGGCAAGAGAAACCAAAGTCGACCTATGAGAGGAATGACAATGGGGAAAATGGTGGAGACCATATCTATAACAATGAAGACCCATTTAAGTTTACCAAATCCAATGGTAAAGGAGATCGCGACGAGAAACATGGAGAAAAACCCCGGATAAAGTGTTTCTTTTGCGAAGGACCGCACAAAGCAAGAGAGTGCCCTGTGAAGAATAAACTATCAGCATTGATGGAGGAACAAGAACGCCTTCACGATGAAGCTCGCTTGGGGTCGTTAAACCTAATCAGTGCCGTTGCAGCAAAATTTGATAAGTCAAAGTCCGCGAAGAAAGGACGACTATTTGTGGAAACTAGAGTAAGAAACCACATGGTTAAAGCTTTGTTGGATACGGGAGCCAACAACAATTTTCTAGAGGTAAAGGAGGCGGGAAGACTGGGGATTAAGTACACTAAAGAGAAAGGGTGGCTTAAAGCAGTCAACTCGGCACCAAGTGCGACTTATGGAGTTGCTCGTAATGTGAAGATCAATTTGGGGGAGTGGACCGGCCTTCTGGATTTCTCAATTATTGACATGGATGACTACAAAATGGTTCTCGGCATAGAATTCCTTGACAAGGTAAATGCCATCCTACTCCCTTCTGCCAATATGATGTACATTCTAGAGCAGGGTAATACTCGCACAATACCTTTAACAAGAGAGGGCAAGAGAGAAACTAGGCACCTATCTGCCATGCAACTCTCAAAAGGTGCGGAGGACACCTACTCATCATCTTTTGTCGCTGGGAAAGAAGATGAGAAAATTGCGTCTAAAGAGAAGATACATCCAGAAGTTACAATTGTACTAGAGAAAGGTCACGATGTAATGCCCGCTGGAGTATCAGAGAAACTCCACCATAAGAGAGAGGTGGATATCAGAGAAGAGTTAGTCAAATGTACTAAACCATCGGCGACGGTTCTTTATCGCATTAAACCTTCCAAATTGGAGGAATTGAAGAGGCAACCAGAGGAGTTTCCATTCACGAAAGGGAAGTGCGAAATAGCCAAGACCGCCAAAAGAATGAAGAAATGGGAGGAAAAGAAGAGAAGACACTTGGAGTTCGGAGGAAACCGAGTGATAGTAAAACTTCTCCTCCATCAAGAGAGACAATTTTCCAAAATTCATAAGGGGCTTGTGAGGCAATACGAAGGCCCTTTCTTAGAGAAGAAACGGGTTAGAAAGCCAGCACGTCGCTCAAAACTTTTATCTCATGTGGAGATATCATCAGGGCCTACAAGGAGGAAGCGACGAGGACGTCGCCAGATTGAGTGGGTGAGAATGTCACAGCCCAATCTTCTTGGCCCAGGAAGAGGAGGCTTAAGGAGAATGTCACGGCCCAATCCTCCTGGCCCAAGAAGAGGAGGAGACTTGAGCCCTTTTAAGCTCAACCCAAGGAAGATTCTAGATTGGAAGGAAGCTGGAAGGAAGGTCCTTGATTAGCGCACATAATGGAGAGTTAAAAGGAATTCCTTGATTAGTGGATCACTAATTGATATATAAAAGGAATGTCCTTAATTAGGAATGTCCTTGATTGATAATTATAAGGAATCCCTAAATTAGTGCACAATCAATGTAACAGCTAGAATTAGTCCTATAAATACCTGTGAGGTATTACATTGTAAATCACCAAGTATTCGAGTAATATACTATTCTTTGTAAGAGTTACTCTCTCTCTCTAGAATTCTTGTGTCAATTATATTAAACGCCGAGTGTTGCGTCGAGTAAGGCTGACTAGTTACTCGTTCTTGCGAAGATCGTAACTAGTGCCGCACGGATCGTCAGTGAAAAGACTGAGCCCGTGACAGTTAGCATAGGTCTCAAAAGCTTTCTCAGAATTAATGTTCTAATCACCATTTTCAATTTCATGAGTTACCCGTACTCAATCATATTATATATCCTTCCATGATTGATATATTATATAATAAATTTTTATATATAATTTAATATTTATAAAAGAGACATAATTTAGATATTGTGATAAAATATTTTTCTTTTCTTTTAAATTCTAACAATAATAACCATATTTAATTTGTGACCATTTTTTGTAAGCTTGCAAACAAATATTTTGGTTCATCTAGGTAGAATTTGATTCAAATCACACACACAACAATAAAAGAATTCAAACTGAATTTATACCTATTACTTGGTTTTTTATTTATTTGATTGATGTTTAACATTATCATAAATAATAATTTAACGAAACAAGGTCAACTTTGTTTGTATGTATTTATATAGGAGAAAAGGACAAATACATAACCAGTAAAATCCATATAAAATGTATTTATAATTTTATATTTGAGAAAATGACAAATACATAACCAGTGAAGTCCATTTGTTTTTTATTATCATAAAAAAAAAGTCCATTGTATAGAAGCTGAAAAGAAAAACGGCATATAAAATTAATGACAAAGTGTAGAGAGGGTGCTTATTCTAACAACCTTACATTTTGCTTAGACAATTAATATTAACAAAAATAAATAATATATAATTAAAATGACCAATAAAAGTCTCCCAGCATCTTACACTTCTTCTCTTTCCCACTTTTGCCTTTGCTTGGACTTTGAAAGCAATAATTTCTTTTCAATTAACTTTAGAAGACATATTTTCGTGGATCAAATAATTATGATATAAAAAATTCTTAAAATACAAATAATTGTATGTCTTACTATGCACAAAACATATTCAAAAGAAAAAAAATAAATTAATAAATATAACTCCAAAAATATTTTTAAAATCTTGAATTAGGTTGTCTCAAAAATTTGACAATCATGGTTTATTTTTATATAATCAATGGCCTTTTTAAACCGCGTTATGTACTATTTATTATTGGTACAAAAGATACACCAAATTACATTTTAGCGATACTAAGATTAATTTTTAACGACAATATTTATTTATTATATTTGAAAGTCACCTTTGAAAACCTTTTCACGATGATATATTTATTTACTTTTATGTATAAATTAATAAATATAGTGTCATTTAAGACTTTTTGTGTATGACATTTAGCGACCATAAAAAAATATCATCTTTAAAAGTGATAAAGGACTAATTCCTAATTCCTAATGAATGTCATAACACTTAAAATAGATAACATTATAAATAAGTCTAATATATACCAACTTAACAATATGCATTAGAAGACTTTAATATATTAATATCAATTTTCATTATCAATATATGAAGTATATCAGTAACTTTACTTGAAGACTTTAAAAGTAAATCACTTGAAAAAAAATGTAAATTGAATTATTTAATATAACTTTAATATATTTTTTGAAGTAAACAATATAATATTATAATTTGATTTTGCTATAGAATTTCATTTGCACTTTCACATTTGAGTGTCATAGCTCATTCATATTCTTGTTTGAAATCATTTATATCCAACTGTTAAAATGGGCCTGGTTATTAATTAATTTTGTTTTTTATCATAATTTTTTTTCTAACTTTGGCTGTGTTCTTTTTGGGTTTTTAAAAAATTTATACAATATCAATTTTTCAATAAATCACTTCTCAATAATCATATTACTCATTTCATTAATCAAAATATTAAAATACTCTTTATTTTAAATTATTATTTTTTATTTTATTCATATATATCAATACTCTTTAAGTCTTTTTATCTAAATAATCATCACCTTCTCAAAATCATCACAAATTATTACTTTTTTCCCTCTCTAAGTTTTTTCAAAAACCTCAATCCGAACCGTCTTTTATAACAATTTTTATTTAAGATTAACTTTTAAATTAATTTTTATTTTAAATTTATTTTTTTTTTTGAAGTTTTACTTTTTCTATAAATGTTTAAAAATAAAAATGATATATAATATAAATTATTTTATTTTAATAAATTAATAAAATATTATTTTATTTTATATTTTAAAATATTAAAAATATATATTTTAATGAATTTGACTAAATATATTATAGTACGATACAAAAAAAATTAAATATTTATAAATAAATATTTTTTAAAATAATTTTAGATATTAACCTATCTAATATATATATTCAAAATCAAATATACAAATATCAATAATTTTATAAAATTATATTGACTCATATATATATATTATATATATTTTAACTTATAAATACTATTTCAGTATTTCGATATATCTCGATATATCAAAATTTTAAAAATCTCATAACTTTATCATACAAATAATTTCAGTATCGGTATCATACCTTACATTTTTTTGGTATACCTTAAAAATCGATATTTTCGGTATACCTTAAAAATCGAAATTTTCGATATATTGCGGTACAGTATTTTCTAGGATTTTCGGGCTCTTCACCTTGTTGTTCTCAACTTGAATTTATAGACCAGTCTCGAGATTCTTGTCTTTACTTTCTTCTGTTTTATCTATGGTATCATCTACAACAGCCTTGATAACATCTATTTCAGCTTGATTATTCTAAGTATCCTCCTCTCTGATTTCCTGTATTACAACTTGACTTGTTTGAAAATTAACTTTATTTATCTTCTTCATTATTTGTTTCATTGCTACCTTTATTCTCTTCTTCAACAGAAACTCCTTATAATATTTTTTCTTCAATTTCATTGTTTTTTCATTTTCCGAGTCCTTCTTGGTTTCTTCCTTAATATTATTATTATCTAGTCATTGTTTATATACATAATTTAATATTTATAAAAGAGAAATAATTTATCTAATAAAAGATTAGACTAAATATAATATTGTTCTCTTCTTTTAAACTCTAACATTTATAATATTTAATTTGTGACCTTTTTTTAAGCTTGTCAACTATTTTTGGTTCATGTAGATAGGGTTTTTATATGTATTTATTTGAGGGAGGTTTAATTAATATTATCGTAAATAATAATATAATCACACTAGGTCAACTTTGTTTGGTATGTATTTATATAGGAGAAAAAGGACAAATACATAACCAGTAAAATCCATTTGATATGTATTTATAATTTTATATGGGATAAAATGATAAATATATATAATTTTGGGTATTGGTTGGGAAGGGGATAGTTTTGACCAATATAAAATATAAAAGGTATAATTTGATAGTTTATTAATTTAAATATTAAATTTATTAATTAAAATATTAAAATATATATTTTTTAAATTATTAATTTTTTTTATTGTATATTAATATATTTTAAGTTATTTTACCAAAAACAAATTAAATCTATGTCCTTAAATTAAATTATGACTCACATTATTACTTGTTAGAGAGAAAAAAAAATGAAAGAGTAGTTATAATAAAGAAATAAATATGAATTTGAAGAAGTACACGATTACACATGTTGGAGTCTCTATATAAAGGAGAGGATTGGGAAGAGATGGAATTCACACCATTCCCTTTCATTAATTACCATTATTCCAAACTTCATTTGCAGTCAGTTGAGATAATATGGGTATTATTTTGTGTCTATTTAATTTAATATTGCTAAATATTTGAGGGTTAATATTAATTAATTAATTAATATTGATAGGTGATGATGAAATCAAGTGTGTGTCTGCCCACCTTATCGATGGAGATGGTAAGATCGACGAGAATGGCTTGATTCAGTTCTCCGACTTAACTAGCCTTGGTAAATCTGGACTCAACTATACCACTGTTGCTATTATGGGTCCACAAAGTAGCGGTTCGTACATTTTTTTATTTTTTTATTTAACAAATTAATTTATTATATAATATTTTTAATTTCACCCATTTATTTCTTCAAAATTTAAAAAAAAATGGTTGCAGGGAAAAGTACTCTACTGAATCATCTATTCAAATCCAATTTTAGAATGATGGACGCCGATGATGGCAGGTAGGGCTAGCTAGATACATTATACATTTCTTCATTATAATGATATCAATTAATTAAACTTGTAATAATTAATTAAGTAATTAATGGTGTAGAACTCAAACAACACTTGGAATTTGGCTTGCAAAATCACCTATTATTGATCGATGCACTCTCATCATGGACTTGGAGGGTAACGACGGAAGAGAACGTGGAGATGTACGATACACATGCAATCAATTCTCTTTTAAATAAATATATATTAATTATTAAGTAATTGATTTTATTTAATTAATTAATTTCAGGATCATAACTTTGAAATGAAGATCGCACTATTTTCTCTAGTTCTTTCTGACACACTTTTGATTAATATGTAAGTTTAGCTATATATATCGATCTATTTATCTCACTTCTCATTCAATATATATAATCTCCTTTTCTTATTAATAATTTGTTTATTTATTATTTTAAATAGGTGGTATCAAGATGTTGGACGTGAAAAAGCTGCTAACAAACCATTATTAAGAATTATATTCCAGGTATCTTAATTAATTATTCATTATATTGAACTCTTATATATATAGTAAGTTTTCGTTATTATCTAATAAATATTATAAAATTCTCTAATATATATATATATATACCAATTTATAGGCAATGTTGCGATTATTTGCCCCACGGAAGACAACATTATTATTTGTTATTCGTGACATGGGAAAGGTTCTGAGTCAATCTACTTATATTTATTTATTGTAAATATGGATATAAATGTTGATTATGACTAAATGCATGTAGACCACTCTAGAGAAGCTTTCGGCTACATTGTTGAAAGACACTTTGGAGGTATACTATTAATATATACTATATTTTAGTACATATACTATATTTGAGTATATATTTGATAAATTAATTAGACTTTGGTTTTAAATATTATTAAAAATATAATTGCAGATATGGAATAATATTCCCAAGTCAAAAGATAACCAGGACGCTGCATTTGACGATTACTTCGTTGTGAGCATAATTAATTAATTATAAATAATTACTCATCATCTAATTTTATTAATCCATCAATTTATAAAACTATAACTAATTAATAACAGCTTGATGTGGTGGGACTATCTCATTATGAGTTTGCATATGATAAATTCATGGAAGATGTGAGTAATTATTCATTCTTAATATATATATTATCTTCATTCTGAATATATAATTTATAATAATTGATGATATTTAAAGGTGGCCAAACTAAGGAAGCGATTCTCTCATCCGTCTGAAGCATCCTTACAAACTAAACCTTTAGTTCCCGCCATGGACTTTGTTAGGAGCACATCCGAGATATGGGATAGAGTCGTTAACGATAAAGCTCTTGACATTCCTTCTCACAAGGTCATTTTAATTCTTAACAAACTATTCTTTTATTAATCATATAAAGTCATTTTGTCAATAATTATAGCAGGCAGTATTATTGATTGAAGGTGCTTGTTTAATTTATTATTAAACTGATTTTAATGATATGATTAATTAAGAACAATTATATGAATCATCAATTCAACAAATTGATACACATCATATATGGATTATTGATAAGTTTATCTACTTAAAAATAAACAAAATTATATATGTTTTAATGATCATGTGTAGGTGATGATTGCTAAAATTAGATGTGAACAAATTGACAATGATAAATTTAATGGGTTCATTGCTAATAAGGTACGTATGAATATAATAATAGTTAATTAATTAATCTCTTGAGTATTTCGGTCGGTCCGGCCTGATCAATTTATAATTTGAAGGAATGGTGTGGACTGAAAGGAGCAGTTAATAGCCCTCCAGTGCCAGGTTTTGGCATAAAAGTTACTTCAATGGTGGACAAATGTTTGGCCGAGTAAGTCCATATTAAGTTTGGAACCTTTTATATCTAAGTATATCTGTTTTTCTATATATAAAAAAAGACCCTTATTATAGTCCTTATCATTAATTAAGTTAATTAATCATTCAGATATGATGAAGAAGCCGAATTTTATGACGAAGTTGTTAAGGCGGACCATAGAGAAAAACTAAAACAACGTTTGTTGCAAGTAATTAACTACTTAACATATCTCTCTTAGCTCTAAATATCTATATAATATAATGGTTATTCTCAATTCCTACCATTAAATAATATTGCATCCTTAGGAAATCAAACCGATACTTGGGTCCTTAATGGACAACATATCTTCTCAAGCTTTAAATGACTTCAAATCTAATCTCGAGAAAGATATGACTGGAGGCAAAAAATTTCGTGAGGCTGCAGATTGGTCTAAGATGCTGGTGAAATTCGATTCTGATTACAAAGGTATATATATTAACTAGTTTATTATTATTAAAATGATCATGCTTTTACAATTATATTTCTTATTAACAATGATTAATTGGATATTTATATATATATATAGATTCAAAGATTGAACAAGCTCAATGGACATCTAACAAAGTAAGAGATAAGTTGGTGTCTCAAATAAGTAGCCATGTGGATTCCATTAGGTCAATGAAACAAAATGAGCTGACAAACCAAGTTAAGTCGAAACTCAAAAGTGGATTGACAGAATCTATGGGAGCTATTCTGAAAAAACCTGAAAGTAACATGTGGGTCAATCTTAGCGATCTCTTTCAACACGAGACTGAGTCGACTTGCTCTGAGTTTAGGGTTGGCCTAGAGGACTTGGGCACAAATGACACTGCTAAGGTAGAAGCAGATGAAATGTTGAAGGGCTATGGAAGAGATATTATTGAGAAAAATGTTAGAAAAGAAACTTTAAAAATTTTACAGCTCATGCAAGACAAGTAAGTAATTAATTAGTTAAAGATTTTACCTTTTTAATTAAGGTAGTTAATGCTTGATTTTCCAACGCTAAATCTAATGATGATTGATTATGCACAATCAATATTTAGGTTTTGTTATATCCTCCTGAATGAACCGGACTCAAATATCCCACGATCTTGGAAAGGAAGTGACATGATCCAAGACATTGTAAAGACAGCTCGAACTCAGGTATATATATATATATACTTATTTATTATCTTGTTATAATGAACTAATTAGTCGATTTAATACTATATAATTTCAGTGTGTAAATATTATGTCTGCTATGGCTATAATAAGATTGGGCAGTAATAAAGAAAGTGACAACATTCAACAAATTCTTTCTAATGCTTTGCTAGAAGAAGGTGGAGAGGGTCGTCTAACGTCTAGTAAATGGGATGGGGTAATTAATTATATTGTAATTTATTTCCAATAATTTTAATGATATATATATTATATATTTAAAGGTACTAGGTATATAAATTAATGTATTAATGAAATTATTAATTAATCAGGTGGAGGCATCGAAGACATTGATGAGCCCAGCTACTTGTGCTACTGTTTGGGATCACTTTCTAAAATCCTCTGGCATTATCATTACTTCTGTCAAACAAACTATTCAAGCAAGGGTGGGTATTTTATTTCTCATTTTCTTTACTTTCATGAATATATATGAATATGAATGAAATAAACTGGATCGATTATTTGTTATTTTACAGAATGATGCTGATAAAATGGCTGCAACAGCTAATAATCAGGTTAGATTCTCAATTTCATAATTGATCATGCATAACAATTATACATGTTTACGTTCCTTTATTTAATAAATATATATACATGATTATTATATGCGCTTAATTGTAAAAATATTTTTTTCTAAAAAAGCCGCAGCAACAACAACAACATCAGCCCAATGTCTTGGAAACGGTTTTGCGAACAGCGTTTCCTGTCCCTGCACTCGCCATTGATTTGCTTGGCAAACTATTTTAGAATGGACACACAATTAACACATCAGGTATGTATTAATTTAGAGCTTGATTAATTATTTTCATCAGTACTCAAATTAACTAACTAATAATATTGTTACTGATAATTAACGATCTATTAATTAATTAATTTGTATAATACATGCAATTTCAAAATGATATGAACTAATCCTATATGTATATAATCATATATGTCTATATGTATTAGGAAAGGAAAACAAAGCATGCATGGATGCATGGTCGACCTGATGGAGATACTGTTTGGAATATGCAATTACCGATCGAATAAATTAAGCTTCAACCTTAATAAATAAATAAATTGCACTATATATATATATTATTAATGCAATTGTGTTTTCCAGTCCTATTGGATTTTGTGTAATAAATTAACAAGGGTCATTGTTGCCTTTGTATTTGTTTGTAATAAAAATGTATTGTTTTCCTTTAATTTGGTATAAGATATGTAGCTGACTCTATTTATAATAAAATTGTTTTTCAGTTTTTTTTACTTAATTAAGACGTCAAGCATATATTTTTATATTTTTACTTTCATTTTATTAGAAAATTAATAAGACTTATTATCTCACTAAGAAAATTCCTAACTATATATATATATACACGAAAGAAAATAAAGGTTGTAGTTCTATTTATTTTTTAAAAAAATCATGCATAAATAGAAAAGAATTTCATAAGAGAGTAAATATCTCATTTTTAATTCACATTTCAAAACGTTTTAAGTTAGGGTGTATGAGTCCTGCTAGAACTTTTCATCTAATAAAAAATGAAAAAGAAATTATGCAAGTCAATAAAGTTAAAAAAAATGCAAAAATAAAAATTAAAAAGAAATTAAATAAATTTAAAAAATTAATTTTGAAAGTTATTTTTTAAAAGATAGTGAAGGCATAATAATGTTATATTGTTTTTCAATATAGTTGTTCAGATCACTGAACTATCTTAATAGAACGTTGATGGACAATGAAAACATGTCGACCATTTAGATTTAAAAATAAATTATTGAACAAGGAAGATTTTATATCACGTGTGCAATTATGGTGGGTGAGTTAGACATTGGTTGATTCTCCGTCAAGTAATCTCTTTGTGAACTTAACGAATCTGTGTAGATTTCTCAAAAGTTGGTTCTTTGTGCTAAAATCAATGACTTGTTTAATGAAATTAATGTCATTGATGGGGCTGAAGAGATTCCTAAATTCTCCGCTTAGAAGGTGAGTTGTCAGATTCACATTATTAGTAAGTTGTTCAATATGAGTTTATTAAAAGGTGTAAAAGTGATAAAACACCAAGATGTGATAAGTTTACGTTGGATTTTTTAAGAAATCGTGGTCTTTCCTTAAGACTATAATTATGGAATCAATTGATCATTTTTATCATTTATCATCATTTGACAAGAGTTGAAACGCTTTTTTGATATGTCTCATCTGTAACGTTATATGAATTAGATTTGAAGAACATTAGGTCTATCAATCTCGTTTTGTCTTTCTATAAGATTGTCGCAAAATGTTTGGTTAATTGGTTGCGAAAAATGTTAAAGACAGTCATATCTAGTAATTAAATGGCGTTCAACATAGATTGTCATATAAATAGCTAGAATGCATTGACTCAACTAATTAAAGAGGTGACAAATGTGTTTTTGTTAAGTTAGACATCAAAAATTTATGATCACGTCAATTGAGAGTTTTTGTTTGATGTAATTAACAGAATGAGAATAGGTATGAAATGAATTGACTGGATTAGATTTTGTGTCTCGATGGTTAAGTTATCTATCATTATTAATGAGAGTTCTCAGGGATTTTTCTAAAGCTCCCGAGAGATCAGACAGGGTGATCCACTCTCTCCTTTCATGTTTGTCATTGTTATGGAAGCCCTCTAAAAAATGATGACTTTCGGAAAAAAATCGGGACTCATCCATTTATTTTCCGTTGATGACATGTTCTGCATGGTTTAGGCTACATACAGAAATTTTAAATAACTTCGAAATATTTTTGGTTATTCGGTATATGTTTCGGTCTTCAAGTTAATATTAATAAATTATATTTCTTTTTCTCATATTTTGTTTTGAATAGAAGAATGATGATGTTGACAAATGTGTTGAGGTTCAGAATTAATGGTCTTCCGTCAACCTATCTTGATATGTCACTATGTGCTAAATTATTATATAAAGTCTTTTGAGACCCGATTATCACTAAAATATAATGTAATTATCTAGATGGAAAAAAATATTAATTTCAAAAATGAATCGGCTAATCCTCATTAAGAGTGTATTGTAATATATGCCCACATATATGATGTATTTATTCATTTTCCTCAAAAGTGTGGCGGTGAAAATGAAGAATAATATGTAAATTTCTATGGTGATCTTCTAACTCATCGTTTTATCATTTAGTTAGTTGAGATAAAATTAAATATTTTAAAGATCAAGGAGGTCTGGATATTTGAGATATTATTTCCTTTAATAAGGTTCTTCTATTAAAATGGTGTATTAGATTTGCAACGAAGCCGAATAGTCTTTGAGCATCGATGATCATATAAAATATGGTCAAAATTTGTTTCGTTGGCTCACCAAAATATCTAATTATCCAGCGGGGTATAATATTTGGAGGGAAAACTATTCTATGTGGAAAAGTTTTTGTGAGTAGTCTAAATTCATTATGGGGGATAATTTTTCGATTAGTTTTTTGGACAACATTTGGTGTAATATCAAAAATCTAACTATGGAGTATCATGAACTTGTTTTAATTGCTATATGTAGAAATGTCACAGTTAAAGACATGTTTCATCATCGGTCTAGTAGTTTCGCTAGCCTAATTAGATATAAAAGTAGATTAAACATCATGGAGAGTTGGTCTCATAATAGAGTTTTATTTTTGATATGACGCAAACAAGTGTTTTTGTTTGATTAAACGTTATGCGTTGACAAGACATTGGTAGTTTACATATTGCATTCCTACAATTTGTTCGTTAGGATGATTCCATATAATTTTTGTTGAGAAAAAATTTTAGAGTCAAAAAATTTCATTCAATATCTCGTTTTTTGATGAAACGTTATTAATGATGGATTTTTTATGGATGATACGTGCATTAAAAAATTGTGTATTATGATTAGTCGTATGTGTCACGGGGATGTGAATCAGTAACTCGCTTATTTTTGCATTGTCGAAGGTTAACTAGTATCTGAAGTTTTTTGTGGAGTATCACTAAGATTCATCAGATGATGATCGAGTCTTTGGATAGTTGCTGAGAAGTTTAGATTGATGCGACTGATATAACATGCCTACATAATTGGGTTACCATTCCAATTTGGTTAAACTATCTAGTTTGAAAAAAAATCGTCGAAATTTCAATGATCGCGATCGTCTGATGCGTATATTCATAATTCTACACTTTCTAGTTCCATTCTAGAAAACCAATAAAGTCGGTGAAAGAGTTAATCGTTTTCTTTTTATGTAATACTGTTTCGTTATGTTTAAAAGATTTTTATAATTTTTAAAAAATAATAATAATAAAAATAAAAGTAAGGTGAAATAAAGCACAAACATACCAAATGATCTAATAATTTATAGGATTATTTTAAACAATTAATTGGAGTGGTGCAGATTTTGGGCGCACATTTCTAAATAAATAGGTGAATTTATACATGTCAATTGAATTCCTTTCTTGCTTCCTTGTTAATATACGAGAGAACCTTCTATCTAAGCATTCAATAAGAGTAGGGGTGTTCAATATTTGGTCTGAACCGAATATCCGACCGAATTCGAATTTCATTTTCGGTTTTCGAATCGAATTTCAAACCAATTCGAATTCAAATACGGTTTTCGAATTGGTTTTCGAGTTTGGGTTTCAACTCGAAAACCAAACCGAAAACTGAATTCATTTTTTATTATTTATTCTTCCAAACTTAATTTAAGAATAAGTTCAAAATAATCAAACTAGAATATTTTGAATTAAGATTTAAAATCAAATAAAAAAAATGAAACAAAAACACTAGTGGTAGTATTAACCCTCAGTTCAATTCTTTGTTGGTTCATTTTGTTTTGAGTTTACAATTAAAGAAAATTGAATTCGGTTTGAATTCGAATTATTCGAAGTTCAAACCGAATATAAAATTTGAATTCGGTTTTGTTTAATTAGAATTTATTCGAATTCGATTCGGTTTTCGAACTAACGAAAAAAAATAAAAAATTCGAAGAAACCGAATTGAGGAACTCGAATAACCTGAAACCGAACCGATGAACACCCCTAAATGAGAGTATGAAGAAATTTATCATTAGTTCAAATTTTGTTTTTACCTTTTGAAAAAATATATATAGATGATACAGAAAGAAATACAGATGAAAGCTAGCTAGACAACATATTTCCTCGAAAAGAATACATGATCATGAACACATGGACGCAATTTTTTGCTGTCTCAATGTGCATGCATGCCCAGTCCCTTTAATTTGTTGTGTATATTACTACTACATTCAAAAACAAAAACAAAAAATGAAAGTTCAGAAACTGATGTATCTCTCCAAGAGTGGTCATCATATCATGTATGTGTTTTTGGACAAGTTAATCCGGGCAGATAGCCAAAACATTTAGTATTCCAATCCAATTGCTGAATGTTATCAAGAATTTGTATCGTGTCCAACCAACAACCCTGAGAAGAATTCGTTTGTTTTCTTTTTCTATTTAGTGGGAAAGCTTTTGCTTTTTAGCTGCAAATAGCTTCAACTGAGAGCCTCTTCATGACAGATGGACATGGATCTCCTCCAAACATCTCAGGTGTTACCCTAACAGAGCATGAATTATTCCCAATGCATACCTGCAAATTGCAATCCACAACACTTTTTAAGAAAAAAACTCAACATCAAATCTTTACAATTATTATAAAGCTTAGAAGAAGAAGATTTGCTGGTTGTTTGTTACCCTTTCAAAGGCATCGTAAGAATGAACAGCATGACAGCCACCCTGAGTGAAGGCTCCACAAGAGCCTTCAGGAGTTCCAAAGCTAGCAAATTTGATTGATGAGATGTGCTGACCGGGGGCACACGATAGGTGAGCTTTCGGTCTCAAAGGTTTCTCGACTTTTCCCGAGGATAGAAGCTGCCAGTTCACTAAAGTGGGTTGCCACTCAAATATATTTGCACACACGCTACCTACCTCTCTTTTCACCAAAGTAATACCAAACGGGTCTCCACCCCATTCCTCAAACACAACCAGCAAATTCCCACTTGGTTTCAACCAAGATCGAGGAACATGGTACCTGATCAAAATCAAAATCCCCACGTACATCTTCGGTTACCAAAGAAAGAAAAGACCAGCTGCTGCTGTTTGTTTGGTTAAATTAAATAATATGATTTTTTGTCAGTTTCTACTTACCATCTTTGTGAAGGCTCTCCACAACTACTCAGACATTTCTTCTCGTCAAACCAACCGGTATAGTTACAGGTTCCGCAATTTCCTGATGCTTTGTATGCAGGCCAGTATCGTCCAATGCTTTCCCCATTTATCCATACTTGACCTTTGCCCATTGTACTCATGTCCAATGCCAAAGGCTCCTCTCCATCTGGAGCACTGAAAGTAGCCTGAAAAGTAGACGGATCACAGTTTCAGCTACTCATGAAATCCCATCCCAGAAAGTAAACAACATGCAAAGGTGATCGGTCACCTACTTACCTTATACCAGGTTAGGGACTGTCGCTGTGCCACCATAGAGCCCATGACCCACTCAACGGAGGAACTTCCACTTAAAGAATGGAGACTCAAATCTTCTCCCTTTAGACCAATCTGATTAGGATCAGCAGAGGAAGGCAAATTAACAAAGTCTATGAAAACCTAATCCAACTTATATATATATATTTTACCAACAACACAATAGTACTTCAGGTCTCATTTAGACCCTGCAACAGACCTTGTAGGACCAATTTTGCCACGATAAATCCCTTCTTCCCTCATTTAGGCCGTGCAATGAAGCCGGTCCAAGAACACCCGCATTCCAGGTCTCAAAATGTGGACCAATATTCTGTTTACATAACAAAATAGTAACGCAGATCAATTATGATCAGTTTAAATAGATAGAATCATATATCCAGGGTGAGAGGTAAAGAAGGAGCTGTGAGTCGAACCGGGAGACCAACAGCAATGCTTAGTAGGGCAACATTGTTTACACCCACTCTGAGATTCACACCTTCACTAAATGTCAATCTTGGATTTTCTAAACTTCCATACGCAGTTCCTAGAAAAGTAAGCAATCACCCGAAAATTAGTCTTGCCAACCATTTCTACAAACATATGCAATTGTCGTATAAGAGTATTATTGAGCACAAGGTAAAGCACCAGATAGTTGGCCATTGATGAAAACATGCATAGCGTGACCAGCAGATAAGGCCGTGAAAACCGGATAGTTCCCACTACTCAAGAATTCTTCATCTTCGTCGATCTTGACACTGGTTTCAAACCAAGTATTAATAAAGAGATGATTTTTACATCAAATAATGCTAAAATAGAAAAACTTGGCCATTTTCAGAAAATATATATAATATGAACTTACTCTGTCATATACCACAAATAATCAGAGACATCTCTTGTGATGTTTATCTGCTCCAACAATCCAACCGTCGTAAAAGTATTGTCATATGAAGCCGGCTCTTCGTTGAATGATTGCCATGAAAATCCAACATCATACACAACAGGGGTCATCTTCATTTGTGCACTTTGAGCACCCACCTAGAAATCAAGTGCCATTTTTCAGAATATTAGTGGAAAATGTAAAATGAGGAAAAGAACAACTTTTTTTCTTAGAGACTCTTTTATACCCTCGCAGTATTATAAACAGTGTTTCTGCAATCTGGAAGAATGCTAATAGACCAGGGAGGAAGGTTATAATGCATATCTCCAAATGCCACTTTTGCAAAGGAATGTGAATCATAGTTGGCAAGAAATGCTGCACAACTTCCAGAGTTTGACTTGAAAACATGGGCCTTTATGGTAAAAACAAAAATCGAATGTCATTAATACGAAGAAAATTATTAGTCAAGAGCAATCAATATAAACAAACCTCCTGATAATTCCCAAGAGAAATCTTTGCAGGATCACTAGCTAATATAGCAGGCTCGCATAGCTTTATTGCTCTATGAAGATCTTTCAGATGTCCCCATTTAGGTTGTCGAAATAGCCCTAGAAAGAAATGAAAAACAAAAAGGAAGGTAAAATCATGCTTCATTTGAAGGTATGTGTATGCTTCTGAGAAATCTAATAGTCAAAATATGCTCTAAAACTTGATCAACTATGAAATTTGCCAAAATCAATCAACATGATTTAATACATTTTGACTGTCATCTTGGAAACATGATTTAATACACGACCAGAAGGTCTTTTCTTGTACAAGAAGTTGAACCAGCAGTCAGCATTCTGATTTGGACAGGAAATTGAGTAACATAGTAAGCATGTCATGTTACCATATTCATCAAGAGGAGCATCGTAATCATAGCTGGTGGCGATAAAAGGACCGCCAGAAGTCCTGCCAAAGTTCGTTCCTCCATGATACTAGATGGAGAGAATACCAAAAAAAGAAAAAACATGGTGTTGTTACTAGTGGATTTTGTAGAATTTATACTAACGAAACAGCAACACAATTTCTGGTAATTTAGTAAAAAGTTACCATGTAATAGTTAATGAAAGATCCTCCGTTCTGGATAAATCTTGCCACCGAGAATGCCAAATCTTCTGCAGGTCTGTATGGGACTGCACCTCCAAATTCGGTGAACCTGCGAATGAAAATAGTTAATAAAAATCATAAATGAAAAACCCAAAATTCTTAAGAGAAGAACTCTGCAAAGTCCCTAATTAATTACCAGCCAGTCCAAGCTTCGGTCCATATCTTGGGTTTATAAGCTTTATTTGGTGAGAAATAGTCACAATAAAATCCATTGCAAGTGTTAATCTGCACATTATTAGACAAAGGCAGATTCAACATGAAGGAAAAATAAAGTAATCCAGAGCATTTAAGACAAGACACTTACAACAGGATCAGGTGCATCATCTTGCTTGCACATTACCCAGGGCACACCAGTCTCTAGCCCCACCGCCATCTCTGCTGCCCATTTCGTGTATTCTACACCAGGCGCCCCAATTTCATACTCCATGGGACCGTATTCATTTTCTATCTGTCATTAGACTCTTTTCAAATCAGCTACAGTGCCTAGATCCCAATTGAAAGGAATTTATAATTAATCTTTATCTCAAAGGAGGAACCTGCGACAGAATTATAGGGCCACCCTGTGACTCATAGAGCTCTTCATCTTTCATCATATCCACTATCTTCTTAGTGAATTTTTCCATTGCAGCCTTCATTACATTACATTTTCAGGGTCAATACCAAAACTCAGATTAACATAGGAATTGTGGAAATTACATTCATTGATGGAGGAACACCTTGAAAGGCTCATTATCTGTTCGAAAGCTGATGCCAGGAACATACTTTAGCCAAACAGGAAAACCTCTGGGGGAGAAGGAGAAGAAGAAGAATGTTGAATGTGAATAATAATGGAATCATGATCATGTCTTCTGGTTTGTTGCTGAAATTGTAACAGATCTGAATAATTTGATAAAAAAAGTAGAAGCAAATCAAACATGTCCAAAGGATTTACCCAAAATTCCATTCAGCACAAGCATAGGGACCAATTCTGAGGTGGGCATAAAGACCTGCTTCTTTGATCAGCTTGATGAACTTGACTAAATCATATCTTTCCTCAAAGTAATACTGAAGTGGATCATCAAAGAAAACTCTAAGGATTAATGATTGAAGCTAACAAAATAAATGAGTGAAGTATGTCTATACATTGTCTTGTTGGGGCTCATGCCCATTCCAGAAAACATATGTCTGAATTACATCAATCCCTCCTTCTTTTGCTTTATGAATAAGATCTGGCCACATCTGTAATAACCCATATGGGTATCATCATAAGTTGAAGAACATGAAGAAAGAATCGCTGAGTAAATATGGGAAACATACAAAAAGGGTACCTCAGGGGTGCTTCTAGGGTAGTGAATAGATCCGGAGATAAGAATCCTCTGCTTGCCATTTATAGTTAAAGCCCTGTTGTCATATGAAACAGATGATGTGACAGAGATAATCAATGAACAGAAAAGCACCGCCGCTGCTGCTGCTGCTGCTGCCGCCGGCGGCATTGCATTACATGTGACAAGCTTCAAATTCATGAGTGTGAGTTAGGACTACACTCCTTCCTTCACTGGTGGGCTTGTTCGCCCTATTTGGTCGGTCCCTTAACTTGCAGGGCAACTCCTACCAATTGTTTAAGTGACAATCATCATCATCAATACATCAAATAATTGAGAGAGAGCGTGATTAGCTGTGAATGTGTGTGCTTTTGTCGCTCAGTGAGTGGGAAAAGAAAAAGAAAAAAAGAGTATTTTCAGGAAAAAAAAGAAGAAGAATTGGATACTTTCCTTGAGACTTTGGGATTTGGAAACTCATAAAGAATGGACCTTTATAGCTGTCTCTTTCTCTCTCCTCTCTACTCTCTTTTAATTTACTATAAATAGTAAAATAACTTACATATATTAAATAAAAATATGAGGATTTAATACAATAACATTGGATTAAAATAAACCCATACATTACTATATTTTATTCTGTACAGTAATTTTATGTTTAAATTTAATTTTTTTCCTTACCTCCTTCGTTTTAGTTTATAATTTAACACTTTCTTTTTTATCACTTTTAAATACTTTTAATTACTTCTCTTTAATATATTTTTAATTATTTTATTCATTTTCTTTTATTTTTTTAATCTCTTTTAATTATTTTATTCATTTTCTTTAATTTATTTAATTTTTTCTAATCATTTTATTCATTCTCTTTTATATATTTCATCTTTCTAATAATTTTATTTATATAAGTGATAGGGACAATCAATCAAGACCACGAATCATACTTTGTGTAGAAAAGAGAAAATAAAAAAAAATTATATCTTTCAAACATATCATTTATCTCATTCCGAATTTTGACAATTTCATTTCATCTTTTTACTCTTAACTCTTCTCAAAAAATATATTTCTTTCATTTATTATTATTTAAAAATACTTTTTAAAATATTATTAAACATTTATATATATATATATATTTATTTATTTATATTAAATATATTTAAAATTATATATTTATAAAAATTAATATATTCATATCATTTATTTTAAATTATTTTTTAATTTAAATCATTTTATTAATATTTAAAATTATATTTTAACAAAATTTTATAAAATTTAATATATTAATATAATTTATTTTCAAATATATTATTTTTTTATTTAAATCATTTATTAATATTTAAAATTAAATTAATAAATATATATAACAATATAATATAGATAATATGAATTATTAAGTAATATTGTAAATATAAAAAATAAATAAGTTTGACGTATAAACTCAATCAAACATATTCAAATTTAACGATTAAATAAGTGGTTAACAATTAAATAAGTTGAGATTATATCCAATATACTTGCGAATAAGACCAAATAAGTTAACGTCCCTAAGCGGATTAAGAATCAAACTAGCCTATATTCTTATTTCAATGGATTACACAAAAGAAAAAAACATTCTTGAAATAAAATGTTATCATTCTAGATTCTATAATGATTAGTTTAACAAATAATAACAAAAATTTCAAAATAATATGTGGCATTTAAAAAAAAAGTTATTTTGATTAGTTTTATTAATTAATATATTTTAAATGTTATAATGAATAAATTAATGAACTTTAATCTTTTTAATTTATGATTTAAATAATTTGATAAAAAATAATAATAACTATAAAATGATGTGTTTTTTTATTTAATACAAATAATGTAGCATATCAAACATTTTCTAAAAAAAAAAAAAAAACTGTAGGCCATATAGGATCATGTATTCACTGCACAATTGATCAGATCTATAAATCCACAGCTGCCCTCATCCTCCCAACTCCTATAATTGAGTGTCTTAAAAAAAAGTTATTTAATTTTGAAAATATATAAAACACCAGTATATTTATATATTTAGTATAAAAATCTCATAGGTTAATGTTGTCAATTTATTTTTTATTTTTTAAATTAAGTTAGAAAACTAACCTGTCATTTAAAATAATATTTTTCACATTAATTTAAAACGTTTTAAGTAAGAATTAAATCTTAATCAGGTTAATTATTATAACTTCTTAATAATAATAAACATTTATAATTTTGATGAATCAAATTTAAATTTTATGATGTATTAGTCTATAGATCATAACACAACCATAATGTATATATAAGAACAAATCTAAAAATTACATTTAAAATTTTATCAAAATTAACCACTAGACAATTAATATAACTCATGTTATTTTTAAAATATTAGGATATATACAAAACTTGGTAGATAAATTTTGTTACTCAGAATAGCTCATATAGCCTAATAGGCTTATAGATTGGTCCTATAAATATATTGTCGATGCATGTGGAGTGTGGACTTTAATTTGTTTTGTAGTTACTATAGAGGAAAATGTTTAAACTATCAACAACTATTTTAAGCATTAAATTAAATTAAATTAAATGTAAAACATCAATATTAAATTAAATTTAAAACACATACCCAATTCAGATATTGCACAATAATGGAATGAAGCTGTCTTATTATTATCCCATAATCATGTCAGCAATATGTCAATGATTTTTACTAATCTCAAACTACTTTCCTACTCAAAGTCATACCCATCAATATGTCAAAATGTGCAATATATTTTCACACTTTCTAAAATTATACAAATTACCATAAATCCATAAGATTCAATTTTGCATAAGTGGTCATTAGCGAATCACTTTTAAGTCATAGTCATCGTATAAGATTTCTTCACTTATGATGGGTAATAGTTTGATTGTCTCTTTCTCATTTCTTTTCTTTTATTATTATTTTTTTAAACGTAAAAAACTAACGTATTAGTTTCACTCTTATTCTTAATGAGATAATTTATAGGAAAAAAAGTCACTTAGACGTATGTACTTGTACAACTAGCTCATTTAAACGTATGTACTAATAAAAGGTCATTTAAACGTACGTACTATCAAAAATTGGCTCATTTAGCCTCTTTTAGTAACCATGGTTAACTTTTATTTTTAAATTTATATATTTATTAATTAAATATTAATATATTTTCTCTCTCTTTCTTTTTCATTTATTATTTCATTTATTACTGATAAATGAATTCTCTATTTTTTTTTATAATTTTTATATGAGTATTTATGATTGATTATTTTAAATTTATTTTATATATATGAGCATTCATCATTAATTATTTTAACTCTATATTTCTTCTTCTTTTTTTTATATATATTTTTTTATATTTACATTAATTATTAATTATTTTAAATTTTTTTATCCCAATAATTGAATATAACAATTAAAATTCTTTCAACAATAAAAATCCTTCACACAAAAATAAATTAATTAATAATTAAAAATTGGATAATAATAAAAACTCATTCATCAAACACCAAAGAGTAATAATCAAATATTAGACAAAATAATTCATTTACTACTAATATAAGTCGTGAATAAAAATTAAATAAAAAATTATTAATTTTATTTTTATTTATATTAAACTAAATAAGAAAAAACTAGTATTCATTTTTATTATATTAAATTAAATAAGAAAAAATCATTCAAAAAAAATATTACAGTAAAACATAAAATTCATAAATAAGTTGTTAAAGTTTTTTAAAAAAATGAGAATTTAAGAAATATTAGAAATAAAAACTAATAAAAAAAATGAAATATAAAAGAGAAATTAATATTAAAATAATAAAAAATTTAAGAATAAAATAAATTACCTAGTTTAATTAATGAAAAAGAAAGAGAGAAAGTATATTAATATTTAATTAATAAATATATAAATTTAAAAATAAAAGTTAACCATAGTTAGTAAAAGAGGCTAAATGAGCCAATTTTTGATAGTATATATGTTTTAATGATCTTTTATTAGTGAATACGTTTAAATGAGCTAGTTGTACAAGTACATACGTTTAAATGAGCTTTTTTCCTAATTTATATATATATATTTAATTTTTTGAATAAAGGAGAACTAGCATGACACTCATAATCATGTCACAGCTTAAACAAAAAGCACTTCAATGAGATAGTTTATATCAATACATATATTTAACTATTTTTTTCCTTTTTTATAATAAAATAAATTTTATTACAAAAATACATTTCTTAGTTTCACTCATCATACAAATTGTTCTCGCATTCAATCACATTCTAGTTTGAAAATATATTTTAATTTTAAAAATTTGTCGAAATAAACATTATATGACGACAAAAATTTAACATTAAATCAAACTAAACTATTGAAAAAAATGTGATTAAGATACAATCAAGAAAAACCTAATTTGTTAATTAGTTCCCTAACATACTACATTTGTATATATCAGGCTAATCACACCTTTAGATTCGATTTGAAGCAATTTATTTATTTATTTTATATGGAAAGCAAATAACATTTTATCTTACAGCCTTGTTTGGTTAAATAATTCTAAAACATCATATTGTTAGGAGTGGCCCATGCACATTTGGGCTTGTAGCCCAACAAAAGTAGAGACTGAAACTAGAAAATCACCACCAAGAATATTAAGGCCTTGTTTGGATTTGTCTTTTCTTGTTTAATTTTTTTTTTATCATATCCACTAAGAAAAGCTTAATATCTTAATAATAATAATCCCTTTGATTTTCTATAGGCAATTACAATTCCTATAATTTTAACAACAATTTATTATGTGCCAGGATAATTGATAGCATATTAAAAAAATTGGTTTTTAATCCTCTTTCTCAATTAAATGTGTTTTATCTTAATATATATATATATATATTTAAAAAAAAAGAGACAAATAAGAATTTTAGTATTAATTAATGATGTGATGGCTCATACATTAATAGTAGGGGTCGATTCACAGAAAAATATGTTAACTATCCTGTCTCATTTTATTTAAAGGATTTTTTATTATAATTTTCGTCTGGTTTGGTGTGATTTATACTTTTAAAATAAATTATTATTTTTTAAAAATAAAATTATATAAATTATTTTTTTAATATTATATATATTATAATATATGAAAATTTATATTATTATAAACAAATAAATTTAATTTTTTTATAAATATAAAAAATATATAATAATATTATATATATAATTATGTTTATTAATTTTCGGAACAAAATTAAGGTTAAACCGAAATGTAAACACAAATATCATATCGATTCCTTGTTAAAAACAAAATTGTACTCACGAAACGCTGAAGATATTATAATTTATCTCTAATTAATAGAATTAATTTAATAGTATAGAATATTATGTAGTACGGTAGAGGTTTATTTGAAATGTTTAGAAAGTTGAATTACCTATTTGAACGAATTTAAAGTTGAATGAACTTTTTGAATCAGTTGTTTAATTTTTCTCTTATGTAAAACGGGGGGGAAATTTGATAATATAACCCTAAAAAGAAGGAAAATTTGATATTTAACCTCCATAATAAAGTTTTTGTTTTTTAACCTTTTTTTTAAATTTTTTCCAATTTTACCCTTAATAACCTTTTTATTTATTTTTTTTTTATTATTTTATTTTTCTTTCTTTTCTTTTCTTTTCCTTTCCCCTTCCCCGCTTTCCCTTTCCCTCGACCGAGTTACACTTCCCCTTCTTCTTCTCCGAAGCCGGGATCCGCTGCGCACGACAACACTCGACTCCCACGATCGCCGACTCCCCCTCGAGCCCAAGCCCCAGCTGGACGATCGCCAACCCCGGCGACGCTGAGCTTCCTCAGGTTTTTCACATTCTATTCTTCCTTTCTCGTTCTATTCCTAAATGCCGAACAAACCTGAATGTTTAGTTAGGGTTCACCTGAACAAACCTGAATGCTTAAAACCTGATTACTTTTAGAGTTTTAGTTTAGGGTTTAGTGTGGCGTGGGGGGTGGGCGTGGGGCGTGGGGCGTGGGGCGTGGGGCGTGGGGCGTGGGGCGTGGGGCGTGGGGCGTGGGGCGTGGGGCGTTGGGGGTGGGCGTGGGGGGTGGGCGTGGGGGGTGGGCGTTGGGCGTTGGGCGTGGGGGGTGGGCGTGGGGGGTGGGCGTGGGCGTGGGGGGTGGGCGTTGGGCGTGGGATAAGCGTGGGAGTTGAGCGCGGGGAGTGGTTTTGAGTGTACAAGCATTTTGAGAAGTCTTTGGCTATCTGTCCTTTATGCATTGTGAGAATTTGTTGATTATCATTGCTTTCTTATTTAAGAGTGATAATAATTTCAATTTTTTTCCTCTCCCTAAAACTATGTTTGCCTTATGATTATTTTATAGGATCCATCTGAGGATGCGGTTGTAACAGTATGCGGGCATATATTTTGCTATCAGTGTGTTAATATTTAACTGGAGATGACAACACATGTCCTGCCCCTAGATGCAAAAAGCAACTTAGTACCGACAGAGTATTCTCCAAAGCTACCTTAATTAATTGTATTTCAGAAAAAACTGAGAGAGATTCTGTGGACAAATCCCATTTTCGAGAGACATCTAATGTCATGAAGAACGATTTCACTTCAGCTAAAATAAAGGTTGTTCTCGACATTCTTCAATCACGTCATAAGACAGAGCCTTCTGAAATGATTGATGATCCGAAGATCCAATACCTGGGTAGTTCTTCTTCTGATCCTGGAAGACCAATAAAGACAATAATTTTCTCTCAGTGGACAAGCATGTTGGATTTGGTTGGCCATGCACTGGACCAGTCTGATATAGAATTCAGGAGGCTTTATGGGAGGTTTCAAGAGATAGGGCTGAGGTTTCTGAAAAATTTTCAATAATTTTCTTACCAATCAATATTTTGATGTCTGTGAAATAGATATTCAATCGTATGCATTCAATTGTTACATTGTAGATAACGGTAATGGTGATGTCACTAAAGGCTGGAAACCTTGGGTTGAATATGGTGTCTGCTTGTCAAGTTATCCTTTTGGATTTGTGGTGGAATCCAGCTACAGAAGACCAGGCAATTGAAAGAGCTCATAGAATTGGACAGACGCTGCCAGTTACATTATTTCGCCTAACTATTAAAGACACGGTTGAAGATCGGATTTTGACTCTCCAGGTAACTTCTTATATGTGCTTTCTTAACCCATCATATTTGAGATTTTTGCCTATTTGGGATTGTTTTGGTTTGGAAGTTCAAATAATTTGCTTCTTAACCTATTATTTCACAGGACGAGAAGAGGAAAATGGTTGCATCTGCCTTTGGTGAAGATCAAGTTGGTGCATCTGCAACTCGGCTAACAGTGGAAGATCTCAATTACATTTTCCTTGGCAGAACGTAATATTATTCAACTGTCTTCACTTATCATATTTTGAATGTGTTATTTTGGCAGAAAAAAAGAAGTCGAAAGCACATTAGTCATGTTGTCTTGAAAGTTAATTATAATGGCTACACTTGATGCTTAGAATTGTTTTTTAGTCCCCATCAAATGCACCTTAAAAGATGTATATAGCAAGGTAGTCATGTTTAAGTTATTATTTTTTTCTTGTTGCTCAATATACATAGTTCAAACTTATATTATTTTACTCGTATGCCAATTTCCTTATTGAATGGGAAAAGCTGTGATATTATCTGTAGGTTTTAAATAAATGCTGTCAATTTTGTTAAAATGTTAACCATTAATATTAATAGAGTAAAAAAGTTATCATTTTCATAAAATCAATGAACTCACATACATGCTTTCTTCTTCAATAAATAAGAATACAAATTGCTTACATAAAAATAAGTATCAAGTCTTCAAAGTTTTACAGCCAATGATGAATGATAGTGTACCTGTTTTATCCTACAAACATTTTTCAAATTCTAGAGAAGACCAAAGTTCTGTCGGTGTCGTGTGAAGACTAGCGAAACTCGTCATGATTCTCAAAGTCGTCTTCCTCTTCCTCGCTGAATATAGCACTATAAAACACATAGGGGTTATCTATCATTTCTGTCAAGCTTAACTTTCCATCCTTATCCGAATCAGCCTGCAATCATTTCTGTTGTTTTGCATAATAACGCTCTGATGGATGAAGTTTTCCAATGACCGGTACCAATTCAATGTCCGACAAGTATCTACACCAAAAATAGTAAGTTTATTATGTAAGATTCTTACGGTTTTAATAACAGCACAATGATGAAAGAAATGAACAAGAAAGATCAGACAACCTGTTTGCGTCCTTATCAAGCTGTGCAAACAACTTTCTGGCAGGGGCCTCTCTTGCATCTTCAGATTCTTGTTACTCAAAATTTACAAGTTTCCTAAAACTGGAGGATACAAAGTTTGAGAGATTTGGCTCTAAATAAATTCAAACTACTGTATGAATAGTGAAAAAATTTATATAATCGAGTCTAGAAGTATCCAGAGTCGAAACTTGCCCCCATCAAACGAACAGAAAATGCAATGATAATCAACAAATTCTCACAATGCATAAAGGACAGATAGCCAAAGACTTCTCAAAATGCTTGTACACTCAAAACCACTCCCCACGCTCAACTCCCACGCCTACCCCACACCCAACGCCCACCCCCCACGCCCACCCCCCACGCCCAACGCCCACCCTCCACGATCAACGCCCACCCCCCACGCCCACCCCCAACGCCCAATGCCCCACGCCCCACGCCCCACGCCCCACGCCCACCCCCCACGCCACACTAAACCCTAAACTAAAACTCTAAAAGTAATCAGGTTTTAAGCATTCAGGTTTGTTCAGGTGAACCCTAACTAAACATTCAGGTTTGTTCGGCATTTAGGAATAGAACGAGAAAGGAAGAATAGAATGTGAAAAACCTGAGGAAGCTCAGCGCCGCCGGGGTTGGCGATCGTCCAGCTGGGGCTTGGGCTCGAGGGGGAGTCGGCGATCGTGGGAGTCGAGTGTTGTCGTGCGCAGCGGATCCCGGCTTGGGAGAAGAAGAAGAAGGGGAAGTGTAACTCGGTCGGGGGAAAGGGAAAGCGGGGAAGAGGAAAGGAAAAGAAAAGAAAAGAAAAGAAAGAAAAATAAAAAAAAATAATAATAAAAAAAAAAGTAAAAAGGTTATTAAGGGTAAAATTGGAAAAAATTTAAAAAAAAAGGTTAAAAAACAAAAACTTTATTATGGAGGTTAAATATCAAATTTTCCTTCTTTTTAGGGTTATATTATCAAATTTCCCAAACGGGGGGGGCAAGTCAGGAAGAACGGAAGGGATTCCGATCAATTAACGATGACGACGACGGAACCTCCGAAGCTCTTCACCAACAAGCCCAAGAAAGGTATCATTCTCAACAAATTCTCTCTTTCATCTTACCATTTATGATTTAGTACACGATTTGTCGTTGGATTTGCACGGAAGTATGCAATTATATTAATATAGATCTTCACGATCAGCTGCACAGCTGAAAAATCTCCTTCAGCAGCAGCAACAACAGCAGCATCAGTTTTCTTCTCCTCCTCCGCCACCGCCGCCGACTGAATCATTCGCCCGCCGTTACAAATTCCTCTGGCCCCTTCTTCTAGCAGTCAATCTCGGAGTTGGAGGTTTCTCTCTTCCTCTCTAATCTATGTTACTTATCTATTACACCTGTGCTAATTCGTACTCTTTCCTGCACAATGGACTTGTTATCTTTAGTATTTGACTTCAAATTGTCTTCAGTGTGTTTTAGGTCATGATTTAAAGTAAGTTCTGCTTGTAAATTTCACTTCTTGTTCGTACATTGTAATCCAAAATGATATAGTTGTAGATTTTGGAGTAATGCTGCCTGGTTTTTTAGATGTTTGTGAGCAATTGAAGATTTCAGAATTATGATTCATATTCCAATTGATGTTAGATCAATTGAATGTGCTTTCTTAAAAGTAATATATAATCAAGAAACAAATAAAATTTATGGAGGATTATCTTTCTTTTGAATCAAAGTTTTATACAATGAAATTGAAGACTATTAATTTCCATATTTCATAAACCAACTCTAATTTGTGTATAAATGTTGTCTTGTTGCGCATTTTAATCTAACAGATATAACTTTTACTTGTATAGTCTACTTGTTCACGAGAACTAAAAAGAAGGATTCGGAGGATATTGAAAACTTGGAAGTGGAAGAGATTACTCCAACTACAACTCCAACGCCAACTCCCATTTCAGTTACTGCAGATGTGGCGGTAATATCATCTTCCAAGCCCATTGTTGAAGCTCCAAAGAATCGTGAGCGAGTACCTGAAAATCAGCAGAGGGAGCTCTTCAAATGGTTGCTTGAGGAGAAGAGAAAGATCAAGCCAAAAAATGCAGAAGAGAAGAAACAGCTGGATGAAGAGAAAGCCATCCTTAAGCAGTTCATTGGTGCAAAATACACTCCCACTATGTAGCTGGTATCTGTTTCCATTAAACTTCAAAATATCATTCTCTTCATATTTTTGCCTCTAATCACAGTAACTTGACAGAATGTTTTATGCTGTCATTCTCTTTTTCCCATTTAGGCACAGAAAACATATTAGTATAGTCAACCCCACTTGGTTACTGAAAACATGACAAATACTTTTGCATCAAGTTCTAAATCTGTAGACACCTTTTGTGAAGTATTTGGCATGAGCAGATATGATCCCATTTTGAAACTATGGAGCAATGTGCCTTAATTTTGATTTTGGAAATATTATCCCATTGATTCATTTATTATTTGTACCTGGTTTGTACTCTTTTATGTTGGCATTTTCTTAAGTGTTCATAGATGCTGCATAGAGCTTGATTACATAGAAAATGAATGTGATAGAATTAAATGGTTTAACCAGAAAAGCTCTCATACACATGACCCCAACTATAGAAGGGGCATGGCGCCAATTCCAATGAACCCCCATATGGACACAACAATTCCATCTGCCTCATTATAAATTTTCACTTGGATACTACACCACCACCAAAACCATGACCAAATTTTTAGTTTTTTATTCATATTGTTGAAGCCAACTTGTTGGCACAACCAATGGTGGAGTTAGAATTTGAAATCTATCTGGACTAAAAACTTTTCACTCTATTGGGATTACAATGATAATAATATCAAAAAAGTAAGGAAGCAAAATCTACTTAGATCACTTAATTATATATATTAACAACTCACCTGTCATGGTCATCTACTTCCACTTCAATCCAGATACTTACAATAGGAATTGAATATGAGAACAGAAATGGTACACACTTGCTCTTAGTAACACCATGAATTGTTGGACTAAAGTATGGTCGGTTTAACTTGTACACTAGGGCCCTAGGTAAGGAAATAGTTCTATTCAATCCATGTCCACATGTGAAATTTGTTTCTTCTTCTTTTCATTTTTAACATATAAACTCGCACATAAGTTTTAGAGACACTCAATATATGAAAATACATTCCATGTATGTGAAATAAAATGAAAATGAAATGAGTTATTCGGTGATAAATAAACAAAAAAAATGGGGTAGAGGAGATTACTTAAGCATGTAGGTTTGAGAAATAAGAGTAACTAAGGAACTGAAGTTCATTGGTTGATTACTTTATTACCCACATGAAAGACCTCATAAAATACTAAAATAGCACAAACAATGGACCCTCAAATTTAGTATATTTTATTTTTTAAATATGCTCAATTTTTTTCTAGAATTACAAAGATGTCTCTATTCTTTCCATTTTCGTAAATTGGTAACGATCACTTCAAAAATAAGACTTTTGTAATACATCAGACCTGTGTATCGTTACCCGTGAAGAAATAGACTATAAATAACTCCAAACAAACTATTGGGTCACCTAAGTCTAAGCTCAAAAATACACATTAGACTATATATATAGTCTATTAAGTTTACTTTTATAAGGAGTTCATATTTACTTTGATTTTTTTTATGAGGAGTTCATATTTACTGTAATTCGATGTAAGACATTATAACACTTGCACAATGAAAAGAAATAAAATAAGTCAAATTTGCATTTAAACTATCAATGGTTGTGGATTTGTCAAATTGGATTGGATGTTCGAGGAGTTCCCAATGGAGTATATAGAAAATGGGTTGTAAGCCAAACATAGTGGGTGGGAAGAAGAGTTTATTAATTTTGTTATACTATTATTAAGAGAGGCGCCGCACGAGCTAGGCTTTGAAAATGCACATGAAGAACGGTCAAAGGTGATCAAATTTAAGTTTATATATATTATATGGTGGGAGAGGGATTAGTATATATTTTAAATGATCCATCATATCTATTTTAGTATTTGATTTCATTTGGGAAGAAGCTCAAGTCTAGTTTGGATGTGCTTTGCTTGGAACAAATGATTATCTTTCTTTTAGGATGTTCCTTTATTATTATTAATATTAATATTTTTATGGATGATAAGTTGTATCTTTAATTAAGAACCAATTGGTTACCTATATATATGATGGTGGAATGTGGTTAAATATTGAGTTTCACATGAAGGCACGATTGAGGCAGGCAGGCAGGCCACCAGTTGAGCTCAAAGCACCCCCTCCTTCCCTCCTTTATATATTAAAAAAGCTGTTTTGTTTATATTAAAATCAAATTAATTATCATTACATTACATTTTTCTTGCATATAGGAATATATGGGGTACACAAATCAAACTAATCATGGTTTTTGATAGGGATTGAGATTCATCTCAAACTTATAAATGTTTTCCACCCCTTAATTGTATTCATTCAATTTCATTATCTGTTTTTAATTATTTTCTAATTGACCGAAAGTTAGTTTTAGTGAATCATCCATTTCCATACTTGAATCTGATCACCCTAACTAGTTAGGCTTTAGAGAGAATCTGGTGATTGATTATCAAGTCTCTTTTATCCTTGAATATATCTATTTTAGCCCAACTCAATAAATGACCAAATAAGGGATAAGAAGATTCCCAATGAATTTTGCATATAATTTTTTCATCTTTACGTCCGCTCTATATTAAGAAATAAATACATCATAAAAGTGAGCATAAAGACCAATGCATCATTAATGAGGACTAAATGACTCATTTCGAAATTATCTTGCTATTCGAGATATGTAATTTTTTTTTTTCATTCTAAGGGTATTCGAGTAAAAAAAAACTTTGAAGCAAATTTAGACACCGAGAGACATACCAAGATATGTAGACGAAAATGTTACAATATCGAAACCCACGATAATTGCCAAAGATGTTTTTCTCTTGATGGAAACAAAATGGTCCAAATCATGATTAAGTCATGCTCCAAATAACCCTATAATATCACGATAATTTCTAATATATATATATATATATTTATTTGTGTGTGTGAAATACCATTTGACCCTTCAAAGAAAGAAATATGCATTATAACATACTTTTATAATTAATCAACTTCAAAGAAAGGGACATTATAACCATGCACCTTTTTATAACAGATCAAAAACCAAATTAATTAAAACAAAGTTATGGGTTAGTATATAATATACTAGCTAGCTATTATTTAAAATATAATCCAAAACTCAAACATTTCTTAAATTTGATTTTGTCCACCATCACATAAGATTCACAATCATGGATGTGGGGACTTCTCACAATCCCTAATTAATTAATTAATTAGTTATACATTATTAAACTAAATATATTTAATGATGCCCCTTCTCCTCATGATTTAACCCACCCAACAATACTTTATCCCTAATTATTAATTATTCGTATTTTATATTATCCCCCAACTTCTTCAATCCACACAAATATTTAACTTGCTATTTATTAAATTAATTAATACAATACATGAACTGATCAACAAATATATGGTTAGATATATTTCCTTCAAGAACACCATACAAATTACAAATTACAAATCATCAAGTCAAAATTAGCTCCATGCATCGGTAAAGTATATTTAACTGCAAATTAAAATAAAAAATGTATCACTGGTAGGGCGACCCTCATAATAAACGAGTGATACGGGAGGAAATTTGAGAGAGAATTAGGGAGGGAATGATGTGTCAGACTTGAAAAATGATAAAGAGTGAGGAGGGAGAGAAGATAGAGAAAATTTGTTATTTTTTCAGTCAATTACATTGCGCCACGTCATTTCCTTTAAAATTTTCTCAACCCAAATTTCATCCTCATTTCTCCTTATAATATTGGTCTCCATTTAATTTGTTATTAATTGTCCAGTGTGAACACCATTTTTTTTTATGACAAAATTTTAAATAATAATTAAAATATCAATTTCTCAATGAACTCAGGGCATTTATAGCAGAATCCTTAAAATGTGTTCTATCTCTATTATAAAGATAAATAACATAAAAGTTGTAAAAAAAATATTTTATCAAATTCCCTATCCTTATAATTTTTTAGGGATGATAAACAGTGAATCCTTATATTTAGGGATTACTGTAACATCCTTAAATAATAAAATAATATATTTTTTCTTTCATGACTAACAATAAATATTTAAATATATATGAATAAGTAATTAAGTGGTTGAGGTGGTTGAAAAATTGGTTGTTTTAATGAATATTTAAATGATATATGGATAAAGATAAGGAAGCTGATGTAGAATAATTTATATTTTGATTCTCTAAAATATGGATATTATTATTTTATATTATTTTTAGGGATACAAAATAGGGAAGCCGGTACAAATGTCCTCAATCAGTTAAAATTGATGTTGAAGTTGTTTTTTTGGGTTTTGTTTGGATTTTTTCGAAAAAATTATTGTTTGATTAAAAGTAAGAAAATTTTGGTTTTTATTTATTTTTAATTAAATTATCATTTATTTCTCTAAATTTTTATTTAATAATTAATTTATATTAAAAAAAAGAATAATTTTAATATTTTAAGAGATAAATAAATAAATTAATTAATTGATAGTATAGTTGACTCAAATATAACTTATAAACATTGTCCAAATAAAAAAAGTATTAAGTTAAAATAAATAAAAATTTTAAGTAAAAAGTGGAAAAAGTGTTTATCATAAATCATTAAGTTAGGTGAAAGTTGAACGAAGCCAGTTTGGTACCAATTTAGAATAGTAATTATTATGCAGGTGCTATGTGTTTTATGGACTGGCGGACTGATCTATGTCAGAAAAGTAAAAATGTGATATAATCTTAAAGTTTTTTAAAATTTTCTATTTATCTCATTTTATTCATAATTTTCTTAAAGCTTATCCCAACTCGAATGCTTGGAGGAGACAGGATATATAGGCTTATTACGTACTTCTTCCTTCCTTACTTCCACACTCAGTGATTGCATTAGTTCTTGCCATTAAGTGGATGTTGTTTCTTATAATGTTATTATCAATCTTAACTTTGTCTGCCACAATCTTCTTAATAATCATCATCATCATCAGATCATCAACTACAATAAGAAGAAGCAGACTTCCTTTGGGAAACCTGGGATGGCCATTCATAGGAGAAACCATACATTTCATCTCCTCCGCTTACTCCGACCACCCTGAATCCTTCATGGAAAAACGCCGCCTTCTGTAAGTTAAACATATATGCTGTTACTCTGTTTGTTACTGTTAATATACTCTGTTGTTAATTAATATGTTTATTTATAACAGGTATGGGAATGTGTTCATGTCACATTTATTTGGAACTAGGACAATAGTTTCAACAGATGCAGAAGTGAACAAAGTTGTGTTACAAAGTGAACACAAGGCATTCGTTCCTTTTTACCCAAAATCACTTACTGAGCTCATGGGAAATTCATCCATTCTCCTCATCAATGGAACCTTGCACAGAAGAATCCACGGTCTCATCGGTTCTTTCTTCAAGTCCTCCAATGTTAGAGCTCAGATTACCACCCACATGGAGAAGTTGATTAAACAATCCATCAGCACTTGGTCTGATGGCCAACTTCTATACATCCAAGACCAAGCCAAACAAGTGAGTACTACCATGGTCTGGTCTTATATATAATTGCTTTAATTAGCTACTCATGAATTAAGTAATTTTATATTGTTTTGTGTTTGTCAGATTACTTTCCAAGTGCTTGTGAGGACTTTAATAGGTTTGGATCCAGGTGAAGAAATGGAGTTTCTAAGGAAACAATTTCAAGAATTCATAGCTGGTCTCATGTCTTTGCCTGTTAAATTCCCTGGAAGCAGGCTTTATAAGTCTTTAAAGGTAATCTAATCTAATCTAATCTATATTGTTATAAACCATTTATTGATTAATAAAATTATTATCATTATCTAGGCTAAGAAGAAAATGGTGGAGATGTTGCATGAAATAATCAAAGTGAAGAGGAGTAGGAGAAAAGAAGAAGTTGTTGTTCCTGGAGACATAATGGATGTTTTTCTTAGCGACCAATTATTAATATCGGACGAGATGATAGCAGATAACATGATTGATTTCATGATTCCAGGCGAGGATTCTGTGCCACTTCTTATTACCCTCGCAATTAAGTACCTTTCTGATTGTCCAACTGCTCTTCAACAATTAAAGGTATATATATCTTTTAACTAATTAATTATTAATCCAAACATACATGCATGATCATCCCCCTCGCCTCGCGCCCTCTCAGGAAGAGAACATGAAATTAAAGAGAAGCAAAGAAGAGGCTGGAGAGCCACTATGTTGGACTGATTACTTATCCCTTAGATTCACTCAAATGGTAAGTAATCAAGTAATAAGTATTTAATCTTAATTTATAGGAAAACATTACATGTGTGTTTGTGTTTTTGTTTGTGCAGGTGATTTGTGAGACTCTTAGGATGGGAAATATCATAGTTGGAGTGATGAGGAAAGCGACTAGAGATGTCGAGATAAAAGGGTATTTGATCCCTAAAGGATGTTGCGTTTTCACATACTTTAGATCAGTTCATCTTGATCATACCCATTATCACTCACCTTACAGATTTAATCCTTGGAGGTGGCAAGTAAGTGTATATTATATTATATCATAACCATATGATTAATAATTCAATTAATTATATTATATGTATATAAATGTAGGATCATAAAGACATTTCTAATGCAAATATTAGCTTTACTCCCTTTGGTGCTGGCCAAAGACTCTGTCCTGGCCTTGATTTGGCCAGGCTGGAAACTTCCATTTTTCTCTATCATTTTGTCACTCAATTTAGGTAAGCCATCTCACTCTATATATTAATTAATAATACCATTCTAACTAAGTTGGAAGAAATCCTGGATTCTACCTATATATATAAAAGCTACAAATTTTCCTTTATAAGTCAACATTATTAATTAATTAATGCCCTTTTTGAAAGCTGAAAATTAAGATAATTTAATATTGTAGGTGGGTGGCAGAGGCTGACTCCATTGTGAACTTCCCTACAGTGAGGATGAAGAGAAGAATGCCAGTTCTGGTCACAAGAAGAGACCCAGCCCAAGACCTAGACAAATAATCAGACATATACTTATTTTTACTCATTCCTAATTATTATTATTAAGCAAACAATTACTACACATAAACATATTAAATCAATGAATGAATTACATGTTTCATATTTTTTTTTATCATTTTTATTGTTTAATGAATCAACATTTTTGTTTTGTTTTTAAGATTGTTTATCATAATACCAGGTGGAACTGAATTAATAGTTTTGACTTCAAACTTATATTTTTATTATTTAATAGAAATTGAGAGTATGGGCACAATCAAATAAATATGAAAATTTAACATTATAATCATTTCTTAAGATTAGTTCACAATGTGTTTAATTATAAGACCTCAAAATTTATTCGATTAAACTTGTATTTTTTTCTTTGTAAGTAAATGGTCGTGAGTTCAATCCTCACCAGGGCTTTGAGGTGGATTGGAGCGTGCGATGCGTTTATTATTTTTATCTCATTCTACTAATTTGGAATTTTTTTTTACTATCATTCCCGCTCTGTCTAATTCGGAATTTTAATAGTTATCCTTAATAATCAACGGAAACATTCATAGTTGTATTGCGTTCGCTTCGTTAGTGAAATGTCGTGAATTCGATCCTCACCGGGGGCTTTGAGGTGGATTGAAATATGGAATGCGTTTGTCATCTTTGCCTCATTCTACTAATTTGGAAGTTTTTTTACTACCAATTCCTGCTCCGTCTAATTCGGAATTTTAATAGTCATCCCTAATAATCAACCAAACCGTCTTTGTATTATAGTTGTATTGCGTTCGCTTCGTAAGCGAAATGTCGTGAGTTCAATCCTCACCGGGGCTTTGAGGTGGATTGAAGTGTGGAATGCATTTATCATATTTGCCTCATTCTACTAAGTTGGAAGTTTTTTACTACCAATCCCCCTCTATCTAATTCGAAATTTTAATAGACATCCCTAATAATCAACCAAACAGCCTCCGTAGCATAGTGGTATTGTGTTCGCTTTGTAAGCAAAAGGTCGTGAGTTCAATCCTCACCGGGGGATTTGAGGTGGATTGAATTGTGAAATGTGTTTAACATATTGGCCTCATTCAACTAATTTCGAAGATTTTTTACTACCATCACCGTTCCGTCTAATTCGGAATTTTAATAGTCATTCCTAATAATCAACCAAACAACCTTCGTAGTATAGTTGTATTGCGTTCGCATCTTAAGCGAAAGGTCGTGACTCGTGAGTTCGATCTTCACCGATGGCTTTGAGGTGGATTGGAATGTGGAATGCGTTTATCATATTGACCTCATTTTACTAATTTGGAAGTTTTTTTACTACCATTCCCGCTCCGTCTAATTCGGAATTTTAATAGTCATCCCTAATAATCAACCAAACAACCTTCGTAGTATAGTTATATTAAGTTCGCATCGTAAGCGAAAAGTCGTGCGTTCGACCCTCATCGGGGCTTTAAGGTGGATTGAAGTGTGGAATGTGTTTATCATATTTGCCTCATTCTACTAATTTGGAAGTATTTTTTACTACCAATCCCCGTCCCGTCTAATTCGGAATTTTAATAGTCATCCATAATAATCAACCATATAGTCTTCGTATTATAGTTGTATTGTGTTCTCTTCGTAAGAGAAATGTGGTGAGTTCGATCCTCACTGGGGCTTTGAGGTGGATTGGACTGTGGAATGCGTTTATCATCTTTGCCTCATTATATACTAATTTGGAAGATTTTTACTACCAATCTCCGCTCCGTCTAATTTAGAATTTTAATAGTCATCCCTAATAATCAACCAAAAAGCCTTCGTAGTGTTCGCTTCGTAAGCGAAAGGTCGTGAGTTTGATTATTACCGGGGGCTTTGAGGTGGATTGGATTGTGGAATGTGTTTATCATATTGGCCTCATTCTACTAATTTGAAAGTTTTTTACTACCATCCTCACTCTGTCTAATTCAAAATTTTAATAGTCATACCTAATAATCAACCAAACAATCTTCGTAGTATAGTTGTATTGCGTTCACATCCTAAGCGAAAGGTCGTGAGTTCAATCCTCACCGGGGGCTTTGAGGTGGATTGGATTGTGGAATGCGTTTAACATATTGGCCTCATTCTACTAATTTAGAATTTTTTTTACTACCATCCCCCACTTTGTCTAATTCGAAATTTTAATAGTCATTCTTAATAATCATCCAAACAACCTTCGTAGTATAGT
The DNA here is from genome assembly GCF_907164915.1 of Impatiens glandulifera. Classification (NCBI taxonomy): domain Eukaryota; kingdom Viridiplantae; phylum Streptophyta; class Magnoliopsida; order Ericales; family Balsaminaceae; genus Impatiens; species Impatiens glandulifera. Next base: position 161,805,600 of record NC_061862.1, on the reverse strand, counting down.
TGTATTGTGTTCGCATCCTAAGCGAAAGGTCGTGAGTTCAATCCTCACCCGGAGCTTTGAGGTGGATTGGATTGTGGAATGCATTTATCATATTGGCCTCATTCTACTAATTTTGAAGTTTTTATCTTTACTATTATCCCCGTTCCGTCTAATTCGGAATTTTAATAGTCATTCCTAATAATCAACCAAACAACCTTCGTAGTATAGTTGTTACGTTCGCATCGTAAACGAAAGGTCGTGAGTTCGATTAAAATAAAATATATAGAGGTGTAGAGTAACATGTATTTTTTTCAAACATATTGTAACCCAGGAAAAAACTCTTTTGTAGGTTCCGTGAAAAGTTCGAGGTTCGAAAATTTAAACATCGGTTTGTGTGTCAGAATTTCTTTTTTAAAATAAAACATTATTTAAAAAAAATCATGATTCCTGACTGTTTTTGAAATTAATTAATTTGTGGTTCAATTTTAAATAATTCGGGATTTACAGTAATCAAATTACAATTTGAGTTTTAGAAATCCGATTGTTTAATATAATTAAACATAATGAATTAAAAAGATTATTTGTTTTGAAATAAAGTCGCCAATTGATTTTTAAAAATCAATAAAAATTGGCATACATATACAAATATATTGGCTAGAGTTATTTTAGTTCGTAGTTTGGTGATACTCAGGGAATGAGGGCTTTCGTGTTTCATCTTCCGTGCCCATTTTAGAAACGGTCTCTACTTAAATTTGGATTTTGAAAATCAGTTGTATAACATTTTATTTTAACCGATTATTCTTCTGGTCCTAAGCATGTATAAGGTTTGTGCGTTATTTAAAATATTGTAACAACAATATTTAAATGCTGGTACATGTTGTTGATATCGTTGATTTAGGGAGGAAATATCTGAAGAACATTAATTATTGAAAGTCATTAGGGTTTAAACATAAATCCAAATGAGTCTTTATCAAAATATTTTTTGTGTGGAAATATCCCAAAAATATTTTAAAAGCATTTTCTAATTTTTTGTGATTTTAAAAAATGGTTTGAGGTTCCATAATTCCAAAAATAATTTTGGAATTTGAAAATGAGAACCAAACAGTCCTTAGGACCGGTGTCCTAGGCCTTGGATTCGTTTTCATCGGTCGGGGTCCAAAAACCCTCGGTCTGGGTCGAGGAGCCTCTCGGTCGGGGCTTAGGATCTTCGGTCATGGTGCCGAAGTCCATCGGTCGAGGTGCTAAGGGCGCTCGATCCTTGGTTGGGATTATCGATCGGGGTGTAGAAACCACCGGTCCTGGGCTAAGTTCATCGATCCTAGATTCAAGAATTCTCGGCCAGGGTAAAGATTCTTCGGTCCTAGGTTTGACCTCTCTATTGGACCTCTCGGACTTGGGTGAAAATCATCGGTCCTAAGTTCGAGAGTTCTTAGTACTAGGTCTGATGTCTCGGACAGGGTGTAGAAATCCTCGGTTAGACCTCTCGGTCCTATCGAAATTTTTGTCGGACCTCTTGGTCCTAGGTTAAGATTTTTTCGGTCGGACCTACCGATCCTCGAGAACATCAATATTAAAAGTTTTGCATTTTGATGGAGGCTTGGATTATTTGATCCAATGGGCTGGGTAGCTTCACAAAGATCCCAAGAATATGTTGATCATCATCTCAATGTATCAGTCGACTTAGATGATGATCAAATCGTTGAAAACAGTTTGTAGCAAAAAAAATTAAGTTTATGATTTTAAAGTTGTTTTGAGGTGAAAGTAGATAACTAATAGTTTCCTTATACCTCATTTGATTGATACAAAAACAAGAACACTAGATGTTTATTTGGACCAATTCAAGCATTCAAAATTTTCAATTATTTTGAAAATTTTAATTTTAATCAAACATGATCCAAATAGTTGTCCAGCATTATTACGATCATATTGGGAAGCTTTTTGGGCTGTGATCTTCGAAAATTGACCCAAGTACAACAAACCCATTTTTTTTAAAAATTCAAATTTGGGTTTTCTGTTTAAGATTGATTGTTTCTAACCTATACAGAAAGTTTATAAATAATCATATGATTGATTTCCAACCATAAAACACCATAACCAGACAACATACAAGCTTGCGTAATTTGAATTATAAAATTTTCAAATTCAAATTGGAAATATGAATTAGAGGGTGAATGAAATCTTACCAAAGATATGAGAACACTCTTAGGACATCATGGAAGCTTTTGAGATGCTCAGATTCAAGTTTTAAGGCATTATGTGAAGTTTTTAAAAAAACCTAAAGTTTGAAGCTTTAATGGAGGATTTATGAAAATATTTGATTTGAAGCTAAATAGTGGATCTCTTGGCTTCGAATTTGTTAGGGAGGCTATTTATAGCCTTCTGAAGTCGGTTGTGGGCTTCAAGTGGATCAAATCAGCAAAAGGTCATTAATGACGTTTTGATTGTTCTTGATCCAACTTGCTGATATATGCACTAATTGTGATTATAGATGTAGGAGAAATGATCAATGTGGTAGGGTGATCATTCCACCTTTTGAACGGAGTCAATTCGTCTAGAAACGACGAATTTTCATCTTTAAAAAATCAAAGATGACTACGGATGGTTATCCATCTGGCGTCGCGTTGAAGACGACGGTGGCGCTCAAACCGACGTCGTTTTGTGCGCGTTTGGGAGTTTTGTTAGCGGTCCTTCCAACGTCGTTGATGTTTGGGCGTTCCGTTAGCGATTCGGCTAACTGGAGTTAGCCGATCCGGTGCTTCTCAGGCACACACTCATTTGGATGCAACAGGCTACGTGGGCGCGTTTAGAGCGTTGGATGAAAATATAGCGCTCATTCGATGACTGCGGTTTCGGCTGTAGCCATTCTACATAATTTCAGTTACACACGATTATGAATTTTATTTTTTATTTAAAACCTTAAGGGATTGTTTGAAATTGATTTTTCTTTCCCTTTTTATTTTAATTTTGATCTTTTTACATACACAAAATATAAATATGGCAAATATTTTACCAATTTATTTTATTTTTATTTCTTTTAGTATATTTTAGGGCTTAAAATAATTTTTGGGATGAAATGAGTACCTCATTTGGGGGAAATTTGACGAAATGAACCTCATAATTAGGGGTGTAAACGAGTCGAGCCGAGTACCATACTACTCGAACTTGACTCGAATTACATTATAAATACTCGAATTCGAACTCGAACTCGATCGAGTACCAAAATGTATACTCGAACTCGACTCGATTACAATTCGAGCTACTCGACTCGAAAACTCGAAAATTAAATTTTTAATTAAAATTATATTTTATAACTAAATAATATTTCAAACATAATATAATATATATTTAACAAACTACACATATATAATCACAATATTATTTAAAAATAAGAAATATAAATCCCATCATATAATTTAAAGATAATCATTCAATCACAAACACCTCATTTAAAAATTACAAATAAAATATTCATCATAAATATTAAAAATTTGACAATATGATGCATTAGTCATATAGATCTTCAAATTCTACAAGATTCGAAATATGAAATAGTGAAGGCGGAAGATAATGAAAAAATTGTTTCGTTAATATTAGAATCCAAAAAATAGATGCTTCAAAGTTTTTTGATAAAGAAATAATATGAAGGATGAAGAAAAAAGAAGAAATATAGAAGTTTGACCGTTTGAAAATGAAAAGAGAAGAGAGATAGAGAGATTTGACGGTTTGAGAATGAAAGGAGAAGAGAAAGATGAGTTTGGTTGTTTGGAATGGAAGGAAGGAGAAAAGAAAGCGATGAGTGATTGTTTAAGAATGGAAGGAGGAGCGATAGAGGATTTGAGATTAAAAATCTTAGAAGGCATAAATACTTTTTTTTATGTATAGATATAATATATATCATATATTATATATATAATATATAACGAGCTACTCGCGAGCTACTCGAATAACAAATGTAAAGCTCGAGCTCAATTTTATAATTGAGCTACTCGAACTTGATTCGAGCTCGGTCAAACCGAGTTCGAGTCGAGCTTTGACCGAGCTACTCACGAGCTACTCACAAGCAGCTTGACTCGTTTACACCCCTGCTCATAATATGGATAAATGAGCTAGTGACCAGCGCATAATTTTAAATGCGTTAGTGACCACTTCATATTTATTTTGACGAAATTGCCCCTGTCGCGAGACGCAACCGGATGCCCTGTGAAAAGTCAACAATCGTGAGACGCAAATTTTTTCAAAAAAAAAATTTGTGTCTCGCGAATGTTGGTTGCTTCTCGTGAATGCTGGTTGCGTCTCACGATTGTAGACTTTTCACATGACATTCGATTGCGTCTCGCAACGGGAGAAATTTCGTCAAAAAAATATGAAGTGGTCACCAGCGCATTTAAAATTATGCGCTGGTTACCAGCTCATTTTAGTCCCTTTGTAGGGTCATCTCGTCAAATTTCCCCCTCATTTCATCCTTAATTATTTATTTTAATTCCTTATTTTTTTTAAAAAATATTTTAAGATGAAATTAGTACCACATTTATCTAAAATAATTTTATTTTTTATTTTGACTATTTTATTTAATTAATTGAGTTTTAATTATCATACTAAATAGTTTAATTAATTGGATTATTGTCATAATTCAAAAATAAATTAAAATAATTATTTTAATTTTATAAATTGGTATGTAAATTTTTTAGTGTTTAAAATATTTAAAAAGTTTTTTTTAAAGAAGTATTTTAGGACTAACCTTGTTTAAACCTATTTTATTATTTATTTTTTAAATTAATCTAATTTATTATTTAAACTCATTTACTCTATTTGTTTTTAATATTTTTTATTTTGAATTTGAAAAAACTTACTTTTTTTTCTTCTTCGCAATCCCTAACTGTCTTGCTTGCGTCTTCCCGCCAATATATGGAGGAAAAGCCGAGTGATTTTCATGTGAATCTGATCGTCTATTGAAGCTCAGACTCTCTCGCGATCCCAATATTTCACGATAAGGTTTCATTTCTTTTCATCTTCTCCAGGATGATCAAATTTAGGGTTTATATTTTCTTATTTCTTATGATTCATGCATGAATGATACATCATTATTGTTTCTCTTCTTGCGTATCTTTCTTTCTTCATTTTTAAGGTATGACTGGGAGAAACCGTACTAATCGCCATTCATTCGACCATCGGCGGCCTGGCCCTTATCACGCCCAAGGACGTTTGGTACGAGGCCCTCCTCCTCCTCATCCTCCTGAAATGTTGGAGGAAAAGCTCCAAGTGCAGCATCTCGAAATTCGCCGGCTATTGGCCGACAACACAAGGCTCACTGACAATAGAGTCTCTCTGCAACAGGAGCTTGAAGCTGCTAGGGAGGAACTTCATAGGATGAATATTTTAATTTCAAATCTTTGTGCTGATCTGGATATGCGTTCCAAGGACCTGATAGAAAAGACTTTGAAAATGGAATCCGAACTTCGAGCCACTGAACCACTCAAATCCGAGGCTACGCAACTACGTTCCGAACTAACGATGTTGAGCACCAATCGGCAGGATCTTAATGACCAAGTTCAGAGTCTCTCAAAAGATGTTGCCAAGTTGAAAGCTGATAATCAACAGATTCCAATTTTAAAGTCCGAGAATGATGGAATGCGACAACATCTCATCCATGCTAGGTACTTACCTCCCTCCCACTCTGCTAAATGAGAAGCTCGAGTATCAATCTAGGCTCTATTCTAAGTTCTAACTAGGATAATTTCCTATTTAGGGCTGCCATTGACTATGAAAAGAAGGTAAATGTTGAGTTGACGGAACAAAGGAAGGCGATGGAGACGAACCTAGTATATGTGATACGTGAAGTTGAAAAGCTACGAGCAGAACTTGCAAATGTTGATGTTGGACCATGGGCTTCTGGTGCATCATATGGTTACTCCTCAGAATTTTATATTTATGTCATTATGTTGCTTGGATTGCAGATTTGTATCAATTTGTTTTGGAACTCACTTGAAAGCAGTTGCATTTAAGGCTTATACATGCATGAATTTAAGGATGATTTGTTGCTGAAAGTTAGAGTTCTCTTGTCTCTCTGTCAGCACACACACTTGTAGCTAGATGCCTAGTATAGCGATAGAATTCATCAATCAGTGTTCAGACTTCAAGGAGATCAAATATTAAGAAAACACGTACTCTTCCAAACTACAGCTTTGATGTGGGTCTGTGTAACAATAATCCTAGTCATTGATATTTAACATCCTCTTCCTGTCTCTCACATTTAAAAATCACACAGTAAAAGCCAGAGTTTTACCCATAGTGATGTAGAAAACATGCATATTCATCTGTATGAGAATGCCAATTGTGAGTATGTTTCAAGAGGCCCACTTATCATGCATTTTTTAAATAAATAAAATAAAATCTGGAGAAGTGATATAACAAGACATGTCCATCATTTTACTGTAAGAGAGTACCTCTTTGCACGCATGATTGTCAGTTAAATATAAGATTGGATTGTTGCTTTCATATTTAACGTTTCCAATAAGCAAGTAAATAATCTAGTGGGGTTTTGATGTCTAAAATTTATCTATCTTCTGCTCATTTGTCCAATCTGATGGGATTATAATCTGGTCAAAGAAATAATGCTTTGAGTTAATTGCTTTTGATTTCGTATCTCTACTCGTGTCAGACTCTATTTTGGAAACTATTGATTCAATTTTATTCATCTCAATCGTATTTGTAACTCATTTTAGAAACAAATGTATCAAGTTTTATCTATAACCATCTTTTTCCTAGTTTTTTTTGCTTGTTTATGTTTTGAGTAGCAACATTGCATCTCTATTTTGAGATCCTAATGCAATAATAGATTGGATAGATATAAGTACTTGCTTTACATATTATACATATACATGTGCTAGAAAGATATGATTGTATGAGAAGTGAAATGTTGATGTAAATTAGAAATTCTAATGGCATGACATTGAGCTTTTGTTTGTCTGCCTTCAAAAACTCCCAAGTTAGTTGGCCCATACTCCATTATTTCTTTAACATGCAAGCAGTTCATTTGTTTTCTTCAATTTGTTATTATATATTTTGGGTTATGCTATTCATTTAAATTATTTTGGCCGAAGGTGTGGCATATGGGATGAAGTTCAATAGCCTCAATGGTGGATTTTCAGCTCCTTATGGCTATCCATATGGAGTCCATATGGTACGTCTTAAGAAATCCATGCAAAAGTTTTGTTTTGAAATTGGACAATTTTGTATTATTCTTTAGTGTTCTTATGCAGTTATGCTTCTATATATATCCCAGGCTGCTGCTGACCCGGGTCCATCATATGGGCTGGGTCATCCAGGACAGGACATGAAAAAGGAATAAATCGCCATTGAGAGCTTGGCAATCGAACCAAAAGTGGAAGGCATTCTGCTAAAGCTCTTGGCTATCCTCCATATATGTTGATTAGAAGCTTTTAAATTTGTGTATGTGCGTATTATTCTAGTTACTTTTAATTGGATATTGTTTGCTATGGAAATTAACAAACATCGAGGAGTCTAGTTTTTCTCTCTCATTATTGGCTAGTTTCTTCTGTACCTTAGATGAAACCCATATTCTTGTTTGCTTCTGGTGTATAGATATGGACTCATTGATATAGTTCTGTGGGTTGATATGTTCTGGGAATTGCCTACCTGAACATGAATTAAGATAGATTTCATACTCACTTTATCAGCAATTGTGAAGGTTGATCTTGGGTGAAGTTCTAAGTTGGATAGAGAAAATATTATATGGATGTTGAGATTTAATGTATGGAGGATGTATTGGTAAAGCAGGTCTGAACAAATGTACTGGAGGAGTTAGACTGGATGAGTTCTTTTTAACAGTTCTGGTTATGGATGAGCTCTACTGAGGTTGCTCATCAAAAGGATTAGTCACCATATTGTAAATACAACTCATGTATTTGGTAGTCATAGCTGATCTGAACGTTCAATTATTTGAAAGTTTGAGAATACTTTTTTCCTTGTTTGCCTCCTATACTAGTTATTAGTTTTGAATATTTTAGACTGTCACCAGCTGGAAAAGATTTTCTCACTGGCTTGTTTTTTCAGCAGCGGATTGGTTATATGAATTTTCTACCATTGGATGACCAAATATGGAATTTATCTGTAAAATGATTCTTAAGGTTTCTAGTTAAACTTGTCATCATTGGTTTCCTTTTAACATTTTTAGTTGTATCTTGTTGGTTCCTGGTATTGTGATTAATCAATGGGATGTATCTATGAGACTAAGTTGGCTTTGAATACTGAAGTTCATAGCTTTAGAGGATGCAATCTTATCTGCATCATCTATGTTACTGACTGGTATTTACCTATTTATTTGAGTGGATAATAAAGACTGGTTGCACCTATTTTTTCTATCTTGTTCAACCACCTCCTGCAATTACCAATTGCATTCCTGTAAATACATTATTTTTTATTGGGACCCATGTTTTGCATATATCCTGGATGTTGTGGACAGATGACCTGGTATGAAGTCATGTGGGAAAAACTTGCTATAGGTTGTAGTCAATGGGCTGGTAGCTCTTGGGGTTGGCTCTACGTTTTTATTTGCACTCTACCTTTCTTCTGGTCCTTTAGAAGGTTGGAGTCTTGTTCAGATATGTTTCTTTTTTGATATTAGTATATTCATCAGCTGAAGTGCCTATCCGGCTGGTCTAAGCCTTGCTATAAGGGAAACTGCTGCAAAACAATTTGAGCTTCCCATCTTTCCACAACAAGTAAATGGAACTTATTTATGATGTAGAATATTAAGAATGTTGGGAGTGCATGTGGACCACCTAGAATCCTTGGACACCTTTCATGTGAAATTGGAGATGTGGATGACACTCTGCTGGATAACTTGATCAGATCAGTGTATTCTGATCGCTCTTTTTTTTTTTTCTACTGGAACTCTTTTGCTTCTGTCCATGCATTCTGCATAGTTCTGTAGCTTTATTCCAATTGAAAGCTTTTTGAAGCATCTTCATGCATCAACATGTGACTTCAGAAGAGAAGATGGCCAGCATAACCTGTGACAAAGAGGTGACTTCTTAAGCAAACTATTTAGGCAAGTATCTGTTTTTGATGGATTCAGTGACCCTGGTATATTTTTCTGTTTAAAAAGATGTCACTGTGATTGTTCTTTGCTAGAAACTTCTTTTGTGTCCTCAATTTCCACATCATTTATATTAATGAAGTAATGCCCATTTAGGTTTTTTCTTCTAGGAGGGCCCTATACTATTATGACATGTTATTTTAGTATAGATCTCATAAGCTAGTCAACACAAGCTTATATTCTCCTCAAGCCTTTCCTTGCCAAATACTTACGCCAGTTTATAATCAAGTCACGACGTCCCTAGATGAAGTTGACATTATAGGTCTCTAGAAGTTCTAGTGATATCCTGCAAGTTGGTTATGATATGATGGTTTGCTTGTGCATTCTCATGAATAGACTTGTATTATTAGCTTTAAGTGGCAAGCAAGCATGAAATATTAAGGATTGCTGGTGAGTTGCTATCTCCAATTAATGGTTGATTGATCACGAGTCCCATGCTTCTTCTACCGTGGGTCTTTAGGAGTGAATTTTGCACAGGGTGAAAATCTTTTCGGTGGTGCTCAAGTGACCTGGGAATTTAGATGGCTGATTTGTTGTTTGTTAGTATGAGAAATAAGTTGGTAGAAGGGGGGTCTTGTTAGGGTATGATTCACAGGCAGGCTTTAGATGCTTGGTGCAAAATTGATATGAATTTCCACATGCGTCTGAACGAAGATAAATGCAATTGAATACTCGAGTTTTGCAGAATTTGTATATAACTGCAAACTTGCTACTGGACAATTAATGTTACCATAGTTAGCATAGTTCTATAGCTCCTCTAAATGACTGGAAAGGCGAAGCAGAGTTTTGGATTGAATTGAATTGAATGCTTAGTGGGTGGACCATACATAAGTTGGGAGCTGTGTAAGCTAGTTTATTGACTTAATAACTTGTTCTAGATTTATGATATCTTTCAGTACTGGCTAAGACACACGTACAACTTCATTTTGATAGAGGGTGCAGGGATTTGCTATTCATTTTGGCTAAGAGACACATGCACAATTTTATGACATCTTTTAGTATTAGCTAAGACTCAGATTTCTCCATCTTTTCATTGACAGTTAACATTAGTATATTAGAACTGATAAGATGTAGATTAGATTCTGTTGTACTTAAGGGTGGATCAAACTAATTAGTGAGTATGTAGTCCTTTGGATTTTATAATTTTGGCAATGAGCATGTTAACCTATACAGAACCATCGTATTTTAGCATTTTGAAGCTGTTGTGGGCTCCATTCGACACGCAACCTTGAGTCATATGCTGCATGTAGTATAGAGAATAACAAGATGATTTAAATGGAGTTATCTTCTTATGAACACCATTTTTATCTCCTGCAATGTATTGTAGCAAGCATACAAGTTTTTCATTTTCAAGACCTAACTATACCATCAAGTATGCCTTTAATTTCAATATCATGATGGTGCACTAATATTATTATTGTTTCAAATGTGGTGTGCAGAAGTGTCCAAGCTGACTGGGAGATGGAATTTAAAAGTTTAACAGAACATGACAAGCCATAGAGTGTGAAACAAGTATGTGTTGTTTTCCTCATGCAAATCCATGTTTTTTTTGAAATTATTATGTTGTTTTTTTATTCTTTCAATGCATCTTAAGTTTTTTTAATAAAAAATATTTTTTTTAAAAAGAAATTATTTTTTTTCTATAAATTATTATTATTATTATTGTTGAATGATGGTAAGCTATTATTATTACATCTTAAAAAATTGAGCAGTAACAAACAAACTAGTTGATTTTGTTGATTCGGACTGCTAGTCTGGATAAACATAGAAGTAGACCCAACAACATTTAGTGCCCGAGAAATGAATGAAGCGAGATAGAGAGATTTGAGGAGCAAAGAAGCACAACGGCGTCGATAGGTTTAGGCTTATTATTGTATCTTTCTTTGCAGCTTCATTTTGTTTTAGTAGGAGGACAAATTGCGGCGGCGGCGGCGGCGGCGGCGGCTATGTGAAGAAGAAGAAGAAGATGCACCTATCTTCTATACAATCGGCCGATATACTTGGATTACAAACTCACCCATCTCGCACCTATCTTCTATACAATTCCTCCGTGATTTCACCTAAACATGTCCTCTCACTGTCCAATTTCAGCTGTATTTCCTGGGTTCATAAAGATTCTGGCGCCAAAGCAACCTCTTTCTTTAGTCGAGCATCAGCAAATCGTCTCAAGGTATAATCATATATTGTTGATCTTATTAATTTCCATTTGTTTGATTTACCCACTTCTCAAGCTCTCTTTTGAGAGAATATGTTAGCGTTAGGATCAAATCTTTTGTGATGTCTGATTGTCATGATTCTCCGAATTCAGATCCTTATTATTATTAGCTTTATCTGTTGTTCCAATTTGACATTGGAAAGATGCAAGATTGTCATCAGGGGACTTCAAGTTTCCATGATATAATTGTTTCTCATCAGGATCAAGTTGAATTCTTCACCATAATTTTTCCTCATACCAATAGGAAAATGCTCTGGGTTTCAGGTTAATGCAGTTGGAACTGAGAGTGATGTGCCAAAATGGTGGGAAAAGAAGTCTGGACCTAACATGATTGATATCAATTCTACACAAGAGTTTGTAGACGCCTTGAGTAAAGCTGGAGATAGATTGGTGATTGTTGACTTCTATGGCACCTGGTGCGCCTCTTGTCGAGCAATGTTTCCAAAGGTGGGTTACATCGTTTACCTATTTGAATCAGAATAATTGTTTCGTTCTTCTTCTCCCTTACCTGTTGTTTTATTTTTCAAATAGCTGTGCAAAATTGCTCAACTGCATCCAGAAATTTTGTTTCTGAAAGTGAACTTTGACGAGAACAAGCCCTTGTGCAAGAGTTTGAACATAAAGGTGCTTCCATATTTCCATTTCTATCGTGGAGCTGATAGGCTGGTAGAATCCTTTTCTTGCTCACTTGCCAAGGTTTGTATGTAGGATATATAATAATATCTAATCACCCATTCTTTGGAGAAAGATAATGAACATTTTTCCTAATGAATTTTGGATGATTGTTATTTCAATTATTGAACAGTTTCAGAAAATGAAGGATGCCATTGCAACTCATAACTGTGTGAAGTTGACTTCCGAAGTTGATGACAAGCCATCAGAGCCTACTACATCTGTATGATATTTCTACTCAGCTCGGTTCAGCTCGGTTCGGATCGGTGAATTCTTTCTTCTTTTACTATTCTTGCTTGTGTGATTATTGCACCTTAAGAGATAGTTTCATTTACATATGATGATCCAAAATCAGAAATTAGGGATTGAAGAGGAATTTAGGGTTGAGGTTACATTTATATATCTTCACACCTTTGACTATATAGTGACATTGAATATTAACCAATACATTTAAGCAAGCAAAAATCCTCCTCCAGCAGTTTTTTATTCCGCCTCAGTAACCTTGATTAGAGATCATCCATTTTTAAAGGTTTCAAGTTCATCATCTGTTTCAAGTTCTTGCTTGCATCTGTTTTTATTCTATTTGATCCAATAAATGGATCACAACCTAAAAAAGAGTCAGAAATTTTGATATGGTAAAATGTAGTCATGAGTCATGATCCTTGCTTTTTTTACCTCCCTTATCTTCCAACTGTAAATAAATTTATAAATGTGTCTAAAGTCTTAATTTCAAATTTATTGACGATTTTAGTTTAAATTTAGATCTAGAAATTTAATTTGGAAACGCAAAATCGGATGTTATAAGTTCATTCCATGCCGGGTCAGAACGGTATTGGGTTTTAAGTCTGGTCTTTTAGGATTAGAGGGAACCTTCTCGCTATACTCCCTTGGTCTAGCCTAGGTAAAGAAAAAGAGTCGAAAGGTCACGCATTTTTAATACCTCTTTCACCTTTGGAAGACCCTGCCTTATATGTCACAGGCTCATTGGGCCGTGACATATATCACCGGATCTCGATTTTTCATATATAAATGTAACAAATGTATCTCCTTTGTAAATAATTTATCAAACTTTTGATCTCTCCTTTGGAAGCCCATAAATACTTTAACATCTACCTTGGAGTCTGCAAGAGCTGAAAGAAAGTGGGTTTGGGTTTGGTCAAAAACAAATAAATTAATTTAGTTAAATATTAATTTTTTAAATATCTTATTTAAATATTGATTTAGATGAAATCATTTTTTTAAAATAATAATTTTAATAATATTTATTTGTTCAAATTCGATTTAATTTTTCGTTCTAGCTCCACTATTTTCCAATCATGACAAAATTTATGTCAAAGTTATTATTTTTATTTAATGTTGCACTCAATTTATTATTTAGATTTTTGAATGGGAACTGTAACAAGATAAGTGTTTAGAATAATCTCATGTCAGGTAATTTCTCAGATGGAGATTACTGTGAACAATGTTTTCAATTCGAAATGGTTTAGAAATTTCTAACTGGGTCAATCAATTATAGAGTTCTTTTAAAAAAGAAGTAGCTTTTAGCACAAAAACAAGGACAATGCTTCTATTTGAAAACGACAAATAATGTCCTTGATATTTCATCTTATTTTACGGTCTATTATATATATATATATATTAAAATAAGTCATAATCAACGTGGCCTGTTACGTTGTCCTCCCGTCTTGAAACACATATTTGGGTCTTGAAACGTTCATTTCGAGTCTTGAAAAATAAATTTCGAAACTAGAATTTATTTATTTTGTCTCGAAATAAGTATTTTCAGGACATTTTTAATTTTCTTTCTCCTACCCACGTGCATTTTAGGATCCGAAATAAGCGTTTCGGAACATTTTTAAATTTTCTCTCTTTTACCCAAGTGCATTTCGGGACCTAAAATAAGTGTTTCGAAATATTTTGTATTTTTTCACTCTTATCCACCTGTATTACAGAACATTTTTTATTTTTCTCTCTCTTACTCATATGCATCTCTTACTCATATGCCATGGTAGCTTGATTTGTGAATTTGTTTCTCACATTCTCACTAATTTTTTTTTTATATATCATAACTTACATTGTTTTTATCTTAATTGTTATAAAAACACACGCAACAATCTTTTTACAAACTAGTACCTATATATACACTTACACAGAAAGTCATCGAAATTATAAAGAAATATCCATCAATATTTTATACATAAAAAGTCTTTTTTAATAATTATATTTAAATAAGATACAATTATTTATCTAAGTTTAAATAACAACAATAATTAAATTGAAAATTCTGTTAACAAATTTTTATCATATATCATGTCTTCCATTAACTCTTAAGATTCATTTAATTAAATTATGAACCTATCAATTTGTCATTGAAGTCGGTAAGGGAGTATATATATTTTTTTTCTTATTTTCATGTTTTATGACTTTTATATTTTTAAATGTCAATTTTGTCTTAAACAATTTTTATTATCTTATAATATACATAGTTCATAAAAAAAAATTAATTTTGTAATAGAAGAAATTGAATGAATTTTGTAATTTTTATATTTTTTTTATAGATTAATTAAATTGTATCAGGATTTATGTAATAAATAAAAATAGTTGATCTAATTTTAATTTTATAATTTACATAGCGTTCCTTGTTAATAGAAGCCAATAGTAAGATGACACGTCATCACACAACAGATTATCTCGAGATACGAAAAACACTAGACAACTTTATTGCGCAAATCACCCATCCCCACATTACTTTATGTGGTCACGTCCACACCCAATCCTTTCCCCACGTTCGGGCAGTTGAACCTGTCGGCTCTCCTCCCTTCACAAGGGTAATAAATCCCCAACAGTGGCCCCCCATCGTATATCCTATGACCCATCTCATCTTATCCCTTCATCATCTCAATCCTCCTCTTCTTACTTACATTGAATTGAATTGATCATATCATTAATTCTCTACAGTCCAAAAAAAAAAAAAACTTATAGAGAGAGAGAGAGAAAGATGACGAATTACGGCACTATTCCGACGTCTTCTTCTCCGGCGGGTGGTCAGAATCTGGAATACATATCTCGAGCAAAGCAAAGGATTAAGGAAGGACTCGACGATCGACGTCCATGGAAGGAATTTTTCGATTACCATTCGATCCGTATTCCCTCCAACGTCAACGATGCAATCGGAAGGATCAAAACCAACATAGCTTATTTCCGTATGAACTACGCTATTACAGTTCTTGTTATCCTCTTTCTCAGTCTTTTATGGCATCCAATCTCTCTTATTGTCTTCACTGTCCTCATGGCTGTCTGGATGTTCCTCTATTTCCTTCGAGATGAACCGCTTGCGCTTTTTAATCGTACTATTGATGATTGGTGGGTACTTGTGGCTCTCTCAATCGTCACGATTGTGCTTTTATTGTTGACTAATGCCACATCAAACATATTGATTTCTCTGGCGATTGGGTTTGTCGTGGTTGTGGTTCATGCTGTTGTTAGGAATACTGAGAATTTGTTTTTGGATGATGATGATGAACAGGGTGCAGGAACTGCTCATTTCTTGACTAGAAAATAGCCTTCTTCTTCTTCTTCTTCTGGTTGAGTATGTTTAGTTGAAAATGGTCATATCATAATTCTTTGCTATTTATTTATAATGTGTTTGATTGATTGTTTGTTTGTAATGTTGTGTTATGTTTGTTGATTGAGTGAGTGTCATTAATTGTTCAATTATATCTACATTTTGTTGTGTTATCCATTCATATTCATGTTTGTGTGTCTTCTTTGAAAAGATTTAACACTTTTTTTCATATATAACTTTATATTGAAGATTGTTGGAAGACCCATTATTAATCATGTGATCTCAGCTGGACCATCCACTTTCTTTTTTGTTCAATTAAGGTGTGTGTTCTTTAATGTTTTTGATTTTGGAGAAAATAAGGAAATTTACAGACAGACACAGACATTACTAATAACCTTTCCTTGTATGGAATAATGCATTTTGTTAAGTATCAAAATGTGTTCAAATACAGATACAGACTTGTTGTTGTTGTTACTCTGTACAAGAACCTTGTTTCCATATAAGTGGAGGGAAAAAGAAGCTTCACTTGTAGTCCTCCTCCTCGTCGTTATCATCCCTGTATGATACGATCCTCCTGCCAATTTCCATTTGCCATGGCTTTTGCAGCTTCCCACTGAAACCCCCTTCCATCGTCGCTGCTGCATCGTCGTCTAGTCTAACTCTTCCACTTAGACTTCCTACATCCATACGACCCGAATCCATAATTCCATCCCCCTCCAGTATACGTAGCACCTTTATCAAACAGACCAAACCCATAAGTTTCAAGTTATATATTATATGAGCAAAGATCAAATGAAAATGTATAAATTACCTGTGACATTCGAGGCCTGGATTGTGGATCACGTCTTATGCATAAAGATGCAGCATGTAACATGTAATACACCTCTTGTTCGTCGTAGTTATTGACCAGACACGGGTCCACTAGTTCATCAATAGCGTATTCTTCCAACAATGGCCGGGCCTGTCAAAGGACGGGTAAGTAAAGTAAGGTGTGAATTTCATTCTTCTTGATAATTAAAGTATATATATGTATACCCATTCAGTGAGGCATTGCTGACCCCTTGGCCTGTTAATATCCACAGCTTTCCTTCCTGTGACTAGCTCCACTAAAACCACTCCAAAAGAATATACGTCCGCTTTCTCTGTAATCTGTCCACTTTGTGTATATTCTGGAGCCAAATAACTGCATTTCAAAAAAATACATTCATTTCAAGATTTACTGCACCAAAACCGCCTAAACTAGCCGTTATAGGGGAAAGTGCATACCCAAATGTTCCTATAACTCTGGTCTCCACTGCTGTATCACCGTCGGGTTGCCATCTTGCCAAGCCAAAATCCCCAACCTACATGATTCAGAATAAGAACAGGGGGCAGTTTCTTGAATTCCTCAAAAAAATTATTGCGAATGAAATTGCATACCAGTGGTTCGAAATCATGAGTAATAAGGATGTTGTTTGGCCTCATATCTCGATGGACAATGCACCCGACTCTGCATTCCTCGTGAAGATACCGCAATCCACGGGCTGCTCCAACTGCAATTTTTTGACGTGCAGACCACCCAAATGGTTCTCGTTGACGACCTATTTATACATACACCAGTTAGATTAAAAGGAGTAACATGCAATTAATTTTGAGGAATTACCATATAAATGAGAATCCAATGATCCATTGCATATGTACTCGTAAACCAACAACCGTCTTCCTTCCTCGATGCAAAACCCAATTAACATGACGACATTTCTATGTTGAGCGCAACTGAGCACTTCAACTTCTGCGCAAAATTCTTGATCACCTTGAGAACTAGCCAATTTATGCTGCTTAACAGCAACCACCTGACCACTTGGTAATATACCCCTATGCACATTACCATATCCTCCTTCTGCCAGGAAATTATCTCGAGAAAATCCTCCTGTAGCCAACTCGAGCTCCGCATACGTAAACCATCTTGGAGGCTTTCCAAATAAGGGTGCCTTGTGCTGGCATACGGAACACAGTGGAGGAGGCTCAAGTGGAGTATTTATAGAGAGGTAGGTTGTGTTTCTCATGTTTCCATTGCTGCTCATATTTGTATCAGTTCGAAAAGAAGCTGGCCTAGAATCAGCATCATGTTCTAGTTTCGAGAACTTCTCCAATAGGGTTTTAGTCGTCACGTTATGAAAGGACTCGTGATGGGCAGAAGCCAGAATACTTGCCATCCATGGCTGATGATGATACCTTTGACTTAAGTTTTCGCTCTCAGTCTCAGTCTCTGTCTCTGAATCATCTTCTTCAAAGTCTTGAATGTGTTTACTAGTTCTTGAAGCTTCTACCTCCTCCTCCTCTATCTTTAAGTGACCACCACTGCTTATTTCGAGTACAGAGAAAGGTGAAGTCCCTGGATCTGAGCTTGAAACTGAGGATGTCCCGGCCTCAGTGGCTGTAAATAACTCTGGACTACTAACTGGAGTAACAGCAGGGCATCGAATGGAATCCATATCCTGATCATTTTCCTTTTCCTTTTCCTTCTTGGGCTGTTGCAGCTGCTGTTGCTGCTTATTATTATCATCTAGATTAGATGATAGTGACATACAGGCTGCTTTAGATTCGTTTGATCGCGTGCCAACCAAATTCAGTCTCAAAACTTTCGGCTGAGAATGCTTCTTCATAGTGGCGATATTGCACTGCAGCTCTTCAACGCAACGCTTCTCCTCCTGCTTTAAATGTCTGAAGAAGAACAACACAAGCTTTGTCATAAATTGCAAGTCGAAATTAATATATGTAAAAAAAGATTGATTACTTGTCTAATATGACCCAATTAGCTTGTTCTTTCTTGGCTTCAGCTGCAACAACTCCACAAGGTGATCCAGAAACAATCTTTATCTTCACATTTATCTGAAACAGAATAGTTTTATCAGCAGAGATGAAGACAAAGTTGGTTGGTTCACTTCATGGCTTTCATTACCTTGTTAGGATTGTAAACATCATGAAGCTGAAGGATCATTTGGGAACAGGTATCTGTAAGATCGTCTTTCTGATCAGAGGCCGTCCCAGTATGAGACCTTTTGTTGCCATTGGCACAATCTCCAGGTAATCTAGGAAAGCCCCATAGCCTCTTACCCGAATTTTGACTAGGCACGACGACAAGGAGTGTAATGCAGTCTCCTGGCTGGACAACATGAGTCAGAGCCCAAATAAGGGCAGTTTTAGGAATCTCCTTGGAAGCCTTAACGGCGACAACAGCCTTCTCCACCATATCTATCTAGGTGTGTTCTTTCTTTCTTTCTTTCTTTCTACAAATCTTTATATGAAAGAAGATTCAAAGGCTAGGAATCATGAATATGTCTACTACTCCAAGTCCACTAACTATTGGGTTCTGAGTGGTGAAGAAAAAGATTGTAAGAAACAGTTCTTCCTGTGATTTCGATGTTAGATTCCCATAAGGGGATAGTGGCCTTCAAATGAGGTCAGGGAAGTTCACCATTTTGTTCAGTAAATTTCCCTTTAGAGAACTGTTTTGCACATGCTTTCAGGGAAAAAAAGGACAGCATCTCCGAAAAAGAGTGAAATCAAATGGCAGGCAGGCAGGCAGAGTCAAACAAACAGCATTCATCTATCTACCAAAACCAAAATGCATGAGCTGTCTTTCTTTCAGATCCAAAATTATCTGTACATCAACATCAGAAAGGACGCGACATCAAAGTGAAGTCCATCATCAACTTCAGTGTAAAACCCTCACGAGTCATCAGTTACCTACCTACCTGCAAGAAGCCGATGATGATTATTATTCAATCTGAATTTGTAAAGAAGAATATGCAAAGGAGAATACTAGTGCCGAAATTGATAATAATAATAATAATATGCCCTGATAGATAGATAGATAACAATGAAGTAGCGCCATCAATGATAATTACTCGAATCTGGAGCATAATATTAATAAGCACTACTGATCATCCTCCTTCCTTCCAAATACCTTAAGATTTATAGTGTGAGAATATCGATATCTCATGGATGACATTATTAAATATGCAAAAGTAAATTGTTTCTTACAGAAGAAATAATGCAGCTCTCTATGTATCTATCTTCCTTCAATGGAGAAGAAGAAGAAGGCGAACAAGGCGGACGAGACCTTTAAGACGCCATTAATGGCGGTATAGAAATTCATCAGACGACGTCGTTCGATGTTGTTACTGGCTGCCTGGTCTGCCTCCCAAAGCATTTTTCGAAGTTTAAAATGGAGAAAAAGCAGCCAGCCAAAATACATTAATTACTAGTACTCTTCTGCACTAAAGTATGTGATTTCAAATTTTGAACTCCTCTTGTTTTATTATTATTTTCTAACTATTTAAATATATATATATGCTTCACTTTTATCTACACAAGTTCTAAGGTCAATTTTTTCCGCCTCTTATCAATTTTTTTTAATTGAAGAGTGTCTTGTTTTTCTTTCCATCACTCATATTTTAGTTGATGTTACGTTTTGTTTTGTTCGGTATCTTATTTAGTTGGATATTTTTTTCGTTTCGAATTTTTTTAGTCCGAATAATACTCTCAATCGTTTGTGAGTCGTTTGTTACTCGTACCCTTCAATTGTGTTGATGATTTTTTTAGAGTCTGTGTGCGTCCTCTTTTTAGTAACAAAGAAGGTGAAATAATTGGATCTGAAGTTATTTTTCATTTTTTCAATAAAAAATCGATGAACTCTTATATGTATCATCCCATGATTTGTATACATTTCTCATTATTTCGGTCATATAAGTAGATGGTATATTTTCATTTGACATGACATTTTTTGACGTTTTTTACTAACCCACGGATAAGATATTTTTAACTGACGCTCATAATATTTGGTAAGATTCTTCCAATACCGTTTTATTGTTTCGTTCGACATACTCTACTTTAACACTTATCATTCAGGAACTCAAATGAGTTCGTTTTTAAATTATTATCAACAAATTATATGATTGTTTGGATCTAATTTTATTTTTATAAATTGTTTATACAATTTAATTTTGTAGATATTATCTTGTAATCTTGTATTATTTACTAATTATTTTTTTTATATGTAACTTTGATTTTAATTTATTAAGAATTAATTTCTTATTAAAAAAGATATGATTCCCAATGGTATTTTTGTAAGGATGTAAATAATTTTTATAGGTAGATTTATGAAACTAATCAAATATTATTATATTATTTCATTATTGTTTTTATTTATCAAAATTATATCACATCATTATTAATTAAAATACTAAAATATCATGTATTTTAAATTATTATTATATATTTAATACCTTTAAATTTTAATAAAATAAAATCTCCACTTGTCTCAAATTCATTTTGAAATTATTTAAATAATAAAAAGTAAATCCGAACAATGCCAGTTTTCTTTGAGAAAAACACTCAAATTACAAAAATATAAATTTGTGTAACACATTTTGAACCTTATTGTATCTGTCTGGCATTATGGCCGTTAGCACATTTTTGAATTAAACACTTTTAATTGTGGGTGATTTGATTAGCAAAGAAAAAACAAAATAAAATATTTTTTTTAAAAAAAAGGAAAGGAGAAGGAATGATTCACATGAATTTCTGGTCAGAATAATTGCCAATCTTTTCATGCCTTTAAATCAAATTTTGAAGTGATAATAATAAAGCAATCATGCTTGCTTTATGTTTTGACTTATTATTATTATTATAAGAGATTGTTATTTTAACCTATATATTCATTTATTACAAAACTAATAATAGTCCAATAACAAATAGTTATATAAAATTGGTAATCTCTAAATTCACTTATCAAAAGAAACAACCACATTGTATTATGGTAGATTTAGAGTGAAATTTAAATTAGAAAAAAAGAAAAAAAAAGAAAAGAGAGACATAAAGTGAAAAGACAAGAGATGAAAAAATCCAATAAAATGAGATTCAAAACAGACCTCAAAATAAAATAAGGTCAAAGCTTGTCTGGTCTGATTTATAATATATAGCTATAAACGTTAAATGTTTATAGTATCTATTATTACTTTAGATTTTTATTTTATTTTTTATTTATTGAACAATGATTATTCTACTATTTATAAAATATAAATATTTTTGAAAAAAAATAAAAGAAATGTCACAATTGTTTTTTTGTTATATTCGAACATAAATGAAAAAATAATTTTGATTTATCAATTTTTTAAATTGAACACTCTTAAAACATTCTACACTTTTAATTGACAAAATGTGATTCATTAGGGAGAGTATCATATTTATTATTAAATTTATATAATAAAGTTTTGTCTTAATGATTTTAAATGATATTAACTTATTATAAACACATCTTATTATAAACGATCTTATTATAAACGTGATATTTATAAATAAATAAATACAATATTTATGTCACTAATTTAATTATCAAATTCGAACGTATTTTCCTGTTAGGTAAAAAGTAACAACTAAACATGCAAAGTTATAAGACGTTTAATATATAAGAATCAAAACAATCTATTCCTTGATAGTTTAGAGGAAATGCAAATTTGTGTGGAAAGAAGATATTGTAATGATGATAGAAAACAATAATTATATATTAATTGGCTTTCATCAAATTTTAGGTAGTGGATGTCATCATCTACTTACTTTACAGCCTTCTTTTATTTTATTTTCCTTAAAAATTTCCATTTCAATGTTTTGTTTATTTACAATTTATGACTAAATTAGTCTCAAAATATTAATATATATATTTTTACATAGTTAATATTGAGAGCCATATTAGAGCCAATAAAATATAAAAATATAAAAAGTTTATTCTTAACAATATATATGTGTATTTCATTTTGGTAAAATAACATGTGAATCCTTAATTTTAACTTTTAAGGTAATGAATGATTTATTGATATATTTAGGTGTCTAGATTAGGGCTGTAAATGAGTCAAGCTACTCGTGAGCCGCTCGATCAAAACTCGGCTTGAGCTTGACTTTGACCGAGCTCGAGCCGGCTCGTTTAAAATTCGAGTCGAGTTCGAGCTCATATAATGCTTGCTCGATGGCTTGTCGAGCTTTTTCGAGCCTAAGTATATAATATATTATTTTTTTAATTTAATATTAAAACTCAAATAAAATATTTTTTCCCTCTCTTTCTCTTCAAAACTCATATAAAGACCCACAATCCATAAGTAAAACCCTAATTTCTAACATATCCACGACTCTTCATCTAACCTAACCTATTCTTCTTCATATAATCTCGCCTCTTCTTTCATTCTCATCTAACCTAATCTTTTTCATTTAATCGTCTCTTCTTTCATTCTTCCTTCATTTTCTCTTCTTTCATTCTTAATTTTTTCTTCATTCATTTTTCACCATTTCTTTAGCTCTTAATCTCTTATTATTCTTTAGTCTTCGCATATTTTTCTCTTCATCTATTCATTTTCTTCTTTTTTTCGTCTTCACATCGATTTCATTCAGAAGAGAAATTTATTTTCACTTTTATAATAACTATTGTTTTTGCTTTTTATTTAACTTTGATTTTTTTTACCTTAAAGAAATCCAGCAACAAAGAAAGGAAAAAACTATTTTATTGGTGAACTCAGTGGTAAGGTAAGTGTTGTTCATCTTTTTTCATGTATTAAAAGAAATTTATGTTTATATATCTTTTTTTATGTATTAGGATAAACTTAGACTTAGATTATTCTATACATAGGTTGGATGAATATATAGAATAACACTGATTATTCTATATATAAGCTGGATGAATATATAGAATAACACGGATTGGTTATAAAAAAAGACTGATTATAAAAAAAGGCTGGAAATAATTTTTTTAATAAATTATATATAATAAAAGTATATTATATATAATATTGAAAGAGATAAATAAGACTTAATATATTATATACAATAAAAATAATATTAAGATACAATAATTAGTTTATTATAAAAAGAAATAAAAATAGTTAATATTTTATTTATAATAAAAGTATATTATACTTTATATTGAAAAGAGATAAAAAAAAAAGTTAATATATTATATATAATAAAAATAAATATTATGAATATAATAATTAGTATTTGCGGATAAAAATAGTTAATATATTATATATAAAAAATGTTTATTATATATAATATTGAAAGAGATAAAAAAAATGTTAATATATTTTATATAATAAAAGTATAATATAAGGAGAAAAAAAAGTTAATATATTTATTATATATAATACGGAGAGAAAAAAAAAGAATATATATATATATTATATATAAGAGAAATGATGAGGAGTGTTAGAGTGAGGAAATTTGGTGGGGGAATTTGGTGAGGGAATGACGTGCCATCATCATTGGTTGGAAAATGTAAAAGTGGGAGGAAAGAGAGAAAAGAGAGAAATTATTTGATTTTTTCATCGAATAAGATTATGCCACGTCATTCCCTGACCAAATTCCCTCACCAAATTCCCTCACTTTATCACTCCTCATCATTTCTCTTATATATAATATATATATTCTTTTTTTTTCTCTCCGTATTATATATAATAAATATATTAACTTTTTTTTCTCCTTATATTATACTTTTATTATATAAAATATATTAACATTTCTTTTATCTCTTTCAATATTATATATAATAAACATGATTAAGTGAGGAAATTTGGTAAAGGAATTTGGTCAGGGAATGACGTGGCATAATCTTATTCGATGAAAAAATCAAATAATTTCTTTCTTTTCTCTCTTTCCTCCCACTTTTACATTTTCCAATCAATGAAGGTGATGGCACGTCATTCCCTCACTAAATTCCCTCACCAAATTCCCTCACTCTATCACTCCTCTATATAATATGTTTAGAGAAAAAATAATTTATAAGATTAATAATATATATTATAATATATAAAAAATAAAAATAAATTGCTGTTATAAATTAGATTCTTCCTATAATTCAAATATATATAATAATTAATATCTAAGAGTAAGAAAACTAAAGTAAGTTTTCATTATTAAATTCTTATATTCTTATGTTACATACATATCCATGGTTACAGTATCTACTTCTTAACGTAAGTTAAATTTTAGTTATTTGTTTTAAAATTTATTTTTTATATTAATTATTTTTAAGATTAAACATTTCATATTATTCCATATATACAAGTAGTTGTAAGTGTGCTATAATTGAAGAACCTGAGTTAAAAAGATTAATATATTGAATGTTCAAACAATTTTTATAGTTTTGTACTTTAATTTTTGAATTTTATGTTTTAAAATTTTGATTAGTAATGGTGATTTAATAATGTTTTGAATTATTATGTTTTAGAATTTTGAATAGTTATGATTGTTTCATATTTTAATTTTAAAATATCATGTTTTAAATTATTAATATGTATGAAAGTTTGATATTTTAATTTTATAAATAAATTTGGTTCGAGCTCGAATCGAGTTCGAGTTCGAGCTTGAATCGAGTTCGAGCTCGAATTTGAGCTTGAAAATTATATTTTTGTTCAAGCTTCCGAGTCGAGCCGAGTTTGTAGGTAATATAGTCGAGTCGAACTCGAGCTCAAGTTTATAAGCTCGTTCGAACTCGAGTACGAGTCGAGCTAATAAATACTTAATCGAGTCGAGTTCGAGCTTCAACAAGCTTGAGCTCGGCTCGGCTCATTTGCAGCCCTAGTCTAGATACCTAATTCAAAGCATTCTTGTATATTTATTTAATATAAAATGATGATTAATTTTAAATTGTTCAAATTATTAGGTCGAATGAATGGTGTGGTTAATTTGAATAATATGCGAAAATAAATAAATATTTATATCGCTTAGTTTGCAAATTAAACTGCCCTCAAAATTTGGAGTATTTTATTAAAAAAAAAATATATGATTAAAAATGATATATATATATATATATATATATATATATATATATTTAAATTTTATAATAAAAATAAAATTTTGATTTGATCATTTTTTATAATATTATACTACATTTGTAAAATATTTTAATTAAAGGAGGTGAATACTAGTACCTCTATTTGGTTTCGTGTCACCTGGGGCGGAAAAAATACCCAACAAAGCACGGCGCTGTCTGCATCCAAACTAAGTCTTAAAAATTTTTCCAAAATATTATTTCCCAGTTAATTCATAAATTTCATTAATAAATAAAAATTGAATAGATAAAATCAAACAAAATTTATAAATAAATCAAAAATGAATTAAAATAAAATTTGATCTAAACAATTAAATTATAATAATTAATTTGTTAATTGTTTAAACAATGATTTGAGAAAAAATAATTAATAAATTAAATATATTTAATGGTGTTAATTGTTATCATAACCCTCAAATTTATTGTTATCTACTTATTAACAATTTCAAAACAATTTCTAATATTGTTATGCAGGAATGACAATAAGTTAAAAAGAGAGGATCATCATGAAAGTGAGAGGAGGAGGATTTGAAATAGCCATAGAAAGAAGAGTCCGTGCATGTAATAACTTTTATGATTGCAGTTGTATTCATCTTACAAATCAAATTGTCATTGTAAGATTAAAGATGTCACACAATAGTTAGTGGATATAATTAACAACATAACACAAGCACAAAACATTAATGCAACTAAGATATGTCTTATCTAAGACCATTAACACAAATAAATTTTTAAATAATGCCCTCCAAAAAAAATCCTCACAAAGACAACCTTTAAAACACCCCATTCAGAAGGGACACCTCATGTAGATAGAAGATTAGCTACAAATGTTGGACAAATCTCTCTAAATGCATATGGTGGAAAAGAAACATCACCTGCCCTGCGTAGATTGAAGAAGGAATTAATACCACCGGCAGAGGTTGGAAAAGAATACCTCTTGAATTAGTGGATAGAATTTTCGAGAAGAGCAAAACCAAAACTCGAAATAGCCATATCAGACAACACTCTAAGAGTAAGATTCAAATGCTACCATTGGCTCTCGCTCTCAGTATTTGACAACTTTTTAAGAAGCAGGTCTTCACTTTGAACAAGCCAAAATAAGTAAAGAAAAAAAATACTTGTGGACTTAATATTTACAACTAATTTGGACTTAATGTAACATTTCTAAACTCTTAATAGTCATTATAAGGTTTTCTTATAACTCTCAATATAATGTTTTCTTAATTTTTTTTCCAATGATACATTATCAGTGACCACACCACCATGTTCAGAAAAATTCTGCCTACAATGCGAACTAATTTATTTGGCCATATTCTAAATGTGAAGAATAGAAAACAACACAAACGTAGAATCCAAAGAATTTTTTCACTTCAATGTCATGTAAACTCGGTCTAATTTATGTAATGTTAATTAATTTTACTTTATAATGTGATGTTAATTTGCAGATTCTACACAATGAGCATAGTTTTCATGAATACACACTTAAAAAAAATAAAAATTATTTAATATATCACCTAAGAACTTAGAGACTACTTGCATTATAAATAACATCTCCAATATTTTATTTTAAAGTTACCAAATATGATATCTTAGTGAACACAAGAGTTTGCATATCTTTTCTACATCTACTTGACAAACAAATAATTTCAAATAATTGACAACATTCCATTACCAAATAATCTCCTAGTTATATTATTTTCTTGCCAAACATCTAATTTGGCAATAAAGGCTTAGAATTTTTATCTCTAAGTTAGTCCATAAAGTTTAACAGTACTCTATCTAGCACTAAATATGGGCTTTTAGAGATTTTTGTTTTTTTAATATGTCAATGAATGACTATTATTTTTCATTTATACAAAAATAGTTATTGACATGATTGGCTGATAGATTAATTATAGTCTAAAACCAGTAACTCTAAATTAATTGCAAATTAGTTCAAAAGAGTTAATTAAAATGGTTCAGGACATTAATGCTAAACATGACTGACTGTTAAATAATAAATAACCTTTAACACAAAACATCATGTTAAGATGTAGAGTAATCTCATATGTTTGCCTCGATTCAATGTAAAGATATAAGAGACAAAAACAATAAATTACCTCAATCCTCACATTGACCATATATTTATATAATAATAATAATAGCAGAAAGGGTACGTACCTTCTACACTCTCTTTCAAGCTAAGATATTTACGCCAATTAAGGAACAGCCCTAACAAAATGCAACCATCAAGATGAATTAATAAATTTGTTAGAACCAATAAATAAATCTATTTTGATTAGATAGCAATTTAAAGATAAAAGTTCGTAAAGCAAGTCTTGAGGCATATGCTAAGAGGAGAATGAGTTCATGAAAGAAAGAACTGGAATAATGTAAAAAAAGAATAATATATATCCGTGTGGACAATAACAAATAGGCCTAATAGATAATGGTATGGTAAGTAGCTCGAGTGGAAAGAGTTTGGACTTGAGAGGGTTTAGGGTTGAACCCACAAAATTCCATTATTCAACAAGTCAAACATGAAGATAATTAATTCACACTTTGACAAAATTAAACAGAAAGATGAAGACAATTTGAACTCACAAGGATTAATAGATAATTTTTTTTGAAAACATATATATATATAATGAACAATTTCTTCTTTATTTATGATTATGAGAATATATGGATAAGCATCAGTAATTAATGCTACATCATTATAACAAGGAGCAAAGTAAGTTAAATATTCCTTGAAAAAGAGAATTATACAGGTGGTACTCAAAATATTATAAGTGAAAACTAAATCAGCCTTCCCTGCTTTTCTAATCCTAGAAAGAAACATGTAATGAAGTTAAATTTACCATCCAAAACAAAGTAAAAAGTAACACCAAGCAATCGAAGATCAGAGAAAAACAAAATCAAAATGCAAGAGTTCAAGCGGTCTTCTAACATTTCTGAAGTTCGCTCGCATCAGGATGGGGGACCGCGTGATCTAATTTTCAAGAAAACACATGTATCTAATTTATGCATCTCGACTTCTTGATCTTGCGAGTGGAAGGAAGACCGATTGGTTTTGCCCGCGAGCCGCGACGATGACGACGACAAATCGAGAGAGAAATTGGGGGAAATTGAGAGCATCTCTTCTCCAACTGATACCCAAACTCAAAATCAAACCACATTCTTTTTCCAACCAATATCTAAAAGCAAACCCAAAACGTGTTTTTACTATTTATAATAATATTTAAAATTGATAATAATGCTAAAAAATATATTATAATAGTATTCAGAAAAATTATAATAATGTTAAAAAAAATATTTTTAAGTTTATGTATTTTAATTTTTGAATTTTTGATAATTTTTTATAAATATTTTATCATAAAATTTAAAATATTAAAGTGATATTAAAATATGTTGATTTAATTTATAACATTGTAAAATATATGAGTGATATTAAAATATTATAAATGTTCAGATACGAAAGAATATTATAAGAATATTCTTTTGAATTTGAGAATGAGTTTTTTAATTGGAGAAGAATTACTGTTTGATATGACATTTACATCAAAAATAAGTTTAAAAATAAGTTTTTCGATAAGAGATAGTATAAAGAAAGACGAAAATATCGTTCTCTTGTATAAGTACAATCCCTTGTCTATTTAAAATGAATTCACCTCTAAATATATATATATATATATATATATATATATATATATATATATATATATGATAAATAAAAATTATATAAAATTATTATTTTAATTTTTTTTTTGTTAATCTTTTACTTAAAATAAACGGTATATCTATTGTATTTATAAAATAAAATAAGTTATTGTTTGTTTATGTTTAATAAAAGATTAGTTTTGTTTTGGGTATTATTTTTTAATTTTTTTTAGTAAAGTCTCTTAATAATTATTAGGGTCATTTGAACTATTTTAGTGAAAAAATAATTAAAATTATTATTTTAATATATTTTTTATTAATCTTTTACTTAAAAAAAATGTTATATCTATTGTAATTATAAAATAAAATAAAAGTTATTGTTTGTTTATGTTTGACAAAAGAATGGTGTTGTTTAGGGTATCACTTAACTATTTAGTTTTAGAAAATAATTAAAATAATTAAAATTATTATTTTAATACATTTTTTTTATTAATCTTTTACTTATAAAAAGTTATATCTATTGTAATTATAAAATAAAATAAAAGTTATTGTTTGTTTATGTTTGACAAAAGAATGGTGTTGGTTAGGGTATCACTTAAGCTATTTAGTGTTAGAAAATAATTAAAATTATTATTTTAATACATTTTTTTTAATTAATCTTTTACTTATAAAAAGTTATATCTATTGTAATTATAAAATAAAATAAAAGTTATTGTTTATGTTTAACAAAAAGATTGGTGTTGTTTTAGGTATTATTTTTTAAATTTTTTTTTTAAGGAAGAATTCTAATTTTATTATTGAACTATAACAGAATATTTACGTATATCACTGAATTAATATTTGTTTGTTCATACCCTGTAGTTGAGTTTAATGTTCATATATATCACTGTTTAATAAAAACATCAAAATTTGTTAAGTTTTCCGTTAAACAATGACACGTGTGATTAACATGTCATTTTTTTAAAAATTAATATATATTATAATTTTATTTTTATTCATCATTTTTAAATAATAAAACTTTTATATTTTCGGAGTCATTAACTAAACAATTTAGACATTTTGAGAGAAATTAACAATAATTCATTTTTTTTAATAAATATATTTTTAACATATATTTTTATTAACGGATTTTATTATTTAGAAATGTTAATAAAAATAAAATTTGAAAATATATTAATTAAAAAAAAAAGTGAATTATTGTTAATACTCCTCAAAATTATAATTTGTTTGATTAATGCCTTTAAAAATATAAATTAAGTTTTATTATTTAAAAATAGTGAATAAAAATAAATATATATATATTATATATTAATTTTAAAAAATGATATGTCAATCACATGTGTAATCATTTAACAGAAAACTTAACGAGTTTAGATGTTTTTGTCCAGCAGTGACATAGTTGAACATTAAACTCAACTATAGTAGTATGTACGAACAAAAATTAGTTCAGTGATATACGTAAATATACAAGAAACTCTAGTTCAAATAGAAGTTGTCCCTTACTTCCCAATCTGCCCTGCCCAGTCATTTATTGTGACAATAGAGCTTACGTTCTAAGAAGAAAATAAAATGTTCGCTTCTTTCCGCCTTGATAAGCAAAACTCTTTGTAAGTAAACTCTCATGGCTAGTTAGTTGAAAAGCCTGGAGATGCATTTGCTTCCGCCTTCTCTTCAACATTCATGTTGATCCAGCCGAGGTAATGGAATAGGTTCATAATAAAATTGGCATTCTTCCCTTTTTTTTCTTGTTTTTTTTAATAAAAATGGAAAAAACTGTTTTTTATTTTTATCAAATTACCCTTTATCTCTCTACATTTTTATTTAATAATTAATTTATATTAAAAAAAAGTAAGGGATAATTTTAGTATTTTAAGAGATAAATAGATGGATTATGTTGTAGTTGGGTTTTGGAATAAAAATTAAGTTTTATCTCAATAACCTATGCATTAATCAAATAAGCCCTTTAATAATTATGAACACTTAGAGCTATTTTAGTGAGAAAAATAACACTTAAATTAAAGCCCACGGTGAGGATCGAACTCACGACCTTTCGCTTACGAAGCGAACGCAATACCACTATGCTACGGAGGCTTTTTGGTCAATTATTAGGGACGACAATTATAATTCGTCTTGCAGTTTTTGTACCATTCCTTGTTTGATCAGGGATAAGACTGAGATGATATTTGTGTTTCCACCTTGATTCTCCAATTAGATATTAAAATAATAGTTTTGAAGTAATAAAAAATATTGCTCAAATTCAATTCGGATATATATAATATTAAAATTTTCATTTATATAATTTTATAAAATAATTTTTTTTTTTAAATATGGTATAACAGTGCTCCTGAGGAATTTTCATACCACGCGAAGCAAGGATGCTAGTATTTTTTTTTCAAATTAAGGCAAACGTGATAAACGCATTCCCCACTCCAATCCACCTCAAAGTCCCCAGTGATGATCGAACTCACGACTTTTCGCTTACGAAGCGAGCGCAATACCACTTTGTTACGTAGGTTGTTTGGTCAGTTATTAAGGATGACAATTATAATTCGTCTCGCAGTTTTCGATCTGAAATGTCCTGTTCCTCAGATATATATAAATTAAAATTTTTGTTTATATAATTTTTCAAACAAACTTTTAATTTTTTAAAAATATGGTATAACGGTGCTCGGGAGGAATTTTCAAACCAAACGGAGTGAGGATGGTAGTAAAAAAATTCTGAAATAGATGGAGCGGAGATGATAGTAAATTTATTTTTCAAATTAGTAGAATAAGGAAAAGATGATAAACGCGTTCCCACTTCAATCAGTAAAAAAATTCTGAATTAGACGGAGCGGAGATGGTAGTAAATTATTTTTTCAAATTAGTAGAATAAGGCAAAGATGATAAACGCATTCTTTTAGCATATGAAGCAAACACAATACCACTATGCTAAAAAATTTGAACTAGACGGTGCTTCCAAATTCGTAGAATGAGACGAAGATGAGAAACGCATTCCTCACCCTAATTCTCCTTAAAGCCCTCGGTGAGGATCAAACTCACAACCTATTACTTACTAAGCGAATGCAATACCACTATACTATGGAGGCTAGTTGGTCAATTATTTGGGATGAAAATTACAATTTGTCTCTCAGTTTTCGATTTGAATTATACCCTTAAAAGCATGTTTTTTCCCATGTTCCTATCCCCAATTCTCCAATAAGATATTAAAAAAATGATTTTGAAGTAATTAAAAAAATATTGTTCAAATCCAACTCGGATATATATTATTAAAATTTGTGTTTATATAATTTTATCAAATAACATTTAATTTTTTTCAAAATATGGTATAACGTTGCTCTAGAGAAATTTTCAAACCAAATAGAGCGAGAATGGTAGTAAAAAATTCCAAATTAAACGAAGCGGAGATGGTAACCCACTTTAAAACCCCGGTGAGGATCAAACTCACAACCTTTGATTAGGAAACGTAATACCACTATGCTATGGAGACTATTTGGTCAATTATTAGGATGACAATTATAATTCGTCTTCCAGTTTTTGTTCTGAAATGTCCCGTTTGGAACATGTTTTTCCCGGTTTGATTAGGAATTAGACGGGGATGGTATTTGTGTTCCCCGCTTTGATTCTCTAATAAGATATTAAAAAATTAGTTTTAAAGTAAATAAAAAAATATTGCTCAAATCCAATTCGGATATATATAATATTAAAAATTTTGTTCATATAATTTTATCAAATAAACATTTTTTTTTTCAAAAGTATGGTATAACTATAGTTTTAAAATACGTGGTCCAACCGGTCCGATCGCGAAATACGAAATAGTTTATTTAACGCTCCGAATTTTGTCTTTAAAACGGTTACCTTTCGAACTGGTTAAAATCCGGTCCGACTGGACGGTTTAATCTGAAAATCAAACCGGTTATTTTTCGTTCGAAAGGATACGTTAGAAACTATTATTATTTAATTTATTTTCTATCTTTCATGATACAGAGCTCTCAGACAGATTTCTTTCTTTACTGATACAGAGCTTTCCTCCGGATCGAAAGAAGAAAGAGACAAATGTGATTTGTATCTTTAATCTTTCCTTAACTCACCTTTAAGTACTTTTCAAATTTAGATCCATCTCTTCCTTCAGATCAACCAGCAAATCAATTTACAATATAATGAGAAGGTACGGTAGGATTAGGATTCTTCAAGTTGAACATTTGATGGTAGAGATACTGTAGGATTAGGTGCTAATGTTTTTTTCTTTTAGGGTTCTTGGTAGAAGGAAGATTGAAAAGGCTTTACTTTACTTAAGGTTGTTTAATGAGAGAAATTATAAAGAGAATAAGCGACTGTGAATCTAATGCGTTTGGGTTTAGGAGAGAATAAGTATAAATTTGATGTGTTTGAGTTTAGAAGAGAATAAGTGCTGAGAATTTCGAATGATAGCTTCCACTCTAATCCACTCTGATACGGGAGCCATTACTTAATTTTGGTGAAGAAATATGACTGATTTATAAGTAATCTTGATGAAATAAGTTACAAGTGTTTATTATAATTTCTTTAAGGACAGTGAATCTCAACTCAGATCTTCTGCTACCGATTCCCGTGTTCCCTTGTTGTGGACCAATCAAATTGCAGCATTATTATTATATTAATAAATCAATCTGGGTAGGAGACAGAGGGAGGAAGAATCCGGAATCCGGATTTCATTCCGGGTTCACACCAGACGCCGTTAACGGAAGGACCTGTTAACGTCAGGAAATAATATAATATTCATATGATCCGGATAAGATATCTTCGCTCCGGGCACCATGTCAGAGGGAAGGGTGAGAAGTGAAGGAGCGAAGATTTCCCCGCCCAGGAGCCCTGACCCTCATGTAAACCCCCAACCCACCCATGAGAAGACCGCTTGCCTATCATGGAAATACACTTACCCGTGTATGTAAAGACCAAAATTAACATGGATTTTATATTTCCATTTATTAAATATTAATTCAATTAATTAAAGATGACATGCAGCGAACAAATATTCGCTCAAATTACTTCATTCTTATTTTATTTTTTTATTATTTTTTTTTTGCGGGGAGACGCTCAGGAGCGAAGACTTATTCGCTTCAATTAATTTTAATAAAAACCTTCATGTAAACCCTCCAACCCACCCATGAGAAGACCGCTTGCCTGTCATGTAAATACACTTACCCGTGTATGTAAAGACCAAAATAAACATGGATTTTATATTTTAATTCTTTAAATATTAATTCAATTTATTAAAAATCACATGCAGCAAACGAACAAATCTTCGCTTCAATTAATTCACTCTTATTTTATTTTTTATTAAATGTTACGAGCAAACGATTGGCATTATTAAATATCAATTAAATTTATTTCAAATAATATGAAGCGAATAAATATTCGCTTCGATTACTTCATTTTAGTTTTAATAATTTTTTTAAATTTTTATTTAACAGGAGATGATTTGTATCGAAGAAATATTCGCTTAAATTACATAATTTATTATTTTAAAAAATTTCAATATTAAATTTACGAGGATACTGTTTAAAACGAATAAATCTTCGTTTCAATTATTTTTAACCTGACGTTCATGTAAAACCCCTTTCCCTCCCATGAGAAGACCGATTACCTCTCATGTAAATACACTTAATGAGGGAATTTACATGCAGCGAATAAATCTTCGCTTCAAATAATTATTTTGATATTTAAAATAATTTATGAATTTTTTTACGAGGATACGATATAGAACGAATATTTCTTCGCTTCAATTACTTATTGTTATAATTTCAATTTCCCGCTACAATCTCACTCTACATCATTTTCATTTTCATAAGCAACTGTTCATATTCTTCTCTCTCTATCTCCCGGCGATCATCAAATATTCAACGTTGAAACCCTAGAGATTTCTTCTATTCTACAAGGATTTCTTCTGAAAATGTCAGAAAACCAAGACAACAACATGGAAGTGGATACCATTGACTCCTGAGAGGTCGTCTTGTCAGTTTGTAACAGCATAAACGAAAACGAAACTGCCCCCAATCCTGCATCCAACGTCAATCCCCGCAATAAACCAGAAAGGTAGGTTAATCTTATTGTGTTTATATATTTTCTACTAATTTTACACAAGTTTATTCCATTTATTTAGTTGAATACTGATTTATGCTATCCCACCAAAAATAATGACTTCGAGGTTTAATAACTTGGTTACATATGAAAGGAAGAGGAAGAGAAATACGAATACGAATACGAAGTCATCGACTGCTAAATCAGTTTCCACAGTTGCTGTCGAAGCTACTGATATTGCTGCAGGTACTACACATTTTGATGAGATTTTACCACCACCTTTTCCCAAAAAAAAAACAATGTTATTCCTACATCCACTCCACAAGTCGATAAAGAGTTATCAGCACCACCCCAGAAACCACTAATATTTCTCCGTGTACTACACCATTCGATGAAGATTTACCACCATCTCCCCAAAAAACCAAAACCATCAAAAAAAGGAAAGTGGCATTTCTAACAAGATCATCACCTCATGGCCTCGCTCAACTGATTCCTAAATTGAGCGTAGAACAGAGGGAAGCCGTGAAGCAAATCGGGTTTGGTTCTCTTCTTACAATGGGTGTCTCCAAGTGCCCGGGGCATTTTTCGAGACACGTAATCGAATCTTTTGACCCGGATAAGAGTTCTCTGGTATTGGCCAACGGTGAGGAGATCCTTATCGATGAAGATCTCGTATAGCTTGTGATGAACCTCCCTAGAGGGGCAATGAACGTAGTTGAGTCCGCTGGGGGGACAAGACTAAGGACCCTGATTTTTTTAATTTCTTGAGGGATTGGAAGACCAGATGGACCGGGGAAGACTCAAAAGCTCCTGAAACACTTTCTATGATACCCAAGATATTAAGTAACACAAGTGCAGACAACGATTTCAAAATCGACTTTGTTGTCTTTGTTGTCTCAAGTTTTTTATGTCCAGTTCAAAATTCACGAGCCAGGTAAACATGTATTCAAACCTATTATATATCTAATTGTTTTTGTGATTACTCACACATGTATTTTATTCATTTCAGGTTCAAAATTTTGAAATCCTTAATGGATGTTGATAATATAAAGGAGCTGAACTGGTGTCACTTCACACTACAACGATTGGTTGAAAGTGTAAGAAGTTGGAAAGAAAAAGCAAATAAAGATAAAAATCCATATTTTGATGGACCTATAACATTTTTATTGGTAAATAATTCATCTCTTGTATATGTTTTATAGGTATCAAATATTTACTAACATGTTTCCCATTCCCTTACTCTAGATTTGCTACTTAGATGGTGTTTTTGTGGAAGGTGTGCGTCTGCCTTATGAAAGGAAATTTCCAATAATCTCTTGTTGGGATGACGTCACAGTGTTAGAGTTTACCACCTTAGAAGGTCGTGCTAGTGATTTTGGGCTGGGCCGGGCAAGGGCGCGCCTAACAGATAAAGAACCGGAGAATCCAGTTGATTTGGTTGAAGTAAAAGAAGACGATGATGAGGTATGTGGAAACAAGAAATTAACTTACATTTGTCTATATTTTCTTGTTTTTAAGACTAATAAAATATGTTTGTCATAATCTACAGATGTTGACATCCAAAATCCTGCAAACTTTTAAAGATACAGCCCAACAGCTTAATTACCTATCAGGAGAGTTGGAGAAACGCAACAAAGCTGACTCACCCACTGTTGAACCAACTGATCAGGGTGAAGGAAAGGAACAGGCTGAGGTACACAAAGTTCAGTCACCCACTGTTAAAGACGATGATCAGGGTGAAGGGAAGGAACAGGTTGAGGAACACAAAGCTCAGTCGCCCACTGTTAAAGACGATGATCAGGGTGAAGGGAAGGAACAGGTTGAGGCTTCTAAAGCTGTTGAATCTTTTGAAGATGAAGATGATGGGGGGGGGATGAGTCAACATTAGAGACTATCCTAAGAGGAAGATCACAAAAATTCTTATGCACCTTCGATCCCCTTACATGAAAGAGGTTGCGGATAAGTTGGACCACAAAATAACCAACAAGGAACAAAGATTGGCCGATTTTGTGTTTGTTGAAGACCTGGCTGGAAGGTAAGTTACTTAGCATGCTTTTAGAAATTTTAAATATGAAAGTAGTTAGTTATGTTCTTCTAAATGAATCTATTTTGCAGCGACGTTCTGTACGAAGGTCCACCGGGTAATATCACCCGTAATCTATTTCAAACAATGAAACTGGGTGAAGAAATTGCGAGCAAAGTGGTGGACGCTTGGTCCATAATTGTGCACTACAAATGCCGTAGGTTGCCAAGGCATGAACCACGAATAATTTGTTTTTCATCAATATCACATTTAAGTGCTTCTCTTGTTTTGTGCTATGTATCCTTCAATGTTCATGACTTTGATACTCTACCCTTATTTTGCAGGTTAATCTGGAGTATGATTCCACCTTATTTTGCCAATCCCTTGAAGAAGACATGAGAAACTACCATTTCACAAAAGAAGACCTCATCTTTGCTGACCTGGTATGTACATATCCCTCAATTCTAAGTAACGAGTATGCAATCAAATAATAAATGTTTGTGTTCTTATTACAGATATTCCTACCTGTCGTCTATTGCAAACATTTCTTTCTTGTATGTGTGAATATTAAAGCCTCCCAAATCAATGTATTAGACAACTCCGGTCGTCCGCCTAAAATGAGAATTCTGGACAAGTATACCAATTTGAGGAAACAAGTCGATAGTTTTGGGACTTTCTTGGAAAGGCAAGGCCTAGAAAGAATTGCTTCCAAAGTTATAAAATACAGGATAACGACCCCAAAGCTGGACTGGGAAGACAAAACAAACAAGAAAGACTGTGGTGTATATTTAATGAGACATATGGAAACATATAGAGGAACGGTGAAGGATTGGGGTATTGACATCAACGGAAAAAATGTAAGTGTTATACCATATGTTAGTCTATGACATTTAATAATTTTAGATGTTCTTATACTTTCTCTTGTTCTTTTGAAGGCCGAAGAAGCTCTAAGTACGTTGAAGATCAAATATTTGTACAGAATTCTTATGTCTGAGCACAATGTCAATAGGTTTAAGTTAAAGAATGCAATTAGATCCAGATTTTAGAGATTTGTATGTGTTATACGGAATTATACTTGTACAGTAATTCTTATGTTTACACAGGTCAATTGACATTGGTGTAATAATGTACTTTATAGAATTAGAACTTATAATTTATTGATGTTTGATATGTCTTCTTGTACCCATATTTTTAAAATCTGAAACGAAGTTATTTTCGTAACTCTATGATTTCAAATTCTTAAACGAAGATATATTCTTAACTACATGTTTTCAAGTTCATAAACGAAGATATCTTCTTATGTGTTCTTGTGCCCATATTTTTAAAATCAGAAACGAAGATATCTTCTTAACTATATGTTTTCAAAAAATAAACGAAGACATCTTCTAATGTCTTCTTGTGCCCATATTTTTAAAATCAGAAACGAAGATATCTTCTTAACTATATGTTTTCAAAAAAATAAACGAAGATATCTTCTTAACTATATATTTTCAAATTCCTAACCAAAGATATCTTCTTATGATTTTTTTGGTACAAGACATATTTTTAAATTCATAAACGAAGATATCTTCTTCACTATATGTTTTCAAATTCATAAACGAAGATATCTTCTTAACTACATATTTTCAAATTCCTAAACGAAGATATCTTATTATGGTTTTTTTTGGTACAAGCCATATTTTTAAAATCAGAGACGAAGATATCTTCTTAACTATATGTTTTCAAATTCCTAAACGAAGATATCTTATTAACTATATATTTTCAAATTCCTAAACGAAAATATCTTATTGTGATTTTTTTTGGTACAAGCCATATTTTTAAAATCAGAGACGAAGATATCTTCTTAACTATATGTTTTCAAATTCCTAAACGAAGATATCTTCACAACATGTAATGCCCCTACCGGAGTTATGTAAGTATGTGAATTCATGAATGAAAAATCATTTATTACTTCAACTACTACTGATAAACATCATCACTCTCACACCCTCACTCTCACTCTCACACTCCACTCTCACCTCTCTTTCTGTTTTGACTGTCCTTCCCAAATCTCTCTCTACCGGTGTCTACACTAGATTCGTTCTCTTCATTCATTTAGTGTAATACTCATAAGATGGAGGTAGAGATGGACCCAGACATGCATAGCTTTGGTGAAAGTATCAAACAACCATTCAAAAGTCATTGCAGTTTTATCGTATAATAGAGCTGCACCAAAAATAATTGATTGTTTGTGATGATTCACACCTAAAAAAAGCACAACTGGACGACCTTCCTTATTCTTCTTGTAGGTGGTGTCAAAACTGACAACGTCTCCGAAGTATGAATAATCAGATCGCATGTTGGAATCACACCAAAAAATATTCGTTATCAAATCGTCCGCATCAAGTTGAAAAGCATTATAAAATTCTGAATCATTTGATTGTTTTTTCTGCAAATACTCTAATACACCCCCTGTTTCCCCAAAATTACAGTCTCTGGTTCTTTTCGTTCGCAGGTAATTTTTGTAATCCTCAAGAAGAAAACCTAGATTCTCCCTTCCACCGATTTGTTTAGACATTAGAGCATGTGATGCCTTAGGAGGAATTCACACGTTAGTGGCAATCTCGATATGTAAACCTGTAACTGCAGAAATATTCCTATGGCATCTATATAGGTGAGTTTTCTTTGGACTTGCAAGAGGATGACAATGCTCACTAATAAAATTTACCACTTGGAACTTTCCATTCTCTGCCCTCTTTATCCTCAATTTCGCTTCACAACCGAACCTCGTCAAAGAACGGCTACGTCTCACATAGACATCACGTTTGTCTTTTACCAGTTCACCCTGTGCACTAAAACAAAAAACTCTATCCAGTATTTTACCATCGTTGTCAACATGTTTTGAACTGCGCCTTATACCAAATCCTATTAGTTTAGCGTATGCTAAATAGAATACGTAGTATTCTTCTTCACTCTCAAATTTCCTACCTAAATGTGGAATTAAGTTGGCTTCGATGTCCTCCAAAGGTTGGCCGTTTTCATCGAAATTCAATTGACGACGACAACTAGCAGATTCTCTGTTAAATTTGAGAACACGTGGAAAATAAATCTTCAACTAACCAAAACTTGTAGATGATTGTAAAATGAAGGCAATATAAGCGAAGAGCGCTTCACTTCACTATTATTCACATTGAAATATTAGGCGAAGAGAGTTTCGCTTTAAAAGCTATTATCAAAAATCCTATAAGTGAAGAGATCTTCGTTTAAATATGAACGAAAAAAATTAAAGAAGTTAAATAATATACCTTAAATCATTAATATCATTCTCGTTCATATCATTCTCGCTCATGTGTATTCCTTCCTGATAATCAACAAGAACAGAACATTTCATGTCGAGTATTCAAAAAACATAAAAAACGTTGTGACGAAAAGTATAGAAGGTAGATGACATTCAAAAACATACCATTTTAATTTAGGAAGATGAATTGATATTATAATGAACTCTCCGGCGAAGGAGAGGTTGATGGTAGACAATGGAGTATAACTCCGGCAAAGAAATTGTCGACTGCTTCTCGTACAGGTGAGAGAGAAAATAGTACAAACTTTGTCTAGCTTAGCAGCATGGCTTGTTGCCATGCAGCATTTAATGAAAAGGTGGTGTTAGGTGGCGGTGATGTGACTTGATAAAAAAAAAATTTCATTTTAATAATTAAATGAATAAAATTATTATGAATTAATATTAATCAATCAATCAATCAGAAAGCGAAGATTGCTTCACAATATTATTTTGACAATTGTTTTAAAAATATTACTTTGACAATTGTTTTAAAACATATATAAATTTATCACATTAGGGGCGCTTAAGTTACATAGATTGTTATGTATTAATAAATGGATAAAAATTTATACTTCAATTTATACATTATTTCATGTTTCAAGATTTCGTTTAATATAATGCTGTTGTTTAAAAAAAATACAATTCTAAGAACAAAAAAGAGAAATCTGAAATCAAAAATAACATTAACAAATTCAAGAATGCCAAATATTCAAATATTCAGTAACAAATTCAACCAACACATGTCTATATAAACAAAGGCTGCAAATCACAAGCAACAATGGATTCAAGCAAGCTTGTGTGAGGAACACCAAATACATCCAAATATATCGTCAAAGGATTCACTGCCTCAAATACCCAAACAAGTTCATTAACATCGTGCCGAGACTTGTCGTATACAACTATAGTTTTGTCTTCCTCGGGCTCAACACATGGATTCTCCATTTCTTTAGTCGTACCTCCTCCAGCAATTACAAACCCCATAAGATCCTGTTTGTAAGCCGGGATGAATTCCCCTACAAATATAAAGGTGTAACTGTCGAACAGTTTCGGCAGCTGAAAGAAAATACAAAACATTTTTAGTAATCATGGAGAATTAAATATCATATGGAGGAGGAGTAGGAATCAGACAAAACTTACATTGTTCAAATACCGCATTCTGCCAGCTCTTGGATCGCCCACAGTCCCATGATTATCTCGCTGCACCTCGTACGGTTCCTCGTCCACGTAACATTTAGATCTGATTGATGATTTTATCCCTATACAAAAGCAATTGGTATTTTTAGTTTCATATATGTGAAAATGAATATTGAGTTAAGAGTAAAGAGTTAAGAATAACAGAGTCTCACAATCAATGGTAAGGACCCAACTCCCGTTCAATATTGCCTTCAATACTTTGATAGTGCGACCGCATCCACCATTAGCATCGGTGGATGATATGACGTGGGTGACATCGTCTCGCCACCTCATTGTCACCGTGGCACCACATGTGTTAGCATATTGTTGCATCAAGTGTTGTTTAAGAACAATCATAAATATTTCAGATAAATAGGATGAAAACTTAAACAATATGGAAAAAAAGGGATATATGTCAAGAATAGTACTATATCTTCACTTGTTAATTGATTTGGGCATAAAATTCAGTCTTTGCCAAAGTTTAGGACGGATGCTTTTGCGGTTTCCTGCACATGCATGAAAAAAAGTCTTTGTTAGTATTCACTAGGGTTTCATGGAAATAATATCCTAAACCCTAACACTAGGTAAGTTTTCCTAAATACGATGGATTTTCATTGAACGTGACATTTTGAGAGTAAGGTTTCTTAAAGATTAACGAGACAACGACATCACATAACATAATCTAGGGTTTAGTGGTTTCATAATCCTAAATATGAAAAGTTACTATTTAGGAGTACGTACCATTGTGGAGACGTGAAGATGTTGCTTCTGGTCTAGTCGACGGGGAGCCGGTTGCGAATCGCCGTGAAAGGAGGCAGGAAGAGAGAGAGATGAATCGAGCGGAAATAATTATAAAATAATCATATTAGGGTGTATATATATTCATGGAACCTGGGCGAACAAGTCTTCTCTCGAAAAACGACTATTCATTCCATTTCACATGACACCTGGACCAGGGGCGAATAAGTGTTCTCTCGAAAAGCGACTATTCAATCCATTTTACATGGAACATGGTCTAGGCGAACAAATATTCTCTCACAAAGCGTCTATTCATTCCATTGAATCTGGGCGAAGGGGTATTCTCTATGAAAATCAATTAATTAAAGCGAATAAGTCTTCGCTCCTGAGCGTCTCCCCGCAAAAAAAAATTAATAAATAAAAAAAAATAAGAGTGAAGTAATTGAAGCGAAGATTTGTTCGTTTGCTGCATGTGATTTTTAATAAATTGAATTAATATTTAATAAACGGAAATATAAAATCCATGTAATTTTGGTCTTTACATATACGGGTAAGTGTATTTACATAACAGGTAAGCGGTCTTCTCATGGGTGAGTTGGGAGGTTTACATGAAGGTTTTTATTAAAATTAATTGAAGCGAATAAGTCTTCGCTCCTGAGCGTCTCCCCGCAAAAAAAATTAATAAATAAAAAAAAATAAGAGTGAAGTAATTGAAGCGAAGATTTGTTCGTTTGCTGAATGTGATTTTTAATAAATTGAATTAATATTTAATTAACGGAAATATAAAATCCATGTAATTTTGGTCTTTACATACACGGGTAAGTGTATTTACATGACAGGTAAGTGGTCTTCTCATGGGTGAGTTGGGGGGTTTACATGAAGGTTTTATTAAAATTAATTGAAGTGAATAAGTCTTCGCTCCTGAGCGTCTCCCCGCAAAAAGAATTAATAAAAAAAAAAAAATAAGAGTGAAGTAATTGAAGCGAAGATTTGTTCGTTTGCTGCATGTGATTTTTAATAAATTTAATTAATATTTAAATAATTAAAATATAAAATCCATGTTTATTTTGGTCTTTACATACACGGGTAAATGTATTTACATGACAGGCAAGTGGTCTTCTCATGGGTGGGTTGGGGGGTTTACATGAAGGTTTTATTAAAATTAATTGAATCGAATAAGTCTTCGCTCCTGAGCGTCTCCCCGCAAAAAAAATTAATAAAAAAATAAAATAAGAATGAAGTAATTTGAGCGAATATTTGTTCGATGCATGTTATCTTTAATTAATTGAATTAATATTTAATAAATGGAAATATAAAATCCATGTTAATTTTGGTCTTTACATACACGGGTAAGTGTATTTCCATGACAAGCAAGCGGTCTTCTCATGGGTGGGTTGGGGGGTTTACATGAGGGTCAGGGCTCCTAGGCGGGGAAATCTTCGCTCTTCACTTCTCACCCTTCCCT
Source organism: Impatiens glandulifera (assembly GCF_907164915.1). Taxonomy (NCBI): domain Eukaryota; kingdom Viridiplantae; phylum Streptophyta; class Magnoliopsida; order Ericales; family Balsaminaceae; genus Impatiens; species Impatiens glandulifera. The sequence continues at coordinate 161,761,778 of NC_061862.1, read as the reverse complement.
CTGACATGGTGCCCGGAGCGAAGATATTTTATCCGGATCATATGAATATTATATTATTTCTTGACGTTAACAGGCCATTCTGTTAACGGCGTCTGGTGTGAACCCGGAATGAAACCCGGATTCCGGATTCTCCCTCCCTCCGTCTCCTACCCAGATTGATTTATTAATATAATAATAATGCTGCAATTTGATTGGTCCGCAACAGGGGAACACGGGAATCGGTAGTAGAAGATCTGAGTTGAGTGAATCTGTGCTGAAAATGAAAAACCTGATGAGTTAATAAACATATCAAAGATTACAAATTATTTAGTCAATATTGTTAATAAACCGATCAAATTTAGTCAATATTGTTATTAATTATTTATTTAAAAATAAATAAAAAAATCCGGTTCAACCGATTAGACCGAAGTACTCCAAAAAATCCGGATAACTATTATAATTCTGAATTAGACGGAACGGGGATGGTATTAAAAAAACTTCAAAATTAGTAGAATGAGGCAAAAATAATAAACGCATTTCCCACTCTAATCCACCTTAAATCCCCTCGGTGAGGATCAAACTCACAACCTTTCGATTACGAAGCAAACGTTTAGTTGATTATTAGGGATGACAATTATAATTCGCCTCGCAAGTTTTTTATCTAAATTCCGTTACCCAGCTCTAGAGAGTTTGATATATATAATATTAAAAATTCCGTTTATGTAATTTTGTCAAAAAAAACTTATTTTTTTAAAAATATATAGTATAACGGTGCTACACGGAGATTCTCTGAAATTGAGATGGACCGAGCTCACATGGGCTGCCTACGTATCTCGATTTGGGAATGAGGTACAAAGTTCGATGACTCTAATCGGAGTTTTGTTTTTGTTGTTTTGCTATTTCAAACACATTCTTTTTTGGAACTTACAAGTATGGGTTCAACTCTGTTTGTACCCACTCTGATTATGTCTTTCACATTTTCAATGTAAATCGAAACTAAGGAACATAACGCTCCAACTGTTTTCAGAGAGTCGTTGGCTACTCTCATGTTCTTCAAATACTCCCTATTCGGGCATTTGGTTGGTTCCCACATGAGCATCATGGCGGACAGCTTGAGCGGGCAAGTACTCCTCAATGTTACTAAGGTGAGTCCTTTGCGCTTCTTCCTGTCTTTCCAGATTGATTCTACATAAGCGCTATGGGATAAATGTTGTTTAAAGGGTATTTGACGACATTGTCCTTGCGGAATAAAAGCTAGTAGAATTATAACATATGGGGAGGGATAAAGTCGAGGGTTCGCTTTCTATTGGTGCCCATGGTCTATGTTTTCGATGGAGAGACATAGGGACGATGAGGGAAATTCTTTTGAATGCACATTTTGTACCCTCCCTTGTGATTACGTTACATTTAACATCAAATCAATTAAATAAATACAAAATATATTTAGATATAATGATAATTATTATTCTATGATTTACTATCCTATTTGAAAATTAAGATTATATGCAAATGTCATAATATTATTTATTATTTTTTAAATGTAACTTTTATAACCAAAAAAAAAAAATGTATGGAAAAGCTAAGAAAACCACAAGTAGTTATGTGAATTCTACAAGGCTTATAGTGGTCAGATTCGGCCCCTTTAAAAGCTCAACATACCTAAACCAAAAGAACTCTCTGAACAAACTTCTTCGCATTCCTCGCCGCCGCAAAATATGCCAGTCCAAGACCTTCAAAAGCCTTCTCCGGCGACACAAGCTATCGAAAACGTCGTCGACGACGCCGAAGAATCCGGCGTCTGGTCTCAGATCAAAGCCGAAGCCCGCAGAGATGCCGAATCAGAGCCAGCTTTAGCAAGTTACCTCTATTCCACAATCCTATCCCACTCCTCCCTTGCCGGATCTCTCTCATTCCATCTCGGAAACAAGTTATGTTCATCCACCCTCCTCTCAACTCTCCTCTACGATCTCTTCCTCAGCGTCTTATCAACCGACGCTTCCCTACGTGCAGCGGCTGTCGCAGATTTACGCGCCGCCCGTCAACGTGATCCAGCTTGCACCTCGTTTTCTCACTGCCTTCTAAACTACAAAGGATTTCTCGCGATTCAAGCTCAAAGGGTTGCACACAAGATGTGGACCCAGAATCGAAAACCCCTTTCTCTTGCGGTTCAATCTCGAATCGCCGATGTGTTTTCCGTGGATATTCATCCGGCTGCACGGATTGGAAAAGGGGTGTTGTTGGATCATGCGACGGGTGTTGTGATTGGAGAGACGGCAGTAATTGGGAATAATGTTTCGATTCTTCATCATGTTACGCTTGGTGGTACAGGAAAACAGGGAGGTGATCGGCATCCGAAAATTGGGGATGGGGTTTTGATCGGTGCGGGTGCGACTATATTGGGTAATGTTAGAATTGGGGAAGGAGCGAAGATCGGTGCGGGTTCGTTGGTTTTGATTGATGTGCCGCCGTGGACGACGGCGGTGGGAAATCCGGCGAGGTTAGTGGGTGGGAAAGATAAGCCTAATGTACATGCGGATGTACCAGGAGAATCTATGGACCATACCTCTTTTATTTCTATGTGGTCTGATTTTGTCATCTGATTTTATGGACGGTTGTGATTGGATCTACACATTGTGTTTGTTTGAGTTTGGGGGTATTATAGTAGTGCTGAACCCAGTTTTTTTTTTTTTTTTTTTTTTAATTTAGTAATTGTGTATGCTCTTCTTATCTTATCTTATGGAATAAATATGACTGAGTCACACGATTTATTTCTGATTCTACTGTTATTAAATTAAACTTTCTCGTTTTGATAACAAAGTGTTTAGATCATCTTTAGTAAACTTCGTTAACATATTATTTTTATTTTGTGAATTTTCACCATAAAATACATGATAATAATATATATATATATATATATATATATATATATATATATATATATATATATTTACGTAAAATTTAAGTTCACTCAAACTCTAATTCTTATATCCGTCCCAGCATGTAATGAATTTCTTCATATCTCGGTTCGTTCGGTTATCAATTATAATGTGGAATGTTGATCTCTTACGTAACTTATTTGGTCATAATGGGGATTGTTGATCTCTTACGTAACTTATTTGAGAATTAACTTACAAACTTTGTCACTAAACTCTCTATTAGTTTCTTCTCTCAAGCCAATAAATTCATTTGGAATGACACCTCAAATTAAATTTACACAACTAGCTCGGGTTATAGTATTGTCTTTAAAAGTTTTGTATCGGATAAATCTAACATCTTCACAGGTTAATCCAAAACTTTAAAATTTAATTTGGAAGAATAATTTCCCAATTTTTTTTTTATGAAAAACATGCCACAATGCTCGTCCATCACAAAAAAATGTTTTAAAATGATATTTATCCTTCTCCTATATGTCATATGTGTTCTACTTCTATTAAGACAATGAAACAACAACACATTACTATTATGTCAAGAAAATCAAAATCATAGAACATGGTTATTGTTTGGTACTCATATTTCTGATATATTTATTAGGAGATTTAATGTGTCTTCTGAAACAACTCTTAATAATCAAACTAAAACTCATATAAAAGTTTTAAAATTAATTTTTTTGCTACCATTTTTTGGAATGGGTGAAAGAATAAAAATTACTCATTATTTGATTAAAATAAATGTTTTTTTTTCTATTTACAATGTGAGCCTTAAAAAAGTTTGAGATTTTTCAATTGTAGGATTTTAATTCTCCTTCAATACAGATCAACTTGGGAGCTAGAGAATGTTAGATTCCTCTATAATCAAGATGGACAAAATTTAACATTATTGCCTCTTACATTGGTTGGTGATGAATCGAAAGTCTCAACTAAAATCCTTGTTAGGGATCACTTGGAAAGAACAATTTGTGTCTTTGCACACAATTTTAGAATCGTATCTCCTAAGACAACGGAGGCAATGTCCATACGTTATTCAATGTCTTTTGCCATCGACAAACAGTGACAAAATGTGATTTTTTAATCAGATGTTAAAGAGGTAGTAAGCTTTGTCACTAAACTCCTTATTAATTTATTGTCTCATGGTAATAAATGCATTTGAAATGACACCTCAATTAGATACACAACTAGTTCGGGTTATATTATGATAAGTCTAACTTTTCATCTTCATATGTTAATCATAAATTTTGAAATTTAATTTGGAAGATTCATTTTCCCCAAAATTCATTTTTTTTTTTTTTTTTTTTTTTTTTTTGTAGGAAAACATGCCACAATGCCATTCCCACCGCAGAAAACTGTTTTAAAATAAAATTGTATCATTCTCCCATCTATTATATTTACTCTACCTCTATTGAGACAATGGAACACGTATTACTATTATGTCAAAAAAATCATAGAACTTAAAAATTACTATTACTAGTCTTTGTTTGGTACTTATATTTTTGAGTACGTTTAATAATCCATCTAAACCTCACATAAAAATTTCAGAAATAGTATTTTTGCTACCGTATGTTGGAATATGTGAAAGAATAGAAATTACTCATTATTTGATAAAAATAAATGTCTTGTATTTATTTAGAATGTGAGCCTTAAAGAAGTTAAGAGATTTTTTCATTTGTGAGAATTTTGATTCTCCTTCAAATATGCATATTAACTTGGGAGTTAGAGAATGTTTTGCATTCATCCAGAATTAAGATGAACAAAAATAACATGTATGCCTCTTATCTTGTTAATGGATCCAAAACCTCAACTAGAATCATTGTTCAGATCACATGGCAAGACTAATTCGCGTCCTTGCACACAATTTAGAAGCCTCTCTTCTGCGACAATAGATGTAATGGTCATACGATATGCAAGTGTTTTGTCATCTACAACTAATGGCAAAATGTGAATATTGAATTAGATGCTAAATAGGCTGTATCATCTATTATTGACTCTTCAATTTTTGATGTCATTGGAGTCTTGATCCAATCAGTTTGTCACACACAATGCCAACAAACCCACAATTGTTGATATTATTTTTTTTCATTATCATTTTTTTTGTTATATATAATAGTACATTTAAAGCGTTTGTTTTGTAATGAATTTTCACTATTTTGTAAAAAAAAACTGATGTTTTTATTGTTTACAGAAATAAATAAATAAGAGATTCCAAATGAAAATAATCTGATATTTATAAGCTTATTTGAATAATTAAGATACATATTTTGTGGAGACTCTTAGTTGTAGAGCACATAATAAGTTCATCCTCAAAGTTATAGGATCTGAGACTCGAGATTAAACAAAAACTAAGATACATGCATATTTCAAATTGTTAAATTGAGTCTTGGGCATGGAGGCATCCTATCGAGCAACCTAACTTCGGTGGTGATTGAATGTAGTAGTGCCTCTTCTTCTTGTTCCAAGCTGATCTTATGAATTAAGAAGAGCAAAACCCTCTCCAATTCTTCTCCATCATTCCACTCATGCACCTCTGCCTTGACAAGCATCCGGTTCTTGCAAATCAAATCCCAAACAGGGAAGTTCTTCCTTGGCATCATGAAATCAACTCCTTCTCTCAATCTCAAACTCGGGCAAAAGTCTCCAGCTCCATCACCAAGATAGATGATCCTCTTCTTCTTCATAGACATCTCTTCCTCCACTAATGAAGCTTGCATTTTCTCTATTATCTTACCCTACATTACCCAATATCATTTTTTATCAATATCAATTATATAAAAGACTAATGAAAGAGGATTATGATGATGATGATACCTTGCACATGTTTGGTGGGCAAAGATCGCAGCCATGAGAGCAAGAATGAAAATCATGATAAGGAGAAATCCTTAATCTTCCCTCATCATCAACGTAGCCGGGATTCGTATTGATCTCCGAAAAACATTGACGAATCCCGAGACTGTTCAGAATGGTTTCGATAAAGAACAAATTGGCATCACTTACTACCCTCAAATCACACCTATAATAAGTAACCACATTTGTTAGCAATTATAGATCTGAATGTTTTCTTTCTTGACAGAAGAATTTACTAAATACATACCCCAGAGCATAAGCGGTTCTGATTGCGGGAATGACGCGGGGATGTATCGGAGAACGGCTGAGCACATTGACAATATCGGCAATGGTTTTCCCACGTGAATGAAGCTCATTCATCATCACATCCTGTTGTTAGAGAGTCAAGAAATTAGTAATTAGAATTTAAACAAATAGAACCGTAATTGGTAGTCTAGTAGAAAGAATCGACCTAAGATAGAGATAAAAGTACGTACCATGAGGGTGTTCCAAGGCATGGTGGGAAGGAGTTGATTGAACAAATCGGTAGCACCCAATTCATCGACGACCCAATTGTCGCTGTCTAGTTCTATGATGGTCTTGTCGAAGTCGAACACAATTACAATGTCTTCCATATCTCCAAAGCACAAAACAGGTTATTATGTGTGATTTTTAGATGCTTATATAAATAGATAATGAAATCAATTATATATATATATAGGAGAAACAAAATAGAATCCTAGTTCCTAGTTGGATTTGAAGATAGAAAAGATGCCAAAGGAATATTACCCAACCACAAATAGAATCCACTTTTTTTTCTCATGCAGTTTAATGCGGTTTCTTCTTTACCGTAGATTTCTCTAATCCGACGGTGTGCTTTTGTGCATTTCAAGTACAGTTAGAAACTGCATGCCGAATATTCGCATTTTTAGTTTAATCAAGAAAATTAAATATAAATTCGATACTTTTTTCATTCTCTAGAATCTGAAAATTTGGTGGAAGCATATTCTGGGGATGCCGTGCAAAATTGATGCCAATTTATTTATGGAATTATCCAAAGTTATATTCTTTTTAATTGATTTAGAATATTAGTTCCATATATTATTCCTTTTAAATTCTTATTACACTTCATTCACAAAAGGTAAATTATTTAAATTGTAAAAAAATATATATATATATATATTTGTTTGAAGTTGAACTCTGATTTGTTCACAACTTTTTTTCTTTATATAAATATTGGCTGGTTTGAGAACGCTAAATAATATTCAAATATAGTGTAATTGGATAAGATATAAATATTTTTTTAGTTTATATGTATGCATATAGTTTTAATTTTTAAAATTATTATTTATTTTTATTATTCAACAAATTATATCACACTGTTTTTTTTTACAAACATAATTTTAAAAATATTAAATATCTAAAATGTTCTTTTTAAATTGAGATATATCCCTTTTTATATATTTATAAATATTTTTACATTATTTTTTTAAAACGTTAGATTAAACTAATATTTATATATTTGGTCTTATCTATTGTCATGTACTTGGTGATGATCATCAAATCTTTTTTTTAAATACAATTATATATAGTTAATCAACTTTAATAATTATATCATTTTAATTATTTGATTCATAAACCTTGTATTAATAATAATATAAGTAGATAATATTTTTAGTATATTTTTAATCTTTTTCAATTAAAATTGTATATAATTTGTTTTATTTTGTAATATTAAGGATATGTATAAATACATTTTTAATTAATGGGTCTGGAGCTAGGCCCATTTAAAACTGCCTAAAATATAATAAAACTATTTCCAAACATAAATGGATTGTGAGCATTTAGATTGAGATTTGGAGGATTTTGTATTTTATCTAAACAACAATTTTAAAAATAAAAATCTCATATATCATATGATGAGCGATAAAAGGGAAATTTTTGGGAGAGGGAACGTGGCAATTTATTATTTGAAAAAATAAAAATAAAATGTGAAGAGAAAAAAAAAAGAGTTTATATATATATAATATTATATATATATATATATATATATATTTAAATATATAATATATAATAAGATTTTTTATTTATAAATCACTTTATTAATTACATTGAGTTTATTATATTTTTTATAAAAATAAATATATAAAATTAGTAAAAATGAGATTAGTTAGTATTAATTTACTCAGTAATCTATTATCAACTATGATTAGATTTGTGTTTCTGGAGAAGAAATCGGGTCTGAAATGGAAGAATAACCTATAAATGTTAGTATTTTAGATCAATAAGTACTACCCTATCTTAGGTTGCTCTACCCACAATTCTCATTATTAGTCTTTTATTATATACAACATTATTTTAACTTTTTTATAAAAAAAATTCAAATATTAATTTAATAAATAATTTTATATATACATCATTTGTATTAATTATTTTATATATTTTATTAATATATAACTAAAATTTCAAAATAATTTACTATTTTTATACATCTTCTCTATTTTAGGGAATCGAATCCTAAAATTATGTCTGTTTTCGGGACAAAGTGCATATTAAAAAAGAATGAGAATCGATCGAGGGAACCATGGTTTGAATTGAAAGTGATGTTAATGTTAGGATTTGTATCTCCCAAATTCAACCTGCTTGAAAATAATCTGTAAAAACACAAGAAAGAAGAACACAAGAACACACAGATTTATAGTGGTTCACTCAAATTGAGCTACATCCACTTCAGCCACCACCAAATTTACTATGAAGGAGAAGGAATACAGAGTTTTTGCCTCACACTTTATCTCTCTAGAATTCTGTCTCAAAAATGTAAACCCTTAATAATCACATATTTATAGGATAAACATTCAGGTAATAAACCTAAATAACTTTGGTCAGGCCCAAGCCCAAAACCAAAAAGAAAACCCAATAAACTCTAATTAACAATGTAGAGTTTATTATAAGTGTAGGCTCCATAACTCAACAATCTCCCACTTGGAGACTAACTTCATCATCTCTCAATCGGTAGTGGCTTTCCATTCGGTGTCTTAACGAAGAAGACCAACTGAAGTTGCACACAACTTCAGTTTCTCATTTGTCACAGCTTTCATCAACATATCAGATGGATTCTCACTCCCGGGAATCTTCTCAAGAGCTAATATTCCATCTTCTAAAGTTGACCGGATGAAATGATAATGAACCTGTATATGTTTCGTCCTGCCATGATAAACAGGATTCTTTGCCAAATGAATGGCACTCTGACTGTCGCATCGTAACACACTTCCCTCGTAGTCTTGACCCAATTCTCGCAAAAAGGGTTGTAACCACATCATCTCCTTAGCAGCTTATGTCATAGCAACATACTCTGCCTCACAACTAGAAATAGCAACAATCTTCTGTAATTTTGAAACCCAACTGATTGCAGTACCTCCCAGAGTATAAATGTACCCTGTTGTGCTCTTCCTACTATCAACATCACCACCATTGTCAGCATCAACATATCCTTCCAAACCCATATTAGACTTTCGAAAACACAAAGCAAGACCCATACTTCCTCTTAAGTATCGTAGTATCCACTTTACTACTTTCCAATGTTGTCTACCCGGATTGCTCATGAATCTGCTAACAACTCCCACTGCATGTGCTATGTCTGGTCTTGTGCAAACCATCGCATACATATTACAACCAATGGCAGAGGCATACAGAACAGTTGCCATGTAATTTTTCTCCTCCTCTATTGAAGGCGACTGATCTTTAGATAGTCTGAAGTGACTAGCTAAGGGGTAGTAACTAGTTTTGCATCATACAAGTTGAACCTACTAAGAACTTTCTTCACATATTCTTCTTGTGAAAGCTTAAGAACTTCTTCATCCCTGAAAATTCTCATCCCAAGGATTTGTTTTGCAGCACCCAAATCCTTCATTACAAAATTTTCAGACAACTCTTTCTTAAGCTTGTTAATCTCATACAAGCTTTCTCCAGCAATCAACATGTCATCAACGTAGAGGATTAGAATAATGTACAATTTATCAAACCTCTTGATATAGCAACAATGATCAGCTTCACACCTCAAAAAATTGTTACTTTTCATGAAGCTATCGAACTTCTTGTACCATTGCCTTGGAGCCTGTTTCAAACCATACAGACTCTTCTGAAGCTTACACACAAGTTCATCTTTTCCTTTGATTTCAAATCCTTCTGGTTGTCGCATATAAATTTCTTCATCTAGATCAACATGAAGAAAAGCAGTTTTGACATCCATTTGTTGAAGATGAAGGTCTTCTTTCACAACCAAACTCAAAATAGTTCTGATTGTCATCAATTTAAATACTGGAGAGAAGATTTCATTGTAGTCAATACCTTCTTTCTGTTGAAATCCTTTCACAACCAACCTTGCCTTGTACCTCATGGTTTTATCATGTTCTTCTTTAATCCTGAAGATCCATTTGTTGTGAAGTGTTTTCTTTCCCTTTGGTAGCTCAGTGAGCTCCCAAGTCTGATTCAACATCAAAGAGTCCATCTCATCTTTCATCGTAGACTCCCACTTAACCCATTCATCAGATTGTATTGCTTCCTCATAGCATTCAGGTTCACCTCTATCTGTCAACAAGATATAGTTCAGAGATGGAGACCACCTATCAACTGGTTTTCGATTTCTTGATGATCTTCTCAACTGTATAACCGGTGTTTGCTGATTACCTCTAGAGCCACGTTCTCAATGATTTCATCTTCAACAACACATTGTTCTTCTTCGACAGTCGGTATATATTCAGCTGAAAAATCTCTCAAATCGACTATACCAGTCTCTTCCAACTTGGAATCACCATCTGATGTCTTCCCAACACAATCTTTGTAGAGAACCTGTTCATTGAAGATAACATTTCTGCTACGAATGATCTTCCGATTTTGATTATCCCAGAAACGATAACCAAACTCGATATCACCATAACCAATGAAAAAACATTTATTAGACTTTGGATCAAGCTTGCTCCTATCACATTCATTAATATGAACATATGATAAACAACCAAACACTTTCAAATAAGAAAGATTTACCTTTTTATTGCTCCAAGCTTCTTCAGGAATTCTGAATTCAAGAGGAACAGAGGGTCCCCTGTTTATCAAATAGGCAGCAGTATTAATAGCTTCTGCCTAGAAGGTTTTATGCAGCACTGCATGCAATCTCATGCTTCTAGCACGCTCGTTCAATGTTCGATTCATTCGTTCAGCTACTCCATTCTTTTGAGGTGTTCGGGGAACAGTCTTCACCATACTGATCTCATTCACAGCACAATATTTTTTGAAATCTAGATTGATATATTCACCTCTATTGTCGGATCTCAAACACTTAACTTTCTGATTTGTTTCATTTTCAACCAAAGCCTTCCACTTCTTGAAAATAGCAAATACTTCAGACTTGTGCTTCATAAAGTAAACCCATACTTTTCTTGTTGAATCGTCTATAAAAGTCACATAGTAGTATGATCCGCCAATAGAAGAAACAGGTGCAGGTCCCCACACATCAGTGTGTACCAACTCTAGTCTTTCTTTCTTGAGCTCATTCCCAATCTTTAAGAAACTCACCCGTTTCTGTTTTCCAAGAATGCAGTTTTCACATAACTGATGTTCAACAGACTTCAGTTCTGGAATCTGTCCATTCTTCAAAAGAATTGTCATCCCTTTTTCACTCATATGGCCCAACCTGCAATGCCACAACTCACTGTTCTTCGAGTTATCAACTACAGCAGCAACTGTTTCTCTGCAAGTTGAAGACGTGTATAACGTTCCAGTTTTATGACCTCGAGCAACAACAATTGCTCCTTTAGTCACCTTCCACGCACCATTTCCACAACTGAAATTGTGACCTTCTTCATTAAGTTGTGTAACAGAAATCAGATTGCGCATTAAACCTGGAATGTGTCTCACCTTATTAATCTTTCAAACAGAACCATTTGCCATCTTCAATTTGATGTCCCCCATGCCAACAATATCCAGTGGCTCACCATCTGCGAGATAAACTTTCCCACAGTTTCCAGCCACATAATTCTCCATTAATTCTTTGTGGGCAGTGGTGTGGAAAGACGCTCCTGAGTCCAAAACCCATGAATCTATCGGGCTATCAACAGACAGAAGTAACGCATCAGTGACAGATTCTGTAACAACGTTGGCTGCATCATTTTTATCATCACCGTTTTTTCTTCGGTGCTTTGCAGTTCCTCTTCAAATGACCTTGTTTACCATAATTCCAGCACTCAAATGTCCTCCCAGACTTGGACTGACTCCTCCTGCTTCTTGACATAGATTTGCTCTTACCTCGGTTGAAATTTCTATCATTACCTCTTCCCCTGTTTTCCACATTCAGAGCAGAACCTTTGAATGTTTCACCAGAATCAATTTTACGAACCTCTTCAGCAAGAATATATGATCTCTAACTTCAATAAATTTCAGTTTAGCATTTCCAACTGAATTACTAATTGCTGCCCTTATAGGTTCCCAACTATTTGGTAGAGATGCTAACAAAATTAAGGCATTAACTTCATCCCCAAAATCAATCTCAACAGATAGCAATTGATTCACAATTGTATTGAATTCATTCAAATGAGTAGTGACAGAAGTACCATCAACCATTCTTAAGTAAAATAGTCTTTTCATTAAGTGTACCTTGTTGTTAGCAGATGGTTTCTCATACATATCAGAAAGAGTTTTCATCAGACCCATGGTGGTCTTCTCCTTTGCTACATTGTGAGCAACCGTCTTGGCTAACGTCAATCGAACAACTCCCAAAACCTGTCTATCAAGGAGTTTCCATTCAGCTTCATCCATCTTCTCTGGTTTCTCACTCAAAAGAACATGAATCTTCTTTCCATAGAGATAATCTTCAATCTGCATTCTCCAGAAGGCATAATCTGTCCCATCAAATCTTCCAATCCCATGTCCTATACTGTTCTCACTTGCCATTGTTTCCAATGCTCAGATCTAGCCTAGCTGCTCTGATACTAGTTGTTAGGATTTGTATCTCCCAAATCCGACCTGCTTGAAAATAATCTGTAAAAACACAAGAAAGAAGAACACAAGAACACACAGATTTATAGTGGTTCACTCAAATTGAGCTACATCCACTTCAGCCACCACCAAATTTACTATGAAGAAGAAAAAGAAATACAGAGTTTTTGCCTCACACTTTATCTCTCTAGAATTCTGTCTCAAAAATGTAAACCCTTAATAATCACATATTTATAGGGTAAACATTCAGGTAATAAACCTAAATAACTTTGGTCAGGCCCAAGCCCAAAACCAAAAAGAAAACCCAAAAAACTCTAATTAACAATGTAGAGTTTATTATAAGTGTAGGCTTCCTAACTCAACAGTTAATAATAGTCTGAATTTGAGGAACGATATAATTGTGGTTTGAATTAAGAGTGGACACTTATCAGATATGTGACTCCAATTTTTTTGTTTGGAGTTATACAAAGAAGTTCTTTATTGGGTTTGAATATGCTATTTCAACTCATGTTCTACTAGTTGTGCCTTTCTTAAAAACTCTTCAAAATCATGTATAGAGAGGGTCAGTAAATCTCATGGAATGTCTCAATGTCAGAATATTTTTTCATAAAGAGATATTAGAATTTTAAAGAAGGGTCATGCATTGAGATAGGTCAAATTTGGCTCCTTATCGAGAGAGAGGGAAACTTTCATCGAAAGAGAGGATTTTAAAAGAGGGTCCAACCAGTTGAACATGTCATGATTTTTCCGTAAATGAAGTAATTTTATCATTTTTTAATATATTATTTTATGCATGTTTTATTGTTAGTTTGATAAATGTGTACGATAATTTGAAAATGTCAATTAAAATGTAAGAATTCTTATATTTGCATTCTATTTAAAATTTAGGGTTTATTTTTAATGTTTAGAGTACACAAAGAGAAGTAAACTTCTTCAAAATATTATTTTCCTGAATTAAGTATTTTTAATTATTTTTTTTAATATGTGGGTTTATGTTTATTTTGGAGATAGGATCCTCTACTCCTAAATTTTCTCTATTTACATATTCTCCTCACATGGAATGTGGCAAAAACAATCATTTTTTTTATTTCTACTATAATATCAAAACTACTATATAATTTCTACTATAATAATACTATTATATCTCTTAATACTTCCTACCAAACATTATTTAGTACTGAATCAAAGACAAAGAGATATAATAAATACATTAATATTGTTGTGTTTATGAACTTATCAAGTATCTCAGCATCACAATTATATAAAATTGTTTTGCTATTCAGTTGAGTCTCAAACATAAACTTATAAAAGAAATATAATTTTGTAATAAATTCATTATTTTTTAATAAATAATTACTTAGTGTTGAGGGTTACGACAAAATATGTCAGGAGGATAAACGAAAAAGACTTTAAAACCATGAAAAAGGTTGAAAAGTCAGACACAAATGGGACATCTTGTCACGCCTGGACCCATTTATTTTTTTATTATTATTTTTACTTTAATATAAAATTAATATTAAAATTAATTAAGTGTTCATTATATATTTACAAAATTAATAATATTATTTTTACAGTTTTTCTATAAATTTTAATTTTTTTATCTAAACTAATAAAGTTTCATAAATTGCCATGAATTTAATAAAAACAGTAAGGTTCTTCTCGAAATCCCAAATTTCTAAAAAAAAAAAAAAAAATAGCAGTGGAGAGAGAAGAAGAAGAGAGAGAAAAGGAAATCCAATCTAAGGGGGGCAAAGGCTTCGACTTGGAATGGTTAAATCCGAATCTGACATTTACCACTACCCTGAAAGAGATCGTTTGATGCTCTGATTTATATCATTTCCTGGAACAGATGGACGCTACTGATGCAGATGGCGCGGCTGCTCCTCCGCCGCCGCCGCTCGACTGGAAATTCTCCCAGGTCTTCGGCGAACGGACAGCCGGTGAAGAGGTTCAAGAAGGTATTGCAGCAATCACACCATTCTTTTGGATCCATAATTATTTTCATTTATGTTTCGATTTAGTGTTGCATATTATACCAGATCGTTGATTGCAAATCCCAATTTAATCGCTTATTCTTACTCTACTGTTACTGAGAAAGTCATTACATTTAACCCCTTTTTTTCTTCCTTGCTAAATTTAAACTCTTTTTTTCTTAATTGATATTTCCCTGCATGCTATTATTATACCCATGATATAAACTCTTTGTAAAGAGACAATCTTTGTAGGGCTAGTAATTGAGTTCTTACATGTTACATATTATCAGATTGTGCTTGTCTTTAGAATGTGAGTGTTTTACTGTTGCTTTAACCTTGAATTGATGTTGCTTTAACCTTGAATTGATGCTTGAATTGAACCTGCTTTACACATTAGATGGATTGAGTTTTCCACTATGCCCAACTTTAATGCTACTAATTGATGTAGAATGATCTGAGAAAATTGTTATAAGCTGCGAGTCTGAGTGTTTATGGTCATTTCTTAGTTCATTGTACAATATTTCATATGGATGCACCTGCTAACTTCTTTCTTGGGGCTGTATAAAGCTATATCTTGTAAGCAGGATATGCATGTATGTAAAAGTGGAATGAAGCTTGGATTTTATTAACTCTGTGATTATATTAGTGGGTATGTTGCTTATAGAAGAAATTAGTTGCTGTACTATATAACCTTCTATTTTATGTGTTTTTTGCTGAATGTTTTTTTTGTTTCCTTTGCAGTTGATATCATTTCAGCTATTGAATTTGATAAGACTGGCAACCATCTTGCTACGGGTGATCGTGGGGGTAGAGTTGTATTGTTTGAAAGAGCTGATAAAAAGGATGTAGGTTTCTTACTTCCAAATTTACTAGATCTGTGTACCTGGATTGTCACTTTTCAACACGTCTGCATTTTGCGTATGCTTGGTCTAGACATCCGAGAGTACAAAAGCAGCCTTTTCACTTATTTTTCAAAATGATGTGCATTGCAGCATGGTGGAAGCAGAAGAGGTTTGGAAATGATGGATTATTCAGTTAGTAGACATCCAGAATTCCGCTACAAAACAGAGTTTCAGAGTCATGAACCAGAGGTGTTTACTCTTATGAAACTTCGTCCGTTCCTTGTATTTCAATTACTCTAAGCCGTTCCACATATTTTTCTTTTTATTTCTCTATTTCCAGTTTGATTATCTCAAGAGTTTGGAGATAGAAGAGAAAATCAACAAAATTCGATGGTGCCAGACAGCTAATGGTTCAATATTTATGCTATCTACCAATGATAAAACCATTAAGTTGTGGAAGGTGTGACTCATCCTACATTAAAATTTAATATTCTTTATGTTTGGTCCGTTAGATTTTTAGTGTTTAATTTTCTGTCAATTTGCCATAATCTCAACAAATCAATAAAACTCCATCCTTAATATCATTTTTGCAGACCAAATACTTTCCAATTGATACCATTGACCATCTGATTTATGATAAATCTTGCATTTCTTTTTCAGTCTGCTTCTTGTGCAGATCCGTGAAGGAATCAATCTTTGTTGTTCATAAACTTAATTGTATTGGTCAGAGTGTTAGACTGCTAGTAAAAGAATTTTTCATTTTACATATTCTACTGTTGGATAAAAAATGAGAGGTTAATAGAAAAAGCCAAGATTTGGTTTAGGTGTTAGAGAATTGTTAGAAGACAAGTGAAGAATTCAAATCTTACCCACTTTTGAAAACTAAAAGTTTAATGAAGAAATCCAATGAATTATTTGTGGGGGTTGCATTTGAAGTCAGATTGTCTGAATGAAGATCTGGAAAGTCCTATTCTAAGCAAATGTGTAAATATGTAGTATATAGGAAAGCGTCTGTTTTTGAACACCTTCGGACATGGAAAAATTGGGAAATGATGTCAGTCCTCCTGCATAGAGAACATTTGAGTTTTAGAAGTGGTTAAACTTTTTGTGCTTTGGATTGATACTTTAGAGTTTAGAATATTCTTCCAGTGGATACTGCAAGATGCGTCAGATAAGATAGTAAATCTATTTACTCTTGGGTCCTGAAATCCTTTGATGATTTCTTATGTAATATCTGGTAGGTTTTATGCTAATTTTATGATTGCCATATGTCATTAGATCTCCAGGTGATATGTTAGTTGTTGAAACATACAAAAGGATGACAAAATGATGATTATTGTTGGATATGACCGGTATTTTGAAATTTGGTAGAAAGTTCTCCAATATCAAAAGTATCCTTTTTTACCGGATAGTTACTGATATCTGCAGAAGTTCTAAAATGGATATGTGAACAAGAATTCAGGACAAATTTAATATCTTTCAGCCATATGAATTTTTATTTTATTTTAGATTGGAGTAGATGTTTTTCACGTTTTACTTTATCCTAACAGACATGTTAGAGTATGTTGATCTCTATGTCTGTACATAGATAATCCAAGATTCTATCTTGGATGGCTCTTTGTAGTTTTTATGGCTTATTATATTTTTCGTTCTCTGCAGGTTCTAGAAAAGAAGGTTAAGAAAATCTCTGAAATGAATATAGATCCTTCAAAAACTGCTGGAAATGGTAGCATTGGTTCGAGCATCTCTTCTGGCCTTAAACCATTGCCTGTAAATGGTAGTCACCCTGACAAATGCTTCAATAGTCTGACCAGTGACTTCACATTCCCACCAGGCGGAATTTCATCTCTACGTTTTCCAGTGGTAGTTAATATCAACCAATACTCTATACTTCTACTATCCTCTTCTCTTTCTCGATGAAACATGGTGTTCCGTCGTTAGACTAGATATACAAAGCTTATCTTCTTCCTTGTAAATGCCCAGATACAGTCATGAATATGACTGCTAATTCTAGCTAGAATCTGTAATTGTCAATTGGATATTGCCACCAGGAAAGAATAAGGATTTCTGGCTACTGAGTGGTATGATACCTGGTGTGATAAGATAAAAAAAATTTTGAATGGAGAAAAAGGCAGCTTGTGAGATCAGGGATTGTTGAAGCACACCCTAAACTATATATCTTCCTTTATAGAGTGCCAAATTGTACCTAATAATGGTTGATTTTGTACTATTGGTGTAATATGTCGTTAACTTTTATTTCTGAAGCATCTGTATTGCAACTTACCGAGTAGAATCTGCAGGTAACAAGTCATGACACCAGCCTCGTTGCAAGATGTAGAAGGGTATATGCTCATGCACATGATTACCACATCAATTCTATTTCAAATAATAGGTGGGAAAACTCAGAAATAATACTTATGTTTGTTCTTTAAAGCTCTACATCTGCAATACAAATCTACTGGCGATTTTTTAGTTTGGTGCAGGTCTTGTGTTTACCAATAGAAAAATGTCTGAGTTCATTATTACTTTGTTCCAGCTTTTTCTCTTATCGCAAAATCCATGTCTGCATGACTTGAGAAGTTTCTGGTCAATGACTGGAATTATATGCAACATAGTTCTTTTCTTGTTCTTGGTACTCGTTGACGTGAGACCAAATGACACATAACAAGCCTATAAGTGGGAAGTCACACATACACAATACTAGAATAAGACACTTTATTATTCATTCATATAATTACATGAACTCCAATAAATGAATAGAAAACAAATATCTGCATACTGCCTCATTTATATTATAGTTTTTGCAACATCAGCTGAGTCTCAATTTCTCTCTATCTCAGTGACGGTGAAACATTTATATCGGCTGATGACCTGCGGGTAAACCTTTGGAACTTGGAAATTAGCAATCAAAGCTTCAATATTGTTGATGTGAAGCCTTCAAATATGGAGGACCTAACTGGTATTTCTTGTTTGATTATGTTCTCCATCCGCCTATTCATTCAACATATTTATCTTCACATTGACTATCTCAGATATGTCAAACGATTATATCTATATATTTTATTCACCTCATCTTTGCACTGCTAGGGTGGTATATTTTTAACTAGGTTATCTAGGGATTCCAGAATAGCATGGTATGCCATTTGTCTTGATAATAACCATTTTATGTTTGTATTAAATTGCAAGGGGTGTTTTTTGCTACTGCTACTAGTAAATTTTACGCTTTGATAATTCATACTGTAAAATAACTAATTTGTTATAGTTTTCTTCAGTAGTTAAGATTGAAATCAGCCTCTTTAATTTCTTCAACTCTCCAATGCTCATATCAATCTCTCTTATGTTCCTCCAGAGGTGATAACATCAGCAGAATTTCATCCCACACATTGTAATATGTTGGCATATAGTAGTTCAAAAGGATCGATTCGCCTTATTGATTTGCGTCAATCAGCTCTATGTGATACCCACTCTAAGTTGTAAGTTCATTTTGTGGTAACTCTACTTTATTCTGGAACGATTTGATGATTATTGATACTTATCTGAAATGACATCACAAATATCTGGGATATTAGAATTTTATGTGGATTTTAGATTGATCATGAATCATTTGCTTACAGATTTGAGGAACAAGAGGCACCTGGTTCAAGGTCTTTTTTCACTGAAATAATAGCATCAATTTCAGATATAAAATTTGGAAAGGAAGGCAGGTACATCCTGAGTCGTGATTATATGACACTTAAGGTTTGTTTGTTGTCTCTCTTTCATTTATATCAGTCCAATTGCTTGCTCATTCTTGTTCTTAGAGTTATTTTTGTACATGTCATCATCTTTAGGGCCTAGGATAAAGGTTTGACCTGACTCCTATCTTTCTATTTCCCTGGAATTTGGCTTTTGTTTTACTTCAGTTGTGGGACATTAATATGGATTCGGGTCCAGTGACAACATTTCAGGTTCACGAGCATCTTAGACCCAGGGTGAGTATTATGTTTTCTAGCCACATCTTTGCTTATAGAAAAAAATGAAATATTTCTTCTACCTTTGAGATATTTTTAAAAAGGAGCTGATTATGCATTGCAGCTTTGTGATCTTTATGACAATGACTCCATCTTTGATAAATTTGAATGTTGCTTGAGTGGAGATGGTCTCCGTGTGGCATCGGGTTCCTACAGGTGTCTGTCTACTTGCATTTCTGTTGTTTCCCTTAAAAACATCATATCTGAAGTCATAATGATTTTCACTTGTAGCAATCTTTTCCGAGTGTTTGGATCTTCTACTGGAAGCACAGAAGCAACTTCATTGGAGGCTAGCAAAAATCCCATGAGGTAGGTATCTACTACTTTAATAGCACAAAAAATCCCTTAAAAACGAGGCCAAGTACAACTACCTATGCACTTTACAATATTGGCTATTATTATGCAGGAATCAAACTCAGATTCCATCTAGGCCATCCCGATCCATTAGTAGTTTGACACGAGTTGTCAGACGAGGTCAGCCTCACCTTTCATTGATCCGAATTTACTTTTGTCATTACTGTTAAGCAAATTGTTTCATGTTAAGAGTATATTATTGTGAACATGTGCAGAGAACCAAGGAGTGGATGCAAATGGGAATGCTTTTGATTTCACTACAAAATTGCTCCACTTAGCCTGGCATCCAACAGAAAATTCAATTGCTTGTGCGGCAGCTAACAGCCTATACATGTATTATGCATGAAGGAAGATGTATACTTTAAAGCCAAACTAATTGTCATCAGAGGAGGACACACCATATCTGGCCCCATCAATAGAGGAGATGCGGAAAAAAGAAAAAGGGGTTAGCACAAACTTCAATGAGCTGCTGAATGAGTTCTTCGTCCTCCTTTCTATATCCCCATGGCAGATTGGCGCTCCAACGTGAAGAGATCTGATCTGCTTTCTATTTATTTAATTTTAGTGATTTAATTTTCTGACTTTCATTCTTAATGGATCGAACATGCAGCAGATGCCATAGTGGGGGGCAGGGTGAAAAGGGTATGGTTTTTAGGTCTCAATATCATATGACAGACAAAAACACTTTTCATGGGATGTGCATTGATCATGTTGTTGTGACTAGCACAAAGATTGTTGGGACAAAATGTACTCTTAAACATCTTATTCTTTTACATATTTTTATTACCATTTTCAATTACTATGCATTTACTGCTGCTCCCTATTGTGAAAACTCCTGTGGCAGTTGCAACCATCACAGATTAGGTCAAAGCCAGGGCCTTCTCCTGGCACAAACTCTTTGCATCCATCATTCATGTGCGTCTCATTTGCATAGAACTGTTTCAATATCTGGTTCTTGCAACACTCTGTATAGCGTTCCTGTATATTACTATGAACAGAATAGTCCGTTTCTGGATTCTGTTCTTCGGGATTCTTCTCGTGAAAGCTCCAATGGCACCCACATGCCATGCAATTTCCCTTGGGTGTTTGCGTCATTTCATTGACATCGTTTTGGTCGCTAGCCATTGCTACAACAAACTGATTACATCCGTCCCATTGAGATTTTATGATATATCTGTCGCCAGAGTGACCCTTGACAGTAAACTTCTTGCTGCATTTCCCACGCCGGATCTGTTGGGTGGAGGAGCCACTCATGTTGGCTGATGAACAATTTTGCAGAGAAAAAAAGATTTAGGCTTCTTTGAAGAGAGTTAATCAAGTCTTAATATATAATGCACGTTCCTTGTAATAACCGACACATTCTTCTTCTTGATGCCACTTAAGATTCCTCTCTAACAAGAGGCAAAAAGGACAAGGCAACACACAAAAGGTTAAAACCAAAAAATCATATATATATATATATATTGAATTGATGTTTCCTTCTGTTTAGATTTTAATGGTCGATTCTTGGGTCGTATCCAGATGGCATGTTAGGTGTAAAAAAGTAATAATTTATTTTAAATGAAGAACATTATTGTATTTATTGAATTGTAGCTAGATCATTTGCAAAAAGTTTATTAATAGAGAGATAATGTGAACTTTCATCAAAGTTTGATTTTGGTATTCATAATATATTGCTCATTTTGTTAAAAAGTAAAATCTGATTTAACTTGTCTTAAAATGATGACTCTTTTTTGCAGTCACTCAAGTAGGCTAGCACAACCTAACTAGTCACACAATTTGGAAACCTATGCAATAATAAGAATAAGCCAAATATGTCTTTGTTGTTCAAGATATTTGGAAATCTTTTTGTTATGCATCATCAATCCAATCAAATCCAAGTTTGGTACTAAAGCATTCACATGATTCTTTATATATTGGTCATATTACTCATCAAATGCCTTTCAAAATGATCTTCAATATTAAAAACATAATCTGACCTCATAAGCATGAGTTCACTTCAATAGAAAAAATGAGGCTGTACCATATTTGAAATTTTCAATCTTATATTATTTCTATATAAACTTCTTACCGTGTTTTTTTTTCTTCTTCCATTTGTGCTGCATTTTGCACTATTTTTAATAAAATTGTCATTTAAAATAAAACAAAAAATTGGAATGCTGCACATCACCGTTAATCAAATACAAAATAGTGTAACAACATGTTATACCTAATGTTGTCTCTTATCTGCCATAAAATTGTGAATTTTTACTTTAAACTTAGACTGAAAGTGTATATAGATTTTTTTTTGTGTTGGGTTTGTTTATGATTTTTATTTTGATGATAAAATAGTTAATTAATTTGTGAAATTATTATGATACTTAAATTGAGCTCATAACAATCAAATAAAAAGTTACATTATAATATTGGATTAGTTAAAACATTGAGTAAGGATAAATTATGAGAATATGATATCGTTACAAGCGATTTAGAAAAACTTTTAGATTCATCACAAATAAGTCGACGGTCTTACACCATTGGGATACGTAGGGAGGGGCGTAGAAGGACTTGATCCCTATTTAATGATCGCCTCACATGTATTTAAAGGAATGCCAAGTGATTTAGGCGTCGACTTTCAAGGAAGCAGTTGAAAGATCGATGTCGAGATTAAATTGATAGCATTCGAGTAAATTTGAAATCTAATGTTGTCCTATCAAATCCCGACAACATTAATGACACTAATGTTTGCTATTTATAAAACAAATGAAGTAAATTAAATAATTCTATAAGATAATCTTCTTCTTAAGCTGATCTTAAGCCTCTCTCCCCTTGACAGGTGTTGTGCCAGAGAGAGAGAAAGAGAGAAAAAAAAAACTTCGACAAGACAAAGGCACAACCGCAGAAACCAAAACAACACTGATCAGTTCTTTTAGTGCATATCTTGTTTTCTCTCTCATCTTCTTGAATCTTTTTCTGCTCAAACACTCACTTGAACAATCCATTTGTCTGATCAACCCTTTCTGCCTTTGATTTTCTGTCTTTTCCCTTTACGGATGATGATGATGCAGAGCTTTCAAATATCTTGATTTCTTCACCAACTTAATTGTCCCCTTATTTATTACTACTCTCTTCCCCCACCCCTTTCTTCTGCTTTGCTTGCTTGCTTGCTAGCCACTCCGATTCATCAAAAAAATCTCAAAAAGCTAAAGCCTTTGATCCTAATATGCAAGACCCTTCTTCATCTTTCCCTCAAATCAGACCACCACCATTTCCAGAGCACCAACACTTGAAATGCCCTCGTTGCGATTCAATGAACACCAAGTTCTGTTATTACAACAATTACAATCTCTCTCAACCACGACATTTCTGCAAGAGTTGCCGTCGTTATTGGACCAAAGGAGGCATTCTTCGTAACATTCCCGTCGGCGGCGGAACACGTAAGAACAACAACAACAACAACGCCGCCAAACAACGTCTTTCCAACAAGAAAAACTCATCATCATCGTCTTCTAACGTTCTTCCTCCTTCCCCGCCGCCAGTCGTGGCCGTGCGGGAATCTTTCCCCACGTTTTTCGGCAACGAAATGCAAACGTTGGATACTTGCGGGAGTTTCAGCCCCTTGTTGACGTCCGATTATCAATTCGGCAATTTGCTCTGTTCGAACGGAGTGGCGGCGGCGGCAGATGAGATGAGAGATTTAGAGGCGGAGTTGAATTTACAAGGCGGCGGTGGTGGTGGAGATTTTAGTGGTACTAATTGGCCCGACCTTTCAATTTACACTCCAGGTTCTACTTATCTGTAACATTAAATTAATTAATTAATTAATTAATTGATGTTGTTTTCATGTTTACGAAGAATCTCAATTATACATAATACCACTATTTATATGTATCTATTGAAATTAGTTCGTGTGATTTGTAACATGATTGGCTTTTTTTTTCTTATTGGCATGTTTTTTAACAATGACCCATTAATCTCTTTCTTTTAACTAAACGAATTTTGACTTCTATGATTACCTTTTTTTAACCTGAAAATTCTAGTTCGAAAGATTGTTTCAAATCCAGGGGAGTTTTTTTCCAGCGCCCATAACTTTTGTAATTTATCTCTGGTTAATCTTCAACTCCATCATATACACTCAGCTTCCACCGGAGATGAATTCGAGTTAGAGTGGGCTTGAAAAATAAATTGTGTTGTTAAAATGAGAGTTTAAATAGATAAAATATATATTATTTTGTGTTTCCGCCCACCCGAGCCCCTATATAGGTTCGTCCATGAACTATCACATTTTCGCGCATTCCTCAATTGATCTGATACAAGCTTTTCATCTTCGGGATCGGGATGTGAAACAGCCTCAAGGATACCTAAGAAGAATAAACTATACAAACACAATACTGAAGTTTATTTATCATTATCGCGTAAATATTCTTTAAAATAGTAAATATGATGAGCAACTATCAACCGTAATATGATTATATTCGAAATTATCATTAATTTTTTTAGATTTTAAGAATTTAATGAATCATTGATTTTTATTACATTAGACTGTATAGGACACCTATTTCATACAATTTTAATTTACTCATATTGTATAGTACAAAGGTTTTAAATCCGGACCATAATTCAAAAAAAAAATTACCAGATCGATTTTCAGAACCTTGTCTTTTGGTTTATTTTTTAATGTTTGTAAAATGGAGAGTTGTAGATGAAATATATAGCCTATTGGATTATTTTATATTAAATAATATAGTATTCTTCTCTCAATATAATTAACTATGATGACACTTAGACACATTTTTATTTAGATACTAAATGGTAAATTGACAGTATTTGAGTGTGACCCATTTCACACAATACAATTTTACTAAAACAAAAGTATAAAGTTGTTGCAGAATGTGCTTATTAATTTGTAAAGTCACTTATATTTGCTTATTATATAAGAAAAAATCTGCATGTATAGAAATAGGTTGTAGAATTATCTCAAAACAAACATAGTGGGGATGAGAAATAGAAAAAAAATAATAATAATTATATATATTTGTTGGGTGTTGAAGTGAATGAAAAGTGTATTGGATGGATGTATGAGTGAGGAGGCATGTGCTATGTTGGTATAAATGAATGCATATATTATTAATCAATGGAGGTGGGTGTGGACGTCATATCTATGATTTACCCTTTTGTTTTTGTTGTTTAAGCAATTAGGGTTCAAGCATTAATATGTTAGAAATTCATAACCCAAAATTCATAACCCACTTATGTTTTATATGTTTGTATAAAAAATTAACATTACGTCTCGTGATGTCTCGTGATCATGACTTTTACTTATTTAAGGTGTTTTATGTGAGAATCGAACACGACATTTAATCTCTTAAAAACCAATCTTGTTATTCGAACCCTCTTAGTAAGGATGGGTTATGCTCTTTAAAATATATAAATAAAAAAAGAAAAAAAAAATCATGCCATTATATCACGGTAGATTGTCTTGAAAGATTAGATTGGGGGTGGGGTGGTGGACTACCATGCTTTTAATCCAACTAATTTAAGTAGCCAAACTAATTGGACGGATTCGTGCATGGGGATTTGATCATATGTCATATCTTGTCTCTTCCCTTTTGGTCTTCTGGTTTCCAACATCTTTCATTCTTTCTTTCTTGATAACAATAGATATTTGTTTATAAAAATGAAGTGAATCTGTCAAAATGCAATGAATAGTGGTTGATTTGACTAGATAAAATATTGAATTGATCAAGGAGGGTCATGAGTTGAATAATCAATCCATCCATTCCAAGATGATATTCTTCATCCCTATCTTTGCTATAGGTATGAATTATGATCATACATAATTAATAACATTAATTTTGATCGGTGGAAAAGTAAGGGCCACAACCCATATTAATATTAATGTGTGTTCATGAGGGGGAGTGGACCACCAATATGTATTTATCTAAGTAGAGCCTATAATAATAATAATAGCAATATTGTGTACTTCATTTTCAATCAACTGTCTGTTGGGGCTATAATAAGTCGGTGGCCTAGGCTAGGCTAGGCTAGGCTAACTAGCTATGAATGCAATGCAATGCAATTGACTAACTATCTATCTAGTTACTGATCGAAGAACTAATTTACTTGATTTAGGCTTCTTACTCTGTAAAACAGACTCGGATGATCCCCCCACCCACTAGCATCATACATACTGGACCATATTACAGATATCCAATTCACCCAATTTTATTTTTTCATTTTGACTTACATGATCAAAGTATATCAAAGCATTACAAGTGGAATGAAATTCATGATCTTTTGTTCTCTTAAATTGAAATAAAGTTGATGTCCAAGGATTTGAGAGCCAGGTATATCATCACTTAGCAAACTATATATATAATATGATTAAATGAATGATGGCAGGTTAAAATTCTACAATCTGCAAATGGGTTTAGGGTTTAGCTAGTTCCCCTTGATTAAATGTGTTGTATTTGCGTAAAGGCCAGATTTGAAGAAATTAAGCAGCCCTTGTCAGGTTGAGTGCCCTTAGCAGAGCCTAAGGGTGTCCAAATCCGGCCTTAAGAAGAGAAATAGACAGGTTTAAGTAGTAATTACTCCAAGCTTTCTATATTTTTATCCACATTAGCTCAAATGGATGATTCTTAATTTTTTTATTTTTTTTAAATCCATACAAAATGATATAAATGAGAATTTGTTTTAAGCTTAACGATAAAAACATTACCAAAAAAAAAATTGAAAAAATAACTATTAGAAAACAGGACAACACAAAATAAACAATTCTTACTAATTTCAAGTTTATGTAACTATTGCCTCAACTGTTGATATTCATGATTCTTAATAATAAGAACACCCTAGTTTAAGTCAATCTCTCTGCCAAAATTTTCCTATAATTTAACCAGTGATTGGTGTTGCACATTATAAGCCGAAAAAGAAGATTTTCAATATCTTCTTGCCAAACATTGTAATAAAAAATCACTATCTACTTTGAAGGTTTAGTTTTGAGAAAGTGAATATAAATGGTATCAATGAATTGTCAAGGAATGCAATTCCAAAATTTACAAGCATTAATCCAAGAAGAAGAATCCAAGTACAAAATCTTCTAAATAAGATACACAAAAATGTGGGAAAAAAAATGAAGATCCAAAATATAGTTGGGTAATTAACCTCTCATCCTAAACAACATGTTGAAGGTGAGAAATGGTTTCAAGAAACAAAACCTTACATGAAAATAATCTTTGATCTGATTGGAAGCCCAATTCAACAAATTTGAAGTTTATATATCTATATAACCCACACATCTTGTCTGATCCTTAAAAA
This sequence comes from Impatiens glandulifera, assembly GCF_907164915.1. Taxonomy (NCBI): domain Eukaryota; kingdom Viridiplantae; phylum Streptophyta; class Magnoliopsida; order Ericales; family Balsaminaceae; genus Impatiens; species Impatiens glandulifera. The sequence goes on along the minus strand of NC_061862.1, from coordinate 161,734,581 downwards.
CACAAAATTGGTTCGTAGAGGTAGAGCATGAGACCTTTAAAGTGGAACAACAGTTGATGAAATTGACTATATTTTCATACACAACTAATGTGGAAATAATACCTGAGCGGCTGTACTTGTTACTTACTCTCTTACCTAAAAACAATCTCACTACTTACTTTACTTTGCTTCCAACAACAACACCTTGGAGTCCTTTGAGAAATCATGTCAAGACTCCAACCTATCTTCTACTCTCACACTTGATCATTTCAATCTCTTTTCCTCTCTCCGGAAATACTCCTCAGAAGCTGCTGAGAGTATCGGTTTTGTGCCTCTGCTGCATTCTTCATTCGACTGGCTCTTACCCAAGCAGGCTCCTATTTATTATTACCCCCCAATGGATCAAATGTCTCGTATTACCCAGAAAAAGAAACGAGAGATAATGGAAAATTCATTTCATTACCTCTGGAACAAGGCGAGAGAATCCAAATTTAATGAAAAGGAGAAGATGTTCCATTATCAAAATTGCAGCTAGTCCAGGTTCAACCTTCCACTTTCCTTCCTGGTCATATAAGCACGCTAAAAGCAGAGAGTTGGTGCAAATTGACACCACTAACAGGAACTGAAATTCATAAAGAAACCAACCTCAGTGCGTGTTAATTATGTATAAACAGATTAATTAACTAGCTCATGTTATTATCACTAAACAAAAGATAGAAAGATACCTGAAATATGTTAATCCAAGCGCCAATTGTCACGGAAGCATGAGGAACAGGCCTTCTCAACATGACAAGAAGCTTCAATGCATCCGTCCTAATTTCCGTAATGTTGTTCTATGTCAAAACAAAGATGGAGAGAGTATCTCATTGTTTACTAATCAAAGCCACTTACAATTTCAATAATAATAAATTTATATTTGGGAGCAATATGTACCAACACCGCAAATGCAAATGCTGGAGGGAATGCACAAGCAAACATCATCACCAATCCAAACTGCAAAGCCAACTCCAGTAGATCTGCATCAAGTGAGAAACGGAAAATGGTTCATTTAAGCATTTCTATTTGTGTGTGTTTTCATCATCCCTTACCGTCAAATAGCCCATCGTCGAGTCCTTCACCAATACTCGCACAATATGCAGGCTTCATAAAATCCTTCTCCACCCTCAAGATGGACACTTTTTTCCCAGCTGTAGCTCCTTTATCACACCTCTTCTTGTTTCTATATAAGGTAACACTTTGAGAAAGGAATACAAGAATCTTTCCAGTTATTCAAAGTGGAATCTGGAGCAAAGAGTCAAACTCGTTTTAACAATTGGCTACCACCCAACGAATGGGTAGATCCTTCAAATGATGAGAAACTCAGATGAATTTGAAGATGGAAAATGACAAGTGTTATGTTTATGAAAAGTTTGTCCTTTCCATGAGCTAAATTAAATTAAAAGGAATTTCCTCTTATCTACAACAAAGAAAAACACTTTAAGAGAACCACAGAGTTTCAAGTCACAGCATGCCAATTCAATAATAGGAACCCGCTAAGATAGTTCAAGTGGCAAGAGTAGTTCCTAATAGACCAAAGGTCACCGGTTCAATTCTCACTTAGAACGCATTATGTTGAAGTGGATGTCATGGCTGTGGCGGCTATGCTAGCTTCCAACATTAAAAAAAATAAAAAGAAATAATATGCAGCAAGACTTACCGAACAGCTCCAAATTTTCTGTAACTGTACTTGAGATACGGAAGAGAAGTCTCTACTAGATTTTCAATCACCTAAGAAGGATAAATGAAAACGTTAGGATCATAGATCATTGGATAGAAAGGTAAATCATGTTTCTACCTGTGAAACTATCAACCGCTGAATCAAAACTTGTCGAAGGGTTCTTAAGTTGCGATGCAGAAGTATGTGATAGAAAAGTCCAATATACGACTGCATAAAGTACAGACCAAACACCTGCAAAATGCTCGAGTGATTTAGTAATGAGATGATTAAAAGATGTAGAATAAAAAAGAGGCAAAGTGAGAAAAATACCTTGTAAACCAGGCTCCGAGCCCTGTATTCAGTATTATCACTCTTTTCATGTTTTCTGATCATATTAACTGATATTTTGCTTGCAAGTCTCGTGAAATATTGGATGGAAAACAGATAGACTGCTGTAAGTCCAAACCTGTCAATGGAAGATAGATAAGCTAATGTCATAAGGAGTATGCACTCATTTTTACAACTACCAGATTTATCTCTATACTCACTTCAGAAGGTCAGATACGATCTTCTCATAGAGATGAGCATAAGCTAATTCAAATGGAAGCTGGAGACATATGATGCTTAAGATAATTATGGCGTCATTTCTGAATCTCATCAGCCGTCCAGACCATTCCTCTCGCTGATATAACTCCTTCTCGTTCAACTGTTTGAGGCTTCCTTTCTTCTCCACTTTCTCCAAAGGGATCTGTATATCCTCAGTGTCCATAATTTTATATCCAGGGTATGGTCCAATTGAATGACTAATTTTCCATCTAGTAAGAAAAACCAAAATGATTAGACCCCAAAATCTCACTTGGTTCTGAAAATTGCAATAACTATTACCTGGCCAAAAGAGCGGAGTTTTTACGTTTCCAGAACTGGAAAAACAGTGCAGCCCATGTTACAATGCTTATGAAGAAGGCGGGAAGTACCAATAGCTGTAAAGCTCTGAGGAAAAAAAGAAGATAAGTAATCAGTGTGGACAAGCAAAATAATTCAATTAGAAATTGATATGAGACAGCCTACCCAAAATCAACTATCTGTATTGTTAATCCAAATGCAGCTGGAAACAAGAGCCATCGTGTATACATTCCCAGAAACGCAAAATAAACCGCAATCTGCAGTGTGGAAACTATGTTTAGCCATCAAAATAAAATGACAAACTGATTTAATAACTTTTTTGTCTTTTTTTCACCTTGGTGTCAAAATATGAATAGATCTCATTAAGAGGCTGTTCAGTGAAATCCCACCAATTGAGTGCCCAAGTTCTCTGAAGCGGCTTCCTTTTTATTTCATCTATAAAATAATAATGAAGACAAGGCCTGTTTTGAGATTAAAAAACGCTTTTTCAAACTTATCATATGAAAAGGAAAGGATACCATGCAACGGAAAGATTTCTTTCACAATAGATTCCGTTTCAAGCTTTCGAACAAGTGATTCCCCAGTATTCCAGCACAACTCTTTGCTCTCATACTTTAGGGCTATATAGGAATCACTCTCGTTTACCTATTAAAAATTTATAAACCATATATAAGTTCAAAAGGATAACAATTGCAGACAAAAATACAAGAGAGGTTGTAGGCTGGAAATTGACGCAACTATTCCATAAACCAAGTGATGATAACATTGGTAACGCTCACTCCAACTGAAGAGAGAACCGTCGATTTGTCTGACGAAAGCTCCAGTCTCTTCCCACTGAAACTGTACGTCCACCCCTAGACGAGAAAGCAAAAAATATAATATTATGTGAGCAAAAGAAGGAATGTGTTTTTCTTTATAAATACGGGCCAAAGCAGTAACTACCGATATGCGTTTGTTTCTTCAGTTGTAACTCAGACGCAGCCTTTCCCAACACTTGGAGAGTTGCTGCCAACTGAGAAAAGATATTAAATAGTAGAGCTGTCATTCTTCTTTTTCAGGAAACAATTAATGAAGAGTACAACCTTCCTTCATATGAAGACAATGCTTCTTTTGAACAAGCAGATCAAGTTATATTTGAATTGTTCGTTACTAGAATGGCAACAAATTATCTAAAAATGTACAAAGAAGTCTAACCCATTCTTTCAAACCTATCTATTAAAGGAAATCAGAACCACATATACAAACAACGATTATGCCAATGAACTTGTCAAATGATCTGAACAAATTCAGGTTGCCCAGCCTCTTTAAGAACTCGGGTTTTCAATATAGATGTTCAAAATCCACGAAAACTAGCTGATACACAGTTTTTAAAAGGAATAAATAGTGTTCATATTGAATGCACAAAACCGCTAAAATGTAAAAAGGAAGGAAACAAACCTTTATAAATTCATGTTGGAGCCCAACAGCTCTATCAACGATTAAACCAACCTTCCTGAATTGATCAACAAGAACATCAACAGCATCATAGCACTCATCGCCATCTTCTCTTTCCCTCTTTGTAACCACAACCGCTACCTCAAAAGGAGCTTCGTTTTCATCTTCCTGCCCATTCATCTCGTCGAACCAACCAATAGCACAACAAAGAAAGCAAACACACAAAACAACAGTATTAGGAGAAACCGACAAAGGGTCTCCACATTTAGCCCTAAATCAGCTCAAAGATCTGGCATGAAAGTCAAGGGACAAGACAGATGTATATGATATGGGTTTTTTTGGTTTTCCTTCTAGCTGCTGCAATAAATGAAAGACGAAATGATCTTTGTTTTCTGAAATCGCAGGTGAGGGGGAGACAAAAGGAAGAACAATCTACAGATGTATGCTTAAACGGCAATGGCGGTGTAAAATGGAAGACGGGAAATGGGTGGACACGTGTTTCCGATATAATTGCCTTGTGGGCAATCGCTGATTTGGTGTTGTTTCGTTAAATGACCCAAAACCCAAATTGAAACTTTGAAGAATCAGAGTATTTTCAATGCGACATTGTTTTCTCAGATAAAGGGTATTGAAGAAGGAGGAGGGCTGACAAAAAAAAAGGCGCCTTTACAGAGGAGAAGAGCTTATCAAAGACTGCATTTTAGTGTTTGTCATGACATTTACTTCAATTCATATTCATCACTGTAGTCTACTGTAGTAGTAGTAGTAATAAATTATTATTAATAATAATAATTAGTAAGTCAGATTCAAAGCTGAGCTGGATCTTTGTTGAATGAGAAAAAATAATATTAAAAAACTTAACGAAATATTAATTTATATGAAATAACATTTTTTTTATTCAAAAATTCAATTTCACACCATTTTTGGAGGGAATGATAAATTAATAATACACTATACAATTTCAAATGACAACTCAAACTTGAAATTTTTGTGCTTTGGAGGTTTTAACTTTGAATTTTGTTATTTGAAACTCTAATTTTTAAAATTTGTATAAATTGAGACCTGTCTGTCTATCCATTAAGAAAATAAGTGTTTAGAATTTTTAATTTGTTAAATTATTATATTGTTTTTTATTTAAAATTTAATTTATGTAAAATAAAATAAGAATATTTAATAATTTGTAATTTGATACTAATAATTATAAGTAAAAAAATTATAAAAAAAATAAATAAAGTATCAAAAACCAATATCAAACTATCTCCAAGGCCTTGTTTGAGGAAGTGATTTAAGTTTTTGTTTGATTTTTTTTCTTTTCAAAACCTTGTTTGATTAAAACTAAGAAAACATTTCTTTTTAAATTTATTATTTTGACAAAATTATCCTTATTTTTTTTATATTTATATTTATATTTAATAATTAATTTATATTAAAAAAAATAAAGAATAATTTTGATATTTAAATTATGATATAATTGTTGAATTTTAAAATAAAACCTTATTTTATTCCAATAATTAAATATCAAACTAACTCTAAAGCTATAACTAATATTCACCCAAACTTTTAAATTCAAAGCAAACCACTAAAATTGGTTGGGATTTGAATATTGGTTGTAAGATAAATTATTTGAAAAGTAATGTAACTTAAAAAAAAATAAAAAAAAAAAATAAAAAAAAATGTAGAAAGACTTTATATATAATAAAATTCTAATCTATATATATATAATGATGCTTAATTTTTAAAGTGTCCGGATTGCCGGGTCGAGAGCTGTGGTTAATTTGAATACTTGGGTCGGATTGTGGGTTTACCCGTTTTAAAATTTAAAACGGTTAAAAATAAAATTAAAAATGCTAGAGGTATGTTTCGAACTTGCAACCTAACAAAACAAGTACAACTCTTTAACCAACTAGGCTACAAAGACTTTATATTTTAAATTCAACACCAAATTTGATAAACGCGGGACGTTTTAACATTAATATAAGTTCAACTTTTTAACTAAAAAATCTATATATATATAATGATGCTTAATTTTTAAAGTGTCCGGATTGCCGGGTCGAGAGCTGTGGTTAATTTGGATACTTGGGTCGGATTGTGGGTTTACCCGTTTTTAAATTTAAAACGGTTAAAAATAAAATTAAAAATGCTAGAGGTATGTTTCGAACTTGCAACCTAACAAAACAAGTACAACTCTTTAACCAACTAGGCTACAAAGACTTTATATTTTAAATTCAACACCAAATTTGATAAACGCGGGACGTTTTAACATTAATATAAGTTCAACTTTTTAACTAACTAATCTATATATATATAATGATGCTTAATTTTTAAAGTGTCCGGATTGCCGGGTCGAGAGCTGTGATTATTTTGATACTTGGGTCGGATTGTGGGTTTACCCGTTTTTAAATTTAAAACGGTTAAAAATAAAATTAAAAATGCTAGAGGTATGTTTCGAACTTGCAACCTAACAAAACAAGTACAACTCTTTAACCAACTAGGCTACAAAGACTTTATATTTTAAATTCAACACCAAATTTGATAAACGCGGGACGTTTTAACATTAATATAAGTTCAACTTTTTAACTAACTAATCTATATATATATAATGATGCTTAATTTTTAAAGTGTCCGGATTGCCGGGTCGAGAGCTGTGGTTAATTTGGATACTTGGGTCGGATTGTGGGTTTACCCGTTTTTAAATTTTAAACGGTTAAAAATAAAATTAAAAATGCTAGAGGTATGTTTCGAACTTGCAACCTAACAAAACAAGTACAACTCTTTTACCAACTAGGGTACAAAGACTTTATATATTAAATTCAAACACCAAATTTGATAAATGCGGAACGTTTTAATATTAATATAAGTTCAACTTTTTAACTAACTAATATATAATAATGTTGAGTAAATGGATATTTGGGTCGGATTATGTGTTGACCCACCCATAAATTTAAAACGGTTAAAAATAAAATTAAAAATGTTATTTGTAATTTTTTTCACGATTTTTTATATTATTATTCGTGCAAATGCACGGGCTAAATGCTAGTAATTTATAAAGTAGAACTAAAATTGACGTAAGCTATTAAATTTGAAGCCATCGTTTATTGGCGGTCGAATTGTTAAAACTTATAAAAATTCGAAAATATACATAATTTTGATATTTAATTTTCAAAACAAAATATAATTATAATATTTTTTTACAAACCCTAAACAAGATTACTTGATAAGAAGAAACCTTAATCCTCTCGGAAATCTTGAAGAATGAATCTTTACGAGGCACTTTCCTCTCCGTAACCCTAAAACGCGGTGTTCGATCAATTTCAATCTTCTCCACCGCAATCATCCGCAAATTCTCTCTCTTCCTTCGATCATAGACAATGGGTAACACCGATAAATTGATGAACCAGATCATGGAGCTCAAATTCACATCCAAAAGTCTCCAGCGCCAGGCAAAGAAATGCGAAAAGGAAGAGAAAACAGAGAAGCTCAAGGTCAAGAAAGCAATCGAGAAAGGAAACATGGACGGCGCTCGTATCTACGCAGAGAACTCCATTCGCAAGCGCAGCGAGCAGTTGAATTACCTTCGCCTTTCGTCTCGCCTCGACGCCGTCGTCTCCAGACTCGATACTCAAGCTAAGATGATGACTATTAGTAAATCCATGGGATCAATTGTCAAATCCCTTGAGTCATCTCTCACCACCGGAAATTTACAGAAGATGTCCGAGACCATGGACAAGTTTGAGCGGCAATTCGTTAATATGGAGGTTCAGGCTGAGTTTATGGAAAGTTCAATGGCTGGAAGCACTTCTCTTTCGACTCCAGAGGGCGAGGTGAATGCCTTAATGCAACAGGTTGCGGATGATTATGGGCTCGAAGTATCAGTGGGTCTGCCTCAGCCAGCAGCTCATGCTGTGCCAAGCAGGACACAGGAGAAAGTAGAGGAAGATGGCTTGTCAAAGCGCCTTGCTGAGCTTAAGGCCCGTGGCTGAATCCGGTCGCGAGAATGAAAACCCCACCCACCCTGTTTAATAATCTGCCATATTATTACTTTCCATGAAATTTATAGCATCATCTATTTAACCCTGTTTCTCATTCCATGTAGTACTTGAAGCAGAAGAAGAACATTGAGTATATATATATATATATATGGTAACTGTTTTTTTCTAAGGTTGTGTCATCTTTCTGTTTAATTCTCTGATTACCTTGATGAACTAGAGAATACTATAGGACAGGGGTTTTTTGAATTGATCTGAATTTGGATTTTGAGTATACCATCATTTATTCTTGTTGCAATTGGAAACTGTTCTTGGTTGAAGTTGTCTGTTTACACATATATGAATTTTAACATATCAAGCATCAAAACCTTTTTGTTACAACATATGGATATGATGTCTGAATTTACTTGTAAAAAATAGTACTACAATCCTTGATCGACTGCAGAAGCACTGATTATTTTAAGACTGTTTGGTCTCTTTCTGGGTGCTGCTGTTTGGTGGACATGTAATAGAGGAAAGTCTCCAATATTGCATCAATGTCCCAGCCACATCTCCCTTTAAACCTCACCAAGAATGAAAATGGTGTCCCTTTTTCAACTTAAGATCTTAAAAATCAATCTCTTTATGGTATTAGATGGTTCAGACTAGCTTATTCCAGACATCCTTAAACAAATCATAACAACTTTGGAGCCAAACGACCCATGCAGTCAAAAAAAGGATATATAAAGAATCCAAATCTGAGTATACAAAATCTTCCTATTTTTACCACATGATTTTCATGAACCAGCAGCTTCTATCCAGGTTGAAAAGATTTCCAGTTTTTGTATATATATTTAAAACTGGGCACATTATTAATTGTTCTTTCTTTCTATCCATGTTTTGGCTGGAGATGAAAACAAAACAACAACACCACATCAAATTAGTAAACAACATTTATTGAATTACAATATTAATGCAGACAATAATATCGATCAATCTGTCTACATTTGTTCCTGTCTAACCTTCCCAACTACCAACCAAATCACTGACTTTCAGCTTTTTGTTTCGTTTTAGCTAAATTAATCTTAATGTGACAGCTCCACTGTTCATTCATGTACCTAAAAACCTCAACATGCCCTCATTTGTTCTTCATCTTGAGTAGTCACCACTATTCAAAAAGGTACCATGAATGTAGTCATATGCCAATCTGTCATTGGATATGATCAAGAACTTGCTTAACACTTAATTCTTAGGATGATGGTGATTTATGTGTTTGAAATAGATTATGCTGGGGTTGAGACTTGAGTTGCCAAATTATTGATAGAATGTGAATCCAAAGTTTACCCATTATTTGACAACTAACTCAGCCATGGAATCATCGATCGATCCCATTGAAGAGAATGGATCAAAAATCATAGTTGATGAAGAACAAGATAACATAAATTATATATGAAAGAGACAGAGAGATTCAATGTCAATGCCAATACCCATATGGGGATTGAAAGTGAATATATTGGTTTGTCTTTTCTGATCCAAAATTCAGATGAATTGGTCCCATTTTTGTTTACATTTTCCAAACAGTTCACGATTTGCCATGTGCAGGTCAGCCTATCTAGTTCCCATTCATCCAATCAGGAGCAGCCACTTAAGATATATTCACGTGTGACTCAGATGATGACTGGCGGGCGTGGCCTTGCTTCTTCAACTATTCGGTGGGACCACCCGACCGGCTGACCGACCGAACCCCCAACCGAAGTGACTCCAAAAGACACTGTATGCCCGAGCCGACCATCCAGCCCGACTCATAAATTAATTACGATTTTGACATTTGGGGAGTGTCTTGACCTCCTTAGTCTTGAAAGAAAAAAACAAAACAAAAAGGACCACTTTGATGGAGGGCCGACCGTTGGATCGGCTGGATTTTGGACTCACCCAACTGAGGCCCACACAACCGCGGCCTCATGCCGTCAATCATTGCGTTTCCACTTAATAGTAATTATGTTGTCTATATTATTAATTATTTTTAATATACTGAATTACAAACTTTTATACTAAATAACATATATAATACTATGTATTAACTATTAACCTATTATGTTTTGTCTTTCAGGAACATATTTGTTGGGAGAAAGATATGAGAAGTTAAGATTTTTTTGGTTAGACTATTATTTATAGTGAAATTTTGACGGACTTCATAGATATGAAAAAAATTGTATTCCGAAGAGATTGAAACGAAGTCTCATCTCTCATCTTCTTCTATATTGTCGTGTATATTTAAATGAATCGTCTACCTAACGTTATTATTATGACACTATCTAAAATTAGTTAAGTTCGTATAGTTGATTGTGACTTCTTGAAAATCGTTGTGTACATTAATAATTTTGTTGTACAATACTGTCTTTATTTCTTTTATCCTTCTTGTATTTATTTCATTTAGCTGAAACTAATTCTATTTTTCAAATTTTAAAAAAAAAATATATATGTTTTAAGATATTAATAAGTTAATTTTTAGAGAATTTGGGTTAAAATTATAACATGTTATTTGAAAATAATAATTTGTGTTAATTTTGAGGAGGTATAAAATATTTTTGATAAAAAAAAAAAAATTTAAAGAGTATTAATATATAAGGATAAAATAAAAAATATTAATTTAATATAGAAAATATTTTATTATTTTATTTAATGAATTTAGTGATATAATAGAGAATAGGGAGTATGAAATGATATTTTTTTATTTTGGTTATTTAAATAATTCAAATCAAATAAGTCCTTAACGAGTAGAGTTATAAACGTAAATTAATGATGGAGTAAATGTATAAAGCCAATAAAACCGATAACCTACATTCTTTTTAGTACTATTTGCAAATTAAATTTGATTAACATCTGTTACTCCTAAACTATATATCTCAAAATAAGATGACCATTTTAATAAATAAGAAAATAAGTGGTAAAACTGTGCACTTTGATGGGTGGCAAATGATATGAAACTCATTCATTGAATGATTGTAATCGGTCAACTACTAGCTAGAATAAAAATAGCAGTACAAATTTGACATTTCATTCCAGCCAAATGAAATACCATTATCAAAGGATGAGGCTCATTAATTTTTTAGTTCAATTGAAAAGAATTAAAAAAAAAGTGATGTCAACTGTACTTGTTTGGTAAGAAGTATTTATTTATAAGTTTTCTACTTCATGTATTCTTAATTGTTGTCACTCCAAACCACTTTTACTCTATTATACTCATGGAACATATTTTGAAAGGAATATTTTAATTTTCCACTAAATGTGGATCTAAATCTTAATTACTATCTAGTGATTGTTTGTTGTATTAGTAGCCTCGTAAAAATATTTCTAATTTATTATCCTCACTTTTATAAAAAATTAACTTACTTATATTTTCCGATAAAAAAAACAAAGTGATACAAATTACCAACGTTTTAACCTTGCATGAAAAACAATTGATCCAATGGATCATTTCTAAAATCCTAACCCATAACAAAACTAGCACTTATTATAATTTTGATCAACAAAGTGTCTATGGAACTATGACCTTTAAGGAATATAAAAATTGAGTTTCATATAATCTCCAATCTTGAAAGGACACAATTTAGACCAAAATTTTTGGATCTGAATATTACATAATGTATTGATTTGGGTAGACGCATGTCCATTCAACTCAAATACAATAATGTCATTATTATATTTTCACAACTCATTATCTTACAAAATAATTAAACACAAAATTTTTTGATAATTTTTTAAAACTTATCTTACATTCTTTTGAATCATTTAATATTTACATACCTTACAAAGATAATGTGAATTATTATTTACATAATAAAATATTTTTAATTTTATAAAGTTAATTTAATATATATATATATATATATATTAAATTGTCTTCTCTAACCCAAAATTGTATTGTTCTTAACATATACCTTATTATAAAGTGAAATTAAGTATTTGTATAAAAGTGATATAATTTTATAAATGTTTTACATAATAAGAGTTAAGATTTTATGTCAATTTTAATTTTAAATTAATGATGTTGATTGTTTGTAAAACACAAGTGAGGAAAAGGACACAATAGTCACTCAAAGGGTGTGATAGAATTTAAATATTTTCATCAAATAAATAGGTGTCTCTATCTATATATATTTCTTACTATCAAAATATATATTGTACAACTCATTCCCATCCAATTTTCTTATCTGCAAATTAATATACTATAGAATCATGCATTAAAAAAATAATAATTTTGAATGCGTTTTTTTTAAAATAAAAATAAAAGAGAATTAACATAAATCCATGACATTCCACCACCATAACTCCACTTTCATTCAAAGTGTTTCAAGATAAAATCGAGAATATATATTTTGAATCGAGAACTATTTTATACGATCTGTTATTGTTTAGTTTAACACTCAAACAATTTATCCTATATTTTTTAATTTCTTTGAAACAGATTATCATCTTATATTTTTTATTTTTCTTAAATTAAGACCACAAAAACAAATTATATAGATTATAGAAATATATAATACAGCACTTAGTACACAAGACCCATAAAGAGAACCATAATTAATACTATATTTTCTATAATCAAACTAGGCATAATTGATTAATTAACACAACAACCCTTCCATAAAATTCTTTTAAGTGATTGAGAATCATATTTATTTTATCCTAAAAGACAAAATGTTTAGATATTTAATTAACCTATTTGTAATTAAGCAATTAACGGTTGAGTTTGACTTTAAAGTTGCGTTTCTCATTATTTGTGTCTTATGTTGATTTATATATAAATATATGAATATGGTTTAAGACTAAATTAAAAACATTAAGATTAATGGAATCTAATTGAGATAAGTTGTGAGAAATTAACCTCATAATTTTTCACTCCAATTCAAGATTGTCAAAAAATTAATTATATAAATTCAAATTAAATTATTGCATGACAGACTGACATTTTAAAAAATAAAATAATTAAACTATATATATTCAAACCATGATGCAATCTTTTTGTTATCATGGACTAATTAAAAGGCTCTACCATATTTTTTTATAAAAAAAAAAATTAAAAATAAAACATATTCAAATTTTATTGTTTGTTATTAAGATCAAAGGGGATGTAATTACATAAATACCCACAACCACAAAATCTCAAATATTCTAGAGAAACTGTCTATCTATCAGAGTTAATGCTGAGTTTTAAGTAATTAATTATATCATTATATAAACATTGTGACGTATTCATCGAGAGAAATGATGATATCAAATTAAAATGATTTTTATAAGAATTAAAAAACATTTAATTTAATTTCTCTGCAACCTCTTCAATAAGAAATTAATATTTATACAGCCCAGTAGCTCACCATGACCAAAGTGACCGAAACCCTTATCTTTCTGCAAAAATCGATTATTATAATTATTTATTTGACAGAAATAAGAAAAACTATTATTTAATTTATCCGACCCCTCCTCTCCTTTTCACATTCCTCTGGTTTAAGCTAAAATAGCCAACATAATATATATATAAATGCACACGGGTTTTCGTGTTGTTCTTTGTTCCTTCCTTTCTTCATTCCTTCCCAATTAAGGTTTATATATATAATATATATTCAACAAACAAAATCAATCTTGCTTGATTGATTTGATTCATCTTTATTACATAACTTGTTGTTTGTGTGCTGAAAAATGGTTTAGTTTCTAAGATACCATGTTCAACTGAATGATCTTGATTCTTCAACATCTTCCATCTTTAGTTGGGGTTTCTCCAAATTAAGGGTAAGCTTAATCTTTTCCTTCAATCTATTTAAACTCATGGCATATGTAGTTAATGTTTTTGGTTTGGTTTTTCAGCAAAAATCAATGGATAACTTGGGATGGGATGTCTCTTCTTCGATAAACAGTTCATCTTACTTATGGAGCAATAATGAGCAGAACATGTTCAATTATGCTGTTTTTGATGATGTTCAAGAGCCATCATCAAATATTAATGGACCACAATTGTATGACAGCTTTCAAGGATCTTCACTCGATTCTCTTGATCATCACTGTACTAATAACTCTTCAGTAATTGAAGATGATTTCTCAAACCACTGCGATAATCTTTGGAACTTTGGTTCAATCAAAAGGAAAAGCTTAAATTATAATCATCCCCTGCTAATAACATCTCATTCAGACATTTCATCGAACAGGGAAGGTGCGTCATTTTTGAAGATCAAAACAGAAGATAACCCAACAAACCCAAACTCCAAAAAGGTCAGGAAATTATTACCCAGATCAGAAAATCTCCCAATTTCATCAAACATTAGTTTCCAACAACCAAACAAGAACTCACCGGAGGCAGTGGCGCAGATGAAGGAGATGATATACAGAGAGGCGGCGTTGAGGCCAGTGGTTATGGGTTCAGAAGTAGTAGAGAAGCCGAAAAGGAAAAACGTGAGAATTTCAAAGGACCCACAAACGGTGGCGGCGAGACAGAGAAGAGAAAGGATAGGTGAGAGAATTAGGGCATTGCAGAAGCTTGTGCCAGGAGGAAGCAAGATGGATACTGCTTCAATGCTTGATGAGGCTGCAAATTACCTTAAATTTTTAAGGTCCCAGGTTAAGTCACTAGAAAACCTAGACCACAAGTTTGATCCAAATCCAAATCTAAATCCCTTTTCTTTTTTTCCTACTCCAAATTACTTCGACCACTCGTTCCCGATTTCTCTTTCAAAACAACCCCAAGAAGAACTAAAGAATTGATTTTTAAAATACTCTGCTTGTGCCCAAGAACAGTATTACTGTAGTTTATGATTTACTAATTATGTTTATTTATCGAATTTTTTGATATAGTTTTTGTCTAATGATCTTTTTTTGATAATTAATTGTATTTTAATTATTTAGAAGATCTCGTTGATTGATTATGCATGGTCGGTCCATGTACGTGCCCCATGGAATTGGAATTTGTAAACCCATAAACAACTATTAATCTCAACTTTATATCCATAATCAATCATTATATTATATATTAATGCTAATCAAATATAATATTCCAATCATGATATCTTTATGCTGACTAGAATTGAAGCGGAGAAACATTATTTTAATAATTTTTTAAGTTAACGAGATATAAACAGAATTTTAGAATACAATTCAAAATAATGAAATTATAATTTTTTCAAATGTAATCTAAAAAATTGGTTGTTACAACTATAAAAATTGAAAATTTTATTTATACTACAATAATGTCTTTTGGTATAAAACCAAATATACTTTTCATTTGCACAGGAAACATAAAAATAAGATTCACAATTAAAAAACAAAAAGACAAGTTTGTTAAAAGTAATTGTAATAAAATAAAAAAAAATTCCTTATTTCACAATAATGATCAAAATTCAATTCAAATTAAAGGAGAATGTTCATATCATATTGATGCTGGTGGGAGGTCTACATGAGGGAGGTTGAGTTTCCCAATTCGTGAATATGAACTTTTCTCCTTTCATTCTTAATTTATTGATTTAAAAAAACTTATATTTTTCTGTTTAGAAAGCTGTTTTCATTTCTAATTTCAACGGGTCAGGACTACACCTAGCCCGTAAATCCACTTAATCATGTTTCATTTCAGATAAAGACGGTCAACTCGATTGTTTTTACCCTCTTATCTTCTGCGTATTATTTGACTTGCTTTATAATTTAGGTCTGTAAGCCAACCAATCAAACCGCCTGAAACCAGATCAAACCATTCAAAACCGAACCACTAACGAACCCAACCAAGAAACCGGCAATCTGAAAAAGCTTGAATCAGAACGTTCTGGTTCGGTGTGTTGGTTCATTGATTGATAAACCGGTCCACCAATTGGCATGTTATAATTTTGGGAGAAGCATTAATGTAGTATCAGTCTTCATTCATTTGAACAAATAAACTCCATTTTTCAAGGAACGAAAGAGAAACTCTTCATATATCGTGACATAAATTAACTTTTAACCTCATTCTTTTTCTACACTTTTATTAACCAATTGATCTTAGGTTGTGTTTATTTTAATTTTAATATTTTAATTTTTGAGTTTAATTATTGTTTGTTAATTAGATTTTTGATCAATTATTAAAAACTTCAATTGGTATAACTTTTTTTTTTATTCGTTAAAATGGGTAATGAATTTTTGTTCAATAGTGGGTGATTAATATAGTTTTTTTTATTCGTTGAAATTGATAATTGATACATATTTTAAAAAAGATTTTTAGTTATTTTATTAATTTTAAGTTTTAGTTATATTATTAAAAAACGACATAACCGAATAAACTGACCGAGTCAATCATCAAACCGAGCAAACTGAACCGATCGAACGATTTGGTTGTACATTTTAGTTTATTAACCAACCGACAGATATATTATAATCAGGCATCGAATTATAGGTCAAATTAAAAAGAAAATTGTTACCCACAAAAATAAAAAATGATACTAATTATAATTTTAACAAAATTAAAAAATATATTTAAATTATATATATAAAATAAATTTCATACTATATAAACAAATATTAATACACTAAAGAAAATATATAATATATAAATTAATTAAATAATTAACATTACTAAGCATATTGACAATTTAAAATTTTTTGGACCCTTGATCTTTATGTAATTGTATAAGTTTTATAGTATAACTGCCTAACATTTCTTAGACCATTCCAGGATAGTTATCTATAAATGCGTTTAATACATAGTTCTATTATAATAATTATAAAGTTTTTAATGGGTAAACCGGTTGAGGTTGTCATAACTTATGTACTCGTTAATATTTTTTTTTTCTTTCATTATGAACATTTTTGTGTTGGGTGTTTATTATTAGTTTTTTTATCAATTTTTTTAAAGAACTCAAATAACTATTATTTATATTATTTTGCATTAATTATTTAAAAAAACTAACATCTTTAACTTTGACTTGTTTAATCGTGAGTTATTTGATTTTTTTTTTCCCAAAAAACTCTATCATCAATCTTAATAAAAATATCAAATTACCCTTAATTTTTTTTTAAAATATTAAATACATTTTTTAATAAGAAATAATTTAACCTAAATAATGTCCAAAATTATATTTATTTCATGTAAAAAAAATTTCTATGGAAAAATATAATTTCACATTTTTCAAAGACAGAAAAGTTAATTTCATAATCAGGATTCTTTTCAAATAGCCCTAGATCAAGTAAGTTCTCCAGTTTGGGATTGACATTCGAATTTGGAACGTTATTGTTTTTGAAATGGTAGAAACATTAATTTTTATACTTTTAGGAAGATATCCAGTATAA
This sequence comes from Impatiens glandulifera, assembly GCF_907164915.1. Classification (NCBI taxonomy): domain Eukaryota; kingdom Viridiplantae; phylum Streptophyta; class Magnoliopsida; order Ericales; family Balsaminaceae; genus Impatiens; species Impatiens glandulifera. Next base: position 161,717,304 of record NC_061862.1, on the reverse strand, counting down.
TATAACTATATATAATTCATCAATTTATATAAATAAATAAGAAATATAAATGGGAGAATTGTGTCAAAATTTGTTTGAAATCATCAGAATCAATAAACTGCAAAGAGCAATCTGATATGATGTATTTTGCTGACAATTCAACTTTGACCTTAATTTTGGGCAATATTTATACGATGAATAAATCAAATTATATAAATAATATAAATTAAATATGCATGTTATGACAGGACAGACAATATCGTAACTGTTGGTATTCATCATTGTCAATGTAATGCGAAAATTGCGGATTTCTTGTAAGAGAAATGTTACAAAAATAAATAGTGACAGCATGTTTAAACGGCCAAATATTTTATTATTAAAATTGTAATTTAGCTAACATTGAAATGAGCATATCCAGCTTTTGGATGACGATTTCATAGATAGAAAGATGCTTGACATTTTAAAATATGAAAGACATTAATTATTGTTAATTAGTTATCCAAGATAGAAATATAAACAGAGAAACTGCCATTATAAGTGATTTTTTAATAAGACATTGGTTTTCTATTTGTATTTCTAAGCATGTAAATGTTTTAAAATGAAAAAAGAGAAATGAATGTATTGCGATTTGCATGTCATGCAAAATATGAACAATGGGAAAGAAATGAATCAAGGTTACCACTTGATCATTCATATGTTACAAGTATCTTTCGATTAATAATTTTATTCATTTAAATATAGAATAGAAACATAGAAAATAAAGTCAATAACCTCCTCATACTTTTGATTACCTTGCAAGAGGACCTGTTAGATGGCCATCACTCATGAGTCCAACTGACATAAAACGAGGATCACCACTACCACCACCCATACAATCTTTAGATCGAGTTATCCCACTCGCCAAACACTCCTTTAGCTCAGTCACAACTTGACTCATGTTTGGCCTCTTCGCAGATTCTATCGAAACACAAGCCATTGCCAATTCCACAACTTTCCATAAGCAATTTGTGTCGAAATCTCCCCTCCTTAACCTATGATCCTTAATCTGATCAGCATCCCCTGTTGGTATTATGATGCGGTGCGAGTCGAAGAGGCGTTTATGCGAAAGTTGCAGCATCCGAAAATATCTCGCAAGTGTCAGATTTCGACGATTGCCTAGTGTTTTTCGGGCGGAAACATTTAGGGGCTCAAAATCGCATTTTTTATTAGTTTCGGGTGTTTTTTTGCAATTTATTAAAAGTTGTTTATTTCTTTTGCAAGCTAGGGTTTGAGTATTTAAAGGATCTTAAAACACTTTGTTAGGGAGGATTATTAATCAGAAAACGAGGTTTCCTCAATATCTATCAATTTCGGTATTCGTAAGAATCAACGAATCTTGATAAAGGTTCATCCTAGCCACGCACGCTGCATCAGTTGGTATCAGTTTCCAGTCGACCCTGAGGTATGCCGCCCCGAAGACAGCCGCGCAACCCTACCCCTGGTGCTGATGATGGTGACCTTGCTGAGTTGCGACGTGAAAACGCTGAGTTTCGCCGTGATAACGACGATTTGAGGCGGCAGGTTGAATGGTTGACGCAACGGATGGATGCATCTATGCACATGCACCACCCTGAAGATGATGTTACGATGACAGATGAAAACCCTCTTGGTGGTCTTCGGAATCGATCCCCTGAACGCCCCAATCATCGCTGGGAGCAGGCTTTCAGGGTGGACATCCCTAAGTTCGATGGTAGTCTATCACCGGAAGAGTTTATTGATTGGCTTTCTCAGGTTGAAGAGATTCTGGATTTCAAGGAAGTTCCTGCAGATCGTCGTGTACCCCTTGTTACGATCCGCTTACATGGTCGTGCACAAGCATGGTGGCAGCAGTTGAAACAGACACGTGTTCGTCATGGTAAGACAAAGCTCACGAATTGGGACAAATTCAGGAAGCATATTAGGGCTGCGTTTCTATCATATAATTACGAACGTAACCTGTACCAGCGGTTCCAGAATCTTCGTCAGGGTTCTCGTTCCGTGGATGACTATTCCACTGAGTTTTACACCTTTGTGGCTCGTGTTGACCTGTCTGAGTCCCCTCTCCAGTTGGTTTCTCGCTATATTGGTGGCCTTCGCCTCCAGTTGCAGGATATTTTGAATATGTTTGATCCCTTGACTGTTTCTGAGGCACATCAGCGTGCTTCACAAGCTGAGAAACAGCTAGCCAGGCGCGGTTCGGGTAGCTTTGGAAAACAGGTTGTCCCCACTAGTGGCATTGGTTCTTCTTCTCAGCCGGCCCATCCCACCCCAGCCCCCCCTCGCAGCACTACAGCCCCCCCGCAGGGACGTCCCGGTGGCTTGCGTTGTTTCAATTGTGGTGAAGTTGGCCATCGCCAAGCAGAGTGTCGCAACCCAAAGTCCACCAATCGTGGTCTTTTTACTGAGGTGGAGGATCCTGACTCTGCTCTTCCTTCAGATTCAGCCCCAGTGTATGATGTTTATGATGATGAGGCAGCGGAGGAGTATGTTTCTGGTGATGTTGGCCCCCTTTTGGTGATTCGTCGATCATGTTTAACCCCTCGTGCTCCTGACAACGAGTGGTTACGTAATAATATGTTCCATTCCACTTGTACCATCGGTGGCAAAGTTTGCACCTTCATCATTGATGCTGGGAGTTGTGAGAATGTGATTTCTGAGGTTGCAGTTTCGAAGCTGGGTCTGTCCACTGAACCTCACCCCAAGCCTTATCGTCTGTCCTGGCTGAGTCAAGATTGTGTTGATGCCAAATCAGCCCAAGAAGGGTGCTGCCCCCACTCATCATGCGCCCCCCCTACCACCTTGTTGTCTCGGGGTCCTTTTCAGACCGCCATGGTTGAATTGGGCATGGTGTTTGCTCCATTTTGTTCGCTGATTACCTGTGGTGCTAGTTCTGAGGTGCCTATTCCAGTGCAGCCGCTGTTACAGGAGTTTGCAGATGTTTTTCCTGAGAATCTCCCTTGTGCCTTGCCTCTTTTGCGTGATATCCAGCATCACATTGACTTGGTTCCAGGTGCTGCCCTACCCAACCGTCCTCATTACCGCATGAGTCCCAAAGAACATGAAGAGTTGCGTAGACAGGTGGAGGACTTGCTGGCTAAGGGACACATTCGAGAAAGCCTTAGTCCCTGTGCTGTCCCGGCCCTTCTTACCCCAAAAAAGGATGGGTTCCTTTTCCGTGGTGTGCAGCTGTGCATTCCAGATTGCAGCCTGCGTTTGAAGATGATTCAGGAACTCCACAAAGAAGGCCATGTTGGGCGTGATCGTACCTTCCAGCTTCTTGCAGCTTCTTATTTCTGGCCTTCGATGCGCAAAGAGGTGGGGCGTTTTGTTGCTCGTTGTCGTGTTTGTCAGTTGGCTAAGGGCGCTTCGACTAATGCCGGGTTATACTTGCCTCTGCCTATTCCCACTCAACCATGGTCTGATGTCAGTATGGATTTTGTCCTTGGGCTGCCACGTACCCAGCGTGGTTCTGATTCGATTTTTGTGGTGGTTGACCGATTCTCGAAGATGGTTCATTTCATTCCCTGCAAGAAAACCTCTGATGCTGTGGCTGTTGCACAGCTTTATTTCAGGGATGTGTATCGCCTTCATGGACTTCCTGCCTCCATAGTTTCTGATCGGGACACTCGCTTTGTGAGTCACTTTTGGAGGAGTCTTTGGCGTTTGGTTAATACTCAGCTGAATTTTAGCAGTGCCTATCACCCGCAAACTGATGGCCAAACTGAAGTTGTTAATAGGTCTTTGGGGAACCTTCTGCGCAGTTTAATTGGGGATCATCCTAAGGCTTGGGATCTGAAGCTGCCTCAGGCCGAGTTTGCTCACAATCATGCTGTTAATCGCTCCACTGGTTTCAGTCCTTTCCATGTGATTTACGGACTGTCTCCGCGTGCTCCTCTTGATTTGTTAGCGCTGCCCAGCAAGGTGCGTCCTCATTCCACTGCTGCGGATTTTGTTGGTCAGTTGGCTCAGGTTCATCAGACCACTCATGACCGCTTGGTTGCTGCTACTGCCAAGTACAAAGAGAAGGCTGATTCGAGAAGGCGTGCTGTTGATTTTGAAGTTGGTGACTTTGTGTGGGCTATTCTGACTAAGGATCGTTTTCCAGCTCATGAATATAGCAAGCTTGCTGCTAAGAAGATTGGTCCTGTTGAGATTGTGGAGAAGATCAACCCCAATGCTTATCGTTTACGCCTTCCCAGCCATGTGCGTACCTCTGATGTGTTCAATGTGAAGCATCTTGTTCCTTTTGTGGATGAGTCTTCTTCTGATGAGGATGATGCGGTTCCAGATTCGAGGACGAATCTTTTCTACCCTGGGGGGAATGATGCGGTGCGAGTCGAAGAGGCGTTTATGCGAAAGTTGCAGCATCCGAAAATATCTCGCAAGTGTCAGATTTCGACGATTGCCTAGTGTTTTTCGGGCGGAAACATTTAGGGGCTCAAAATCGCATTTTTTATTAGTTTCGGGTGTTTTTTTGCAATTTATTAAAAGTTGTTTATTTCTTTTGCAAGCTAGGGTTTGAGTATTTAAAGGATCTTAAAACACTTTGTTAGGGAGGATTATTAATCAGAAAACGAGGTTTCCTCAATATCTATCAATTTCGGTATTCGTAAGAATCAACGAATCTTGATAAAGGTTCATCCTAGCCACGCACGCTGCATCATATTATTGCACTCACCCATGGAATTATATGGGCGTCGCCTTGGCTCCTTGACACTGCCGGCTTCCCTGTTATTATCTCCAACAGGACGATTCCGAAACTGTATACATCGCTTTTTTCAGTCAGCCTGTTTGTGACCAAGTACCTAGAGTAGAGATCCATCCAGCGAAAGAAATCACATATAATAATATTAATAGTGCATGTGTGAATCAAATATAATACACTGCATATATATCAGCTAACTTACTCGGGATCAATGTAACCAAGAGTCCCAGCTACAACCGTCGAGATGTAATTCTTTCCTTCCAAAGGGATTGTCCTCGGTAACCCGAAATCAGCCAACTTTGCTTCAAATTTCTCGTTAAGTAGGATGTTTGAAGACTTAACATCTCTGTGGATTATCTTTGGCTTACAGCCGTTATGCAAATACTCCAATCCTATGTATATATATAGTGTCAGATTTGAATAAAATATATAAAACTAATTAGTAAGATTGAAATATTGGCAGACCTTGTGCTGAATCAACTGCTATTTGAAGTCTTTCCTCCCAAGTCAATATTTGTGAGTTTTTCTCTGTATCATTCATTGAATTATTATTAGTTGAAATACATGAATACATATACAAGATGGTCTCCATTTATTTACCCGATAAATGATTATCTAGATTTCCGTTTTCCATGAACTCGTAGACGAGTCCCATGTTATCATCTTCATAGCAATAACCGACTATGGATATCAAATTCTTATGCTTAACACTCACCAATAAGTTAGCCTGGATATTTATAAATCAATGAAAATAGGTCAAGAACTTAATTAATAATGAACCAAAGAAATCTCAAAACAAGATAATTATTAAAATAATTACCTCGGTTTGAAATTCCTTGTAGCCTTGTGCGGACGACTGAGAAAGCATCTTTACAGCAACTGCAGTGTTTCAGACATGGCCATGATAGACTGTTCCAAATCCTCCTTTGCCAAGAACCGTCTGGAAGTTGTTTGTGATTTTATAAATCTCAGAGTAACTAAATTGACAATTCTTGAGCTCAAAGTTAGAACTGCCTATGTTATGGCTCTGCAGGCTATTCGTCGAATTTTGCACTGTATACAACATATGAGTTGTGTATTAAAAATAATTCATGACCAAATCAAAGTTACAAAGCTCATTCATATAATATGTGTGTTCCTCCTACCTTTTGTTGGCTGCCCTTTGTCCATTTTGATGTAAATGCAATATACGAGAATTGAAGCAACTAAAAGAAGCAAGAAGAAGAAGCCACCAACAGAAGCAACTATTGCAATAACAGTATAATTATGACCAGGCTTGCTTTTTGTTGTTATTATTGTTGAATTTACATTGCAATAGTCAGTTATCTTTCCTTGGAGTGATTGTGGCATTGGACATGTAAAGTTGTTTCCACTCAAATTCCTACAAGAGGTGCACAACAAAGTATATACATAATACAATTTACTTTCAACAAAATATTTTTCCCATTAAAATTTAACCATGCAAACAATTGCAACACTTACAAGACCCGCAACGAGGCAAACTGAGATAGAAAATCTGGAACATTCCCAGATAGGTTATTATTCGATAAATCCCTCAAATTAAAGATCAAAGTAATACTTTACTTAAAAAAATCCATAATAATACCAAGTATTTGATAATATTTAAAACAATAATATTTAAACTAAATTCATATAAATATTTTTTTAAACAAAAGATAAATTTTATTTTATTACAAAGACTGAACAAAATATAGAATGAAAAAAAAGACCGAACAACAACTGGAATGTAAAGGAGCAAAGTTAATACATATAAATATCATAAAATGTATTTTCAAATTATTATAATCCAATTAATAAATAAATAAAATGCTCCACATTAAATAAAATTGAGTTGAACTGATTAACATCAATCAAACACCTATTTTAATTCCACTTAAAAGGAGGTGGCTTTTTAAAATTTATTATTGAATTATCTTACTTTAAAAAGAAAAATATATTATACATATTCACATTAAGTCATATATTAGTAATCATTTGATAATTCCCACATAAAGAACTTCAGTTTATAGTGGTGATATAGATTAAACTATAATTTAAGAAAATAAATAAATATTTAATAATAACTATTTCTATGATCCTCCACTTCATGTACTCCAAAAAAATGGATAATGAGGGGAAAGAAACGAATGAGAGGATTTCAAAACCTAGAAACCAGGCAGCTGGACATAGTAGTGCATGGAGTAATATTAGTGAAAAAATCTTTGTTCTGAGAGGGGGTATGGAATATGGATGGACAACTCCATGCATACATTTTTTGTTTTTGAAGTTTTTCCTTTGTTTGTTATATTCGTAGAAATTCATATAGTGCCTTTGTTTGGTTTTCTCATGATTAGTGCGAATTAAATTTCATGTTGATTTAAAAAAGACATTCTCCTAAAGTAAAATCTAGCTAGTTAGATACCAAGCAATTAACCTCAAGATTTATAGAAGGAGGAAACACATACAAAGTTTGTAATGACGTGAGATTCTTGATGAAAGGAGATATCTCCCCGGTCAAGCCACTTGAAGACAAGTTCCTGCATGCACAAATTAATCAAATATTATATATATATTTAATGTTATAGATACCATTAACAGTCAGGTCACATACAAGGAAATGATTTGGGGTGGATTGAAGCCCACGTAGCTGCAGATAATCCCATCCCAAGAAAATGGTTTAGGGCCACAAGGGTCTCCTTGCCAGTTCTTCATAACTTTGTAGGTTGACTTTATCCCCATAATACCACCAACTATACATATACAATTCAATGTTTATACCCCCAAGTTAAACAAGTCCATCAGTCTTTGTAAATGTAAATCTTCAATATCTGTTGTAACACATGAATTTGAATTGCTTATAAGGTAACTAACATACCGTCTTTATCATTAGTCTGAGAGTGGAGTACTTGCTTGATTGTGTAGAGCTCGAACGCATTCAAGAGAGGAGGAAGCATAGAGTTTTTTGTCCGATTTAGAGATAACATATAAGTTGACTTAACATCTATTTGTTCAACATAAGTTTCTGACTGAAGATACAATGGAGAATAAGGCCCGTCCAATAACTTGCCGTTGGCATAAATGTTAAATTCTCGTGTTGCATTGGGAGTAAGCTCCGCAAAATGTAAGAAAATATAGAATTGATCGGTAATGTTCACAGGATCCCATGATATAACTAAGGAGTCATTTGGGTTTCTGGGAACATTGGCTGTACTCATGACCATGTTAGGGAGCTGGTATTTACTAGGCATGATCAGCGATGTGGTGCTGAGACTAGTGCTGTTCTCAATGTTCCCCGGCAGCCATATGCGGTCATAGATGTCATCTTTATACCTTTTAAGAAAGAAAAACAACAGTTAGATCAGTTCCATGAGAGAATCAATTAACTAAAGATGATATTGATGGTAATGAATGATCACCTACCTACCTATACAAGTTATTTACAGATGAAGCCAAGTTCCATCTTTCATAAAAGTTCAAAGAATACGCTGTCCTGTATATGGTATCATTCATAGGCCTTATCTCTAGAGCCGATATGACAGGGATTCCAGAGTTGGTATTGATAAGACAAATTTGAATAAAATCTGACTTTGGTGTGTGTATGATCTCCTTTCTTATTGGAATAGACTCGTTGTAAATATCAACAGTGTCCCACGCGTCAACCCCAATTTGAAGATCAAATCTAGGGAGGGAACGACTGTTATCGTAGTTTCCATACAGAAATCTCCCCCTTATTAGGAATGGTTTGCCATTCGCCTGAGGTAGGTTTAAAGTGTAGCAGTTTCTAGTTCCGTTGGGAAAGCTTCTTAGATACAGGAACTGTCGATACGCCGTGTTTGATTGGTATTCTGTGGAAATCATACGACTTACTCCGGTGTCTATGAAGTCATTGTCTGAATTATATCTCAATCCTGTATACGTGTCTGTGTAGTGTGTACCCATTAGAAGTCTGACCACAATCTAAGCTTATGAATCCTGCATGCAGTGTAAAACAGAGAATTAAAAGGATCACACAAAAATAGGTTGAGTAGTAGGTCAGTCTGATTCAATGAGTTTTTCTATATATAAATTAATGCGATCCATATATAGTTATAACTAAGTAGTCAAACTAATTAACCTGCTTGATCATCCTGAGCATGTAAATTAGGAAGTGCAATGATCAGCTGCAACAAGATTACAATAACAAATTGGAATATTATCATGCAATTAATTGCCATTGATCTTCGTGATCAAATTGAAATCATAAACTTTTTCTTGCTCAAATGGTAAGTCTGTAAGACATAATAGTAAGGATGGTAAACGTTTGTTTGTGTACACATGATGCATATCCATATATATATAGTAAGAAATTTCCATGTTGTCTTAGGGGCAAATTGACAATTCGCCTGGAATGGACACCGGACATATATTGATGTACATATAATTGTAAGGCACCCTCAAATATGTCAACTTTATTGAGAAAAAGTCAGTTTTTAGCTTAAATAAAGATTAATCATCTGATCAAGTAGTGGGGTTAGTGGATAGTCGGCTAATAGCTGGGTTAGTGGGCATCTATAGCTTAAACAATATTTTAATTAGAAGACTAGTTACATAGTCAAATCAAATGCAACATTTTCCTTAACTAGCATATTCCTAGGAAGTTATTTCTTCCATGTATGACTTTGGGAAGTTAGCATTTGGTATCTATAAAAAAAACGTAAACCCTAAACCGAAAACTTTGATAACAACCAGACATTAACTGGGACAATCTATGGGGCCACTTCAGCAATATTGTCTTGCAATCTATTAATAAAAGTAAAATACTAGTACCTACCAAGATTATTTCAATGATGATAGAGCAGTCGTCGTTTATAAGTGATCAGTTGCAAACTAATTATATGCTAGTGATTTATCAGTGAGATGATACCTCCTCCATTGTAGGACAAAATGAACGAAGAACTAATCGTCTTCTTCCTCCACAATCATCCCGCCATCGATGGAGGTAGCGCCGCCGATTCAACGGCGTAATCGACTTCATTGATCTTCGGTCGACTCCGCCGGCTGGAGAGGAAGAGGCTTATGTTTTGTTTAAATATAAAATAAAAAATAGCATTTCTTATTGAGAAATTTGAATAAATCACCTACAAACCGTCTGGTGTATAAAATTAATTAGACGGTTACCACTTCAAAATATTTTGATGAAATTACTATGTCGTGTAACGTAAATGGAAGAATCGTCTCGCGATGAAAAAATTTATAAATAATGGAAGAAGACAAAGTAATAGGGAAAGAGACGCGAAGAGCAAGATCATAACGTGAATGGCAAGATCGTCTCGCGACGGCACCATTAAAGTAATGCAATTATAGACCGACCAGAATTTTTTCCATCGCGAGACGATCCTACCATTCCCGTTACACGACAATAATTTCTTCAAACTATTTTAAAGTGGTTATGAACTGGTCACCGACCCATCTAAATGCATTTTTAGGGTCATTCCGTCAAATTTCTCTTATTAATATTGTTTATGGGAATTTGAAAAAAAATAAACTATCATATTTTTATTTATATTATATATTTTAAAATATATATATATTTGTAAAAAAGGGAAGAAGACAAAAAAATAGGGAAAGAGACGCGAAGAGCAAGATCATAACGTGAATGGAAAGATCGTCTCGCGACGGCACCATTAAAGTAATGCAATTATAGACCAACCAGAATTTTTTCCATCGCGAGACGATACTGCCATTCCCGTTACGCGACAATAATTTCTTCAAACTATTTCAAACTATTTTAAAGTGGTTATGAACTGGTCACCGACCCATCTAAATGCATTTTTAGGGTCATTCCGTCAAATTTCCCGTATTAATATTGTTTATGGGAATTTGAAAAAAAAATAAACTATCATATTTTTATTTATATTATATATTTTAAAATATATATATATATATATTTTTTAATTATTATATATTAATATTTTAATAAACATTATAAAAATCTAGCATGTATCCCGTGCATTTGCACGAGTAATAATATAAAAAACCGTGAAAAAAAATATTTTGATAAATTTTTTATGGGCGGGTCAACCCACAATCCGACCCAAGTATCAATTTACTCTCACATATATCCAAATTAACCACAGTTCTCGACCCGGCAATTCGGACATTTTAAAAATTAAGCATCATTATATATATATAGATTAGTTAGTTAAAAAGCTGAACTTATATGGTTAAAATGTCACGTGTTTATCAAATTTTGGATTGAATTCAAAATATAAAGTGTTATTAGCCTAGTTGGTTAAAATGTAGTACTTGTTTTGTTAGGTTGCAAGTTCGAACCATACCTATAGCATTTTTAATTTTATTTTTAACCGTTTTAAGTTTATGTGCGGGTCAACCCACAATCCGACCCAAGTATCCATTTACTCTCACATATATCCAAATTAACCACAGTTCTCGACCCGGCAATCCGGACACTTTAAAAATTAAGTATCATTATATATATATATAAATTAATTAGTTAAAAAGTTGAACTTATATTGTTAAAATGTCACGGTGTTTATCAAAATTTGGGTTGAATTTTAAATATAAAGTGTTATTAGCTTAGTTGGTTAAAATGTTGTACTTATTTTATTAGGTTACAAGTTTGAACCATACTTATAGCATTTTTAATTTTATTTTTAACCGTTTTAAGTTTATGGGCGGGTCAACCCACAATCCGACCCAAGTATCCATTTACTCTCACATATATTTAAATTAATCACAGCTCTCGACCCGGCAATCCGGACACTGTAAAAAATAAGCATCATTATATATATATATATAGATTAGTTAGTTAAAAAGTTAAACTTATATTGTTAAAATGTCACGCGTTTATCAAAATTTGAGTTGAATTTAAAATATAAAGTGTTATTAGTCTAGTTGGTTAAAAAATTATACTTGTTTTGTTAGGTTGCAAGTTCGAACCATACCTATATCATTTTTAATTTTTTTTTAACCGTTTTAAGTTTATGGGCGGGTCAACCCACAATCCGACCCAAGTATCCATTTACTCTCACATATATCCAAATTAATCACAGCTCTCGACCTGACAATCCGGACACTTTAAAAATTAAGCATCATTTTATATATATATATAGATTTGTTTAAATAATTAAAAAACCTATATACTTACCAACCAACTAATTATACAAATCAAATTTAGGGATTTATAAAGTTAATAAATTCTTATTATCTAAACCATAAACTTTAACACTTAAAATAAATAGTTTTAGTTACCTGATTGAGTCAATTAATATTTTATTAACTAGATTTTGATTGCCTATGCATGCACTATTTTTTTATAATTCAAAATTAATAGTTTTAGTTATCAAATTAATTAATATTTTATTAACTTGACTTATTTGGGTGATTAAGAATATTTTATTTTTATATTTTTTATTTTACACGACATTCCACGTATTTCTCAATTAATTTTTTATATTCCACATAATCTTCAACAAACTTTTTTATAAAAATATTTATTCTGAGAGAATATACTGCACTATACTATATGGCCGTGTTTGTTATGCAGTAATAAACTGTATATATAGGATTATAATACTAATAGTAAATTTAGTTAGTTGTTTGGTTTATTATTTTGTATAAACAATATTTAAAAGTGATATAATTTATACTTTAAACTAGGTACTATCTTGTACCTAGTAAAACCAGTTATAAACATGTATAAAAAATATATTTACATATTTACCTTTAAATTTGATTATGTATTTTTTCTTTAAAAGTCATATTTTCATATTTATCTTTCTATTTTGATTATTTTTTTCCCTTAAACATATATGTTATTTTAATTATAATTTTGGTAATTATATTTGTCAGAATCTATATAATTATATTATTATCTTATTAATTAATTATGTGAGCAGTGTAAGTTGTTTGGTTTTGAATCATTTTCTTTAACAACTAGTATATTTTTAAATGAGGTAAAAAAATTACTTATTACTAAAGTCATAATTTAATACCATGATAAGAAACTTGTTTTTTAAATTCGATAAAAGAGTATAAAATTTCCCAATGAATATAGAAATACAAAAACTGGAAGTGAGAATCAAAGTCTTATTATTTAATATGAACAAAGATCTCCTTTTTTTTAACAACATTTTATAACATAACAAAAAAAAAAATTGTTTACAAATTACAAGTAATAATAAAAAATACATTAATGAAAAGAAATAATAAAAAAAATTAAGTAAATATTAATTTAACAATTAAATTAAATTTATATAAATATAAAGGGCAAAATTGTCTTTTACATTTTATACAACATTTTTATACTACCCACCAAACACAAAATCATTAAATCTATACAATTTATAACCCTCTTATACTTTCAACCAAATACAAATAACATATATAACTTATACCTCTTAATACCCTTTATAACTTATACCTCTTACAATTAATACCTATATAACTAATACAGTATAACAAACGCTACCTATATATATTATTTCAAGAATAAATTTATGCAAATCATTTTTTATATCTCATTATCTAATTACAATGTTAGCAAAAGCAAAATGAAACTATTAGAATCATATAGATAATTTAGAGACCACGGGTACTCCGTGGTACTGTACCCGTACCATACCTGTCAGGTAGTTAAGTACCCATCCCCGAACCCGATTATTTTACTATCCGATTAGACGAGTATCTCTTTTTATATCTCCATTTTCGATTTGCCAGATACCAATTTCCCAACGAGTATCCCATTACTCGATTAATTTTTTATAAGATTATATAAGTTGAAAAAACATAACTTTATTAAATAATAAATCATTTTAAAATTAGTAAATCAAAATGTTGGAAAGATAAACAAAAACATTACTTACTTTACTTACATATTTATGTTGTTGTAGATGTTGAAGAAAATAATAACTTCATTTTAGAGTTAAAAAAAAATGTTTGAATAAAGTTTGAAAAAAAAAATAAAGAATGAAGATGAAAAATATATAAAAAAGTATCATTTTGTTATTTAAAAACAAGTTAAAGATGGAGAATTGAAGAATAATAAAGAGAGAATATTTTTTTTAGGAATATTAAAAAATAAAATTGAAGTATAATTTGGATAAGAATATAATAAATGATCTATTAAAAAAAATGTTTGTCATGAGATATTTGAAAAGTCACATTAATTCATAATAAAATATTTATTTTTATTAATAATATAAACAAATATCAAGTTTGGGTTTCGCGCACTCCCTATCTCCGACCTCGATCGTGTACTTTTTTTCCCTATCCATGCCCGACCCGATTTAACATATCCGAACTTGACTATCGGGTACCCACGGGTATCAAGTATAGGGTACCCATCACTACAAGAAAACAGAGCATTTGCGACGTATAATTCCTACAAAATTTCTGACGAGAATATATAATTAGTGACAGATTTTCCATTTAAATAATAAATGTCGGTATTTCAGTCGTCAGTAAATTTTTCGACGAATATATAATCTGTCAGGAATATTTGTGACGGTTTTTCCATGATATTTTTACCTGCGAAATTTGTGACGAATATTTCTGACACTATTTCCGACATATAATTTTGTTTGTTTATTTGAAATTTTTCGTAAGAATATCCATCGAAAAAATCATGATATTTATGTAGAAATATCCGTCGGAAAATTCATGACGTTTATGTAGAAATATCTGTCAAAAAGTATTATATTTAAAAAAAAATTATTTTACTAATTATTTCTCATAATTTTACCTATTTGAAAATCATCTCATCAAATATAAAAGACTATCTCAACTATATAAATTAAAATTTTAATAATAAAAAATAAAACAAATAATAACTATTTCTTAAAAATATTAAGTTTAAATTTACTAAGAAAAAAACATTTCTTTCACTTAAACAAAATCTCAAACTCTATACTCCATAATAGATTATGGATTAATGTTGTCTGAAGTTTAATGTTTATCTTCACTCATTATGTGAAATGTGAATGTATCATTTTACTGATCTTCAAATTCAGATAATCAACCTGCATGTGAAAAACAAAAACAAAATGTGAACTTCTAAATACAATATCAATCAAAATGAGGAAATTTTGTAACACTACAACAATTTTAAGACCTTAGGTTCAAGAACTAACTGACAGAATAGATCAATAGGCCTATCATAATGGTCTATTATGGAAGAAAGATCTTATTCACTTAATGATTGATGGAAGACCTGGCCTAAATACTATTGTGTCGATTCAAAGAACAAGGAAACAAGGCTATCAACAAATCATTCATTCTAACATCTTTATTAATTAGTCACTTATAACTAAGAAGAATTTTAACCGAAGCTTCATCAAGTCTAAACATGACTTATCAATAACATCAACTCTTCCATTAATCATAAATTGCTTCCAAGATTCAATAAAATACCAGCAAATCTGAACAATATTGGATATTGATGGCTAAGTTCATCACATTCACATCATGAAGTAATTCTCTAAGGATGGATGGCAGTGAAATACATCAAGATAGAAGAAATGATTAATTACCTCAACATATGAACAGTTCTTAAGATCGCCAATCTGCATCATAAATCGAAATGGAATTTTACAAACAATATAGCTTAATATGAAGTTGTCAGCCCATAATGACCAAGAGAGTTTGATAAGATTAAGAAGAAAGAACCTTGCGACTTATGCAATCAGTATTGATCTAGATCTTTTCGGTCATTTCTTGAAATCCTCTGAAATCCACAAATACATTTATACATTAAACATGAGTAGAATTCGTGGAAACAGAGAGATACCTAAAGACGACAGTATGATTTTAAAAAAGTGAAGGCTAGACACAAATGAAATAGAGGGAAAATCTGGAAACAATAATTCAGTAGTCAAATAAACCATAGGACATTTTGTAGCAAAATCCATGAAAAAAGGTACTGGGGTTGCTGGGGTGATCTAATTGAGATACGCCAAATTAAGGCAAGTTCTACAAGTTAACTATTAACATCTACCGCAAATTAACTTGATATACATGTGTTTACCCAATCAAAGACAAGTTGTAACTGAGCTAGGCCTCAATGGGGCTTGACCAAAAGCCTATTAGTTAAAGAATATATATATATATAATTAGTTAGATGTTGTTTGATTATTATTATACATGTAGAATATTCTCTGGTCTTCTTCCCTCAAGCTTAGGCAATTCATTTCTCATCTTATATTAGATTCCTACTATTCTCAATAAATGTAGATTCTAATCTTGGTCCCAGCTTAGGATTCTTTGATTATTATTATACATGTAGAATACACGTTTTTTGTTGCCCCCCCCATTGGATGAGGGTTCCAATAGTTTATTCTCCGTACAAACAAATCCAACTAATACATGTCTTTTCTATTGCTTTTTGTTCCGTGCTGAAACCAAACAGATTCAAGAATGACTATGTTGTTCTTTGTAGTATGTTGCCTAAGAACATTCAAAACCAAACAAGTCTTATTTTTCATTATTAACAGGAATAAATCCAAAAGAAAACAAGTCACATTTGGGTAATCTCTTATATGGGCATAAATCTACTTCCTATATTGAGGGGAGTGTGGAAATATCAATATCTAACCAAGTCTCACAAGTTATCTTTAGCATGTAGCACAAGTTAAATTGTTGCACTCTCATCAATGTTACTTCTTTACTTATGTATATGTTCATATGAGTGTTTACTCTTTTAAAGATATATCATTGAGAAAATTATTCCAAAATCTCCCTCTATTCTTATCGAGTAGTCGAATCAGTTCTAAATACTTTTAATAATATGTAGTTTGAAGCATTTCATTGAAAACCAAAATTCTTAATTCTCTAAACAATATGTTTACACCAGTATTTTATTTGATGAAGGATGAACAAGTTTGATCAACTCATGCTTGTTGCAGAAGAAAGTGTACTTTGAATAGCCAAAACAAGCTTAAAAATCATTCATACTAAACCTGCAATTATAAAAAAAAAAGGTACAAGTTTAAAGCAAATGACATGAGAAGCTCAAGCATCAAATTTCAAGCCATTAAGACATACGATTCTAGAGAAACAAAATTAACAAACTATTCAAAAAGGAATTTAAAGAAACTTGTTTAACATAGGATAAAAGAAGATGAGGTAGTAAAACAGGTTGTGCCCTTTGCAAATGAGTGTAACCAGGAACTATAATATCACTGTTTGCAACAGCAAACTTTACTAATTCAACCTGTAGATCACAAATAAAATACTAATTTAACAATCATCCTATTCAATTTCAACATAAAAACTAACCTGATCGATAACTTAAGAAAAACTAACCTGAATAAGATTGACACGATAACAAATTGCATCAATGGCATCTCGACATCACAGCCAAAAATCAGTACAAACTTGATCATTTCAACTCCGAGCAGTATGCAACTTCTTTACAGGCTCACCTATCAAATCAGTAGGTGTAGCTTTTATATTCATATGCACATTCTCTATATCAGTCCTCCAAATATGATTTCAAATTTTGTCTCAAGTTTCAGATGAAATATTAAGAGATTTAATCTTTAATCGATACCTCGGTGACCTAAGAATGACCTGACTCTGGCCTAAACCAAACTTACCAAATCCGCCGATTAGAAGAGGACCGTCATCATAGATGTAGCCGACGAGAAGACCTTACAATTATTACAGTTGATCATCGTCCTCTTCTTATGGGTTTCTCAGTAATTGACGGTTACGAAGAACGGTAAAAGTTTTTCTTACTTCTTGAATAGGAACTTCGATTAGTCAATCGCAGCAAAGCATAACTTTCCTTTGTTGCCAGCCTCGAAGTAGAAGTCCGCCGAGAAGAGGTTCCCGGCTTCCGGAATGGAGAGAGAGGAAGAAAGAAGACGAAAATTTATAATAAAATTAACGCATAGATGAAATTCATCTGGCAGTTATCAGATATACATACATGACTATTAATCAAAGGAGCAATCAAGCTGAAAAAGTCAAAGATAAGAGTCTTGTATATTTATCGATTGAGATTTAGAGATAACTTGGTGATGATGGAGTCGATGATTGCAAAACCGACTAGGAACGGTCTAATGATTATGATCCTTACAAAATATTAGGCTAATAAATTTGTCACGGAACTTCCTAAGGAAATTTTAATAACAAAATCCGTCAAAATATCTGTCAAAAACAAAAATAAATTCTGACGACATTCGAATTTGTCGAAAAATATTCGCAAATTTTGTCAAAAATATGTTGAAATCTAAATTCGTCGAAAAATATATCAAAAATACTTTCGGAATATTTCCGTGGAATTTGTGTCATGTATTTAGTGTCCACAAAAACGATGGATATGAGCGTCGCTAAATTTGCTTAATTGTTTTCTACATTTTTTTTCCTATTTTCATACTTTTTCTGACGTTTATTATTTTTGTCACAAATGATGTAAGTAAGATCGTCAAAATTTTTTGACCGACTTTATTCGTCAGTAAATTTTCGTCACAAATACTTCTCGGAATTCCTCAATCAACTAATAATGTTTTATAGATAAGTCTTATATTCCTTATTTACCCGAAAAAGATATTAATGATGTAATTTGTAGTAATATTTTTCATAAAAAAAATAATTATATTCTTTATTTTTAAAAGTAATTATTTTTGTGATGATTTGTTATTTAAAATTAAAGGGTAAACCCCAGCCTTGGCCCAAAGTTTTTCCCACCTGAACTTTGTTGGGTAAACCCCGTCTTTAGTAATATTCAACTTCACCTCCTCCAAATCATGTATCAGTTTCAAGTCTTTAACAATATCAACGATTAGTGCCTTGAAGATTTAGGTAGTCTTATAAAGATGTCAATGGTTTTATTTTATAAATCAAATATAATAATATTTTATATACACTTTAAATAGTCATAAAATGATAAACAAGAAATTTGAGATGATAGATCAATTCAATTACTAGAAGCGGAACATACATTTAACTTCCATTGTTCTTAATTGTCATTGGGATGAATTTCGGTTGATGGATCTTCCAATCTAGCACAACCCTTAACCTCACTTTGGAATTTCTCACTATGTGAATCCTCTTTGTTGATGGAGACAAGAGATATTTTTTTACATACTGAATGCCGCCGTAACCCTACTAATACCAATCGACAGGTATTAAGTCCAATGAGCCTGATCTAGTGTAGCTCTGTGTAGATTGTGGATCATAACCATCTTTTTTATATTTTGGTTATTTATAAATTAACCTCTTATAGATATTTAAATAACATTTTGGTTATTACGCATTTATTCTAAAACCTACCTATTCCATAAACCTCATTAATACTGTATTTAATTACTTTAATTTAAATTTATTAGATAATAGCCCTGTCCAACACTATAAATATTATATTAAAGGTCCAATAACTATTAAATTAATTATAAATTAATCTAACCATCATCATTTATTTGCTGAACAAGACCAGCAACAATTGCCAAATAATAAAACCAGGACACAAAACAAATCACAAATCACTACTTTTAGACATAATTTGTTTGTTAGGAAGGAGAATCAATATATGAATATTGTTGTGAAAATTGTGATATATATATTTTATAAAGTACTAAGATGAGGAGGAATTAGAATTGGAATTGGAATTGGAATTAGAATTAGAATTGAAATTGAAATTGGAATTGGAATTGGAATTGGAATTGGAATTGGAATTGACATTGAAATTTGAATTCTATTGAATTACAATTCAATTCCTATGTTTGGAAAAAATATAGAATTGTAATTCAATTCTAATTCCTATGTTTGAAAAAATGATAGAAATGTAATTCAATTTCAATTTCTATGTTTGTAAAATAAAATATCGGTTCAAAATGTTAATTTCTTAAATATGTTTTCACGTTTTTGACACGTTTAACACGTTTTTGACATATTTAACACGTTTTTGACATGTTTAACACGTTTTCACACTTAAAACACATTTTCACACGTTTAACATGTTTTTCACGTTTTTTTGTATGTTTAATACGTTTTTGACATTTTTAATACGTTTAACATGTTTTTCACACGTTTTGACAAGTTTAACACGTTTTTACATTTTTAACGTTTTTGGCACGTTTTTGATATGTTTAACATGTTTAACACGTTTTTCACATTTTTGGCACGTTAAACACGTTTTTGGCATGTTTAACACGTTTTACACATTTAACACGTTTTTGAAACATTTAACACGTTTTTGACATTTTTAATACATTTAACATGTTTTTCACACGTTTTGATAAATTTAACACGTTTTTGACATGTTTAACACGTTTAACATGTTTTTCAAATGTTTAACACGTTTAACACATTTTTGGCACGTTTTACACATTTTGGCACATCTAACACGTTTTTAAATACACATCAAACCAAACAACATAGTATATATACCTTATATAACTTGCATCTCTTACCAAATATCAAACACTCAACGCCCTTTTATTCTTCTTCTTATTATTCCTATTATTATTATTCCAGAACTAGAAGTACCCTCAACATTCCACAAGTAGAAGTCACAATATATATATATATATATATATATATATTATATATATACCACATTCTATATATGTTTTGTTATCATCATCTCCTTTTCTTTCTTTATTTTTTACCTTGCAAGAGGACCCGTTAGCTGCCCATTACTCACTAGCCCCATTGACATAAAACCGCCACTAACCGAACCCATTGATCTTGTGTCGTGACGAGCTATCTCGCTTGCCAAACACTCCTTTAGCTCCATCACAACTTGAGTCATGTTTGGCCTCCTCACCGATTCTCGCGAAACACAAGCCATTGCCAATTCCACAAGTTTCCATAAACAATTTGTGTCAAAATCTCCCCTTAGCCTATTATCAGCAATCTGATTAGCATCCGCTGTTGATATCATTCCACCCACCCATTGAATTATATGGGTGTCGCCTTGCCTCCTTGACACTGCGGACTTCCCCGTCACTATCTCCAAGAGGACGATTCCAAAACCATAAACATCGCTCTTTTCTGTCACCCTATTTGTAACATAGTACCTAGAGACACCTCATTCAAAGCAATCAAAATCAAGATGGAAACTTATAACAATGAATAAATTAAAGATTGATACTGGCTACATATCAATTAACTTACTCAGGATCAACGTAACCAGGAGTGCCAACAACAACCGTGGAGATATAATTGTTTCCTTCTACGGGGATTGTCTTCGATAACCCATAATCAGCCAGCTTTGCTTCAAATTTCTCGTTTAGTAAGATATTGGAAGACTTAATATCTCTGTGGATTATCATTGGCTTACAGCCGTTGTGCAAATACTCCAATCCTAATTAAGTATATATAACAAAATTAGTTAGAATAAATACTTTTAAGAGTTATAATACAGCATATTAGGCGTAAAATTGATAAAATGAGTAATTAATTAAATTGAAATTTGGTAGACCTTGTGCTGCATCGACTGCTATTCGAAGTCTTTCCTCCCAACTCAATATTTGTGAGCTTCTCTCTGTATCATTCACTGAATTATTATTAATTGATCAAATACATATAGAAGATGGTCCATTTAATTTATTATTTACCTGATAAATGAGTTTCTAGATTTCCTTTTTCCATGAACTCGTAGACAAGTCCCATTTTATCATCTTGGTCGCAATAGCCGAGGACAGAAGTCAAATTCTTATGATTAACACTCACCAAGAACTTAGCCTAGATAATAAATAAAATTGAATGAATGAGTTAAAGAAGGAAGGAAGGATGTGGTTTTCAAAACATGAAAAGAATATATTACCTCGGCTTGAAATTCCTTGTAACTTTGTGTGGATGACTCAGAAAGCATTTTAACAGCAACCGTGGTGTTTCCGACATAGCCAAGATAGACTGTTCCAAAGCCTCCTTTGCCCAGAAACGTCTGGAAGTTGTTTGTGATATTCAAAATCTCAGAGTAACTAAATTGACAATTCTTAATCTGAAATTTAGAACTGCCTTTGTTAAAGCTAATCCTCGGGCTTTGCACTGTATATATAGGAATTGTGTATTAAAAACAGTTCAACAAATTAGTCCAATGTATATATATATACAAATAGGCAAGGCAGGTATATATGTGTGAGTTTTGAAATCTTAATTACCAGTTGTTGTTTTTGTTGTTGTCTGGTTTGTTTTCCTTTTAATGCAAATGCAATACAGGAGAATTGAAACAGCAACTATAAGAAATATGAACCCGCCAACAGAAGCAACTATTGCAATAATAGTATAATTATGACCAGCCTTGCTTGGTGTTGGTGTTGTTATTAATGTTGAATTTACATTGCAATAATCACTTATCTTTCCTTGGAGTGATTGTGGCATTGGACATGTAAAGTTGTTTCCACTCAAATTTCTACAAGAGGTGGCCAACAATTTACTATCAACGCAAATATTTTTTCAAATAAAATTTAGAAAACCGCTGATTGCAACACTTACAAGATGCGCAACAAACCAAATTGAGGTAGAAAATCTGAAACATTCCCAGATAGATTATTGTTCGACAAATCCCTGAAAAGATTAAAATAAGTAATTGTGAAGCTCGCGAGAAAAACTTTATTACAAGAAAAAGGAAAAGTCACAAATGGTACACCTAGAGATGGATTGAGAAATTAGAGGAACTAGCATTTAGCCCGTGCATTTGCACGATTAATAATATAAAAAATCGTAAAAAAAATTACGGATAACATTTTTAATTTTATTTTTAACCGTTTTAAGTTTATGGGTGTTGAATTTAAAATGTAAAGTTTTAGTAGCCTAGTTGGTTAAAGAATTGTATTTGTTTTTGTTAGGTTGCAAGTTCGAAACATACCTCTAGCATTTTTAATTTTATTTTAAACCGTTTTAAATTTAAAGGCGGGTCAACCCACAATCCGACCAAAGTATCCAAATTAACCACAACTCTCGACCCAGCAATCCGGACACTTTAAAAATTAAGGATCATTATATATATATAGATTAGTTAGTTAAAAAGTTGAACTTATATTAATATTAAAACGTCCCGCGTTTATCAAATTTGGTGTTGAATTTTAAATATAAAGTCTTTGTAGCCTAGTTGGTTAAAAAGTTATACTTGTTTTATTAGGTTGCAAGTTCGAAACATACCTCTAACATTTTTTATTTAAATTTTAACCGTTTTAAATTTAAAGGTGGGTCAACCCACAATCCGACCCAAGTATCCAAATTAACCACAACTCTCGACCCAGGACACTTTAAAAATTAAGCATCATTATATATATATAGATTAGTTAGTTAAAAAGTTGAACTAATATTAATATTAAAACGTTCGCGTTATCAAATTTGGTGTTGAATTTAAAATATAAAGTCTTTGTAGCCTAGTTGATTAAAGAGTTGTACTTGTTTTGTTAGGTTGCAAGTTCGAAACATACTTCTAGCGTTTTTAATTTTATTTTTAACCGTTTTAAATTTAAAGGCGGGTCAACTCACAATCCGACCCAAGTATTCAAATTAACCACAGCTCTCGACCCGGCAATCCGGACACTTTAAAAATTAAGCATTATTATATATGTATAGATTAGTGTTAACTTGCTTCTTTTTGTTTAGTTTTTAGTTATCTTTAATTGCTCTCTCACAAATTTGCCTTATTTATCATTTATGTCGACCACCAAACTATTTAACTAGTTTTTGTTCATCGTGCTAGACTCATATTTGAATGATATAGTATATAAACTAATTAGGATATATATACTCTTTACACGCGAATTATTTAAAAAAATAAATAAATATAATTATGTTCCTACTTAAATTAGGATCAATTTTAATTACAGTGACATTAAATTATAACTCATATTGATACGATGACGGAAAAACTGTAGAATTAAATTATAATTTAATCTCAATTCTTAGGTTGATATAAAAAAATATAATACAAATAATATTAATATATTATTTATTAAAATATTGGTTTGACAAAGTCAAATAGCTCCATGGTCATTATATTCTTTTAAATTTTAATATATATATATATATATATATATATATATATATATATATATATATATGAGTTCATTTAATTTTATATATTAAAAAAATAAAATTCTATATTTTAAGTTTATAAATTAAAAAATAAAATAATGATTCAATATTAATGTTAACTTATTAAATTAATTATTGGTTCAATATTTTAATATTTTAAATTAAAAAATATATTAGTGATTAAAAACTTTTAAACATGTAACTTTAATCGTGTTTAAATGATAAAATAATAAATTATTTTGTTTTAAAATAAAAATAAAAAATTTAGAATTATAATTTCAACTTAAAAAAATAGTGAAATTTAGAATTATAAAATTCCATTAGATTGAATTTCATTGTAATTTTAATTTCAATTCTTAATATTAAAATATTTACTCTTAAGAATTAGAATTTTGACCTCCAATTATAGTGCCAATTATAGGTTTACGAAACCTAAATAACATAAATCAAAACCTGGTTCTATTGATTTTGAGTTTGAGTTGTGGGAGTTCAAACCCACAATCATGAAATAAACATACCCTCTAGTCTCCTAAAAGAATTTTAGATTTGAAAGCATGACGAAGGAGTGGGTTCATGAATTTTATTAAATTGAGAAATAATATATAAGGTTTTGAATAAAAACGGAGGGATATGACTTTGAGATATCGAGAGGATGCACATACAAAGTTTGTAATGACGTGAGATTCATAATGAAAGGAGATATCTCCCCAGTCAACCCACTTGAAGATAAGTTCCTGCACAAATTATATATTAACTTATCTAATTAGATATATATAGATCTATGGATGGAAACAAATTAACTTGAATTAGTAGTGTATATATATATATATATATATATATATATATATATATATATAAGAGTCTAAGACATACAAGGAAATGATTTGTGGTGGATTGAGATTCTTGTAACTGCACACGATCCCATCCCAAAGAAATGGTTTAGGACCACAAGGGTCCCCTTGCCAGTTTTTCAACACCTTGTATGTTGACTTAATCCCCATAATAGCACCAACTATATATATATATTTATAAACATGCATAAGTTTGTAAGACAATTAATCCGAATTAAATGGGAATTGAATTTCATGTGATAAATGTATGATTTACACAAGTACCGTCAGTATCAGTGGTCTGAGTATTGCTTGCTTTCTTGATTGAGTGAGCCTCTAAGACATTCAAGAGAGGAGGTAGCAAAGAATTGTTGGTCCGATTTAGAGATAATACATAAGTTGAGCTAACATCTATTAATGGTACCACAATAGTTTCTGTCTGGAGATACTTGGGAGAATAAGATGTCTGAACGAGCTTTCCGTTGATATAAATGTCAAATGCTCGCGAAGCCAAGGGAGTGAGCTCGGCAAAGTGTAAGTAAACATAAAGTTGATCACTAATATTAAATGGGCCCCATGAAACAACCAAGGAATCGTTTGGGTTTTGGGGAGAGCTGGCCGTATTCATGACAAGGAGAGGGAGCTGGTATTTATTAGGTGCGATGGGAGACTCGGTTGTGAGCCTAGTATTGTTTATTATGTTCACAGGAATCCAAATGCGGTCATAGATGTCGTTTTTATACCTGATCGATAATAAAAACCAAATCTTACTATGGTATGGTATAGTACAATATAATGGACAGATCCATATACAATGCTGCTCGGGCTGCTGCCAAAAATATTTTGTATGTATTTTGACAATAACGACAAGATATTACTGTCATTATTGTTAATTTTTGGTCGCTAAAAGGTAATAGCGACATAAACTTGGTTTATTTATTATGAGCGGATAGATTTTTGAAAAAAGTTTAGTCCGGGTAAAGTTTAAATCCTGGCTTCGCCTTATTATTTTATTCAATATTGTTAATTACTTAATAATTACGTACCTATACCAGTTAGCGTTTGTTGAACCGTAGTCCCACCTTCCACGATACTTGAGAGAATAATCTGTCGACTTGTAAATGGTATCATCACTGAAAGGCCTTATCTCTAGAGCCGATATGAAAGGGATTCCAGAGTTGGTATTGATAAGACAAACTTGAATAAAATCTGACTTTGGTGTATACATGATCTCTTTGTCTACTGGTTGACCCTCGTTGAACATTTCAACGGTGCCCCACACGTCAACCCCGATCTGAAGATCGAAAATAGGGGGATAATGCTTGTTATCGTAGTTTGCGTAATAGAATCTCCCCCTTACTAGGAACGTTTTTCCCTTCGCTTGAGGAGGAGTGTTCAAAGTGTAGCAGTTTCTAGTTCCATTTGGGAAGCTCCTAAGATACAGATATTGTTGATACAAAGTCTCTCCTTTTAATTCAGGGGCGACTATTTGGCTTACTCCAGTGTCTATGAAGTCATTGTCTGAATTATATCTCAACCCTGTATCCCTGTCTGTATACCCACCATTAGGTCGCCCACAATCTAAGCTTATGAATCCTGCAGTACATATAATAATCAAACAGACAACAAGCAGGATCATCAATAAAAAAAAAAAATTAACTACATAATCATTAATTTATTTGTCAAACCTGCTTGATCATCCTGAGCATGTAAATTAGGAAGTTCAATGAGCTTCAACAATATTACAATAAGAAGATGCAATCTTATCACACTATTAATTGCCATGGATAACTAGCTAGTGATCCATCTTTAAGATTTACCAAGGCTATTGATAAATGTTTGTCATCTCCATATATATAGGGAATTTCCATGTAGTCTTAATTAGGGGTAAATTGGTAATTCTCCTAGAGTAGACTATATAGTTGTAGATATAATAGTAACTTGTAAAACACTCTATCAAATGTCAGCTTTGTTAATTCCTAAAAACAATATGGCACATGGGTATAAAATAATATTGTAGGGTTGGGGTTAGGGATGGCAATGGGTACCCGTATACCCGATACCCGTGGGTACCCGATGATCGGGTTCGGGTATTTTAAATTGGGTTTGGGGCCGGGGTCGGGGATGGGGAGTGAAAAATAGTACCCGATCGGGTTCGGGGTCGGGGATGGGGAGTGTTGGAAACCCAAACCCGATACCCGAATATATTAATATTAATATATATTAATAAAATTTAAGTGACTTATCAAATTACACATCACAAGTTGTAACTATTAAATATCATTAAATAAATATATTAATTATATTATCATTACTTTTAACATCACGCTTAACATCATTTCTAGGCACACATCTCGCTTAACATTATTTCATTCATTTGTAATAACCATTTCTCTCTCATAGTATCTCCATTCAACTTACTTAAGAGTCTTCAACTTCTATCTCTTCAACATTCTTTAGTTTTTGTTCAAAGTCTCCAATAACAAAAAAATGTTATATTTTTCAACCTCTACCATATAAGTTACATGACTATGCAAGTAAGTAATGTTTTCATTTAATAAAGTTATGTATGTTCTTCATCTTTTACAATCTTATATTTATTTATTAACTTAATCTTCAATCTTAATCTTTATTTTTGTAGTTTCTTCTTCCGTTTTAAAAGCAAAAAAATTAATTTTTTTCAGTGAGTTCTATAAGTACATAAGTAATACTTTCATTATTTCTAAACTTTTTTGTTTAATATGTGAAATTTCTGAATTACTTGACATTTTCCTATTATATATATATATATATATAATTGATAGATATACTTTTATTATATATAAATTAAATAAATCACATTAAACATTGTATAAACCAGTGATGAATTTTTACAACTCACAAACTAAGGTTCTAAATTGTAATAGAATATTAATATTATTAAATATTTTTTATGAAATAATATATAATTTAATAAAGTAATACAATAAATAAATTTATTTTTCATAAGACAAAAATAAAGGGTCAAAGTATTTTTTTAAGGAATATTAAAAGTTCCTTATATTTAGTTCAATATATTAGTTCAAAAATAAAAGAATTTTTTAAATACTATGTTTAACTATATTTAGGGAATAATAGTTCAATATATTAGTTAAATACTTTAATCTTAATTCTATTTTTTTATTTGTTAATGTTGATTTTTTATTTATTGATTTTGTAGGTTGTAATTGACCTGTTGAAGAAGTGTATTCAAGAAGAATGTTTTTTGTGAGAAAATTAATTTGATAATTTTTGAAGTTTTTGTGTTTAATTAAAAATTGTGTTCTATCACTTTTAAGTTTATTTATATTTTTATAGTATGGATGAATTTATATTATGTAGTATGGATGAATTTATATTATATACTGTAAATAATTTTATATCTATTGTTTAATAATATAATATTTATTAATAGTTTTAGGTTAATTATATTTTGTAATAAACATATTATATTTAATTTATATAATTTTAATTAATTAAAATATATATTTTTTAATATTTAATATCGGGTAATGGGGTACCCGTCGGAGATCGGGTACCCGACAAATCGGGGATGGGGATATAAATAGAGATACCCGTCGGGTTCGGGGTCGGGTAGTAATTTAAAAATCGGGTTCGGGGATGGGTACTTCACTACCTGGCGAGTAGGGTACCCGTTGCCATCCCTAGTTGGGGGTGAGCATAATGTCCAAGATATATATCATGTATCCGGAGGTGATAAATTATATGGTAACAGGGAGGTGAGACCTCCTAATTATGAACTATCTAGGGCATTAATCTGGAAAGGGCAAGATCCTGAAAATATGAGTTGATTATTTTGGACCAAGAGTAGAAGAGATTGAGATTCTTGAGGACTTCTTAGGCCTTGTTCAGTAGTGTTTTGAAAAAAATTAAGAGACAGAAAAATTGAATGTTTGAGTAATGATTTTGAGAAGATAATAACTATTTTTGGTAAAATGATTTAAAAAATATTAATATATATAAATAAAATAAAAAATAATAATTTAAAATAAAGATTATTTTAATATTTTAAGTAATGAATTGAACGATGTGATTGATAAAAGGAGAGTGAAATAATGTTTAATTTGTATGAGATTTTTTAAAAACTCATATGATCTTATGTTAACTTTAATTGATTTGATAGCTAGGACAATACATACAATAATTTCATTATTAATAATTTTCATTATAAAGTCTTAAAGAGGAAAGTCATAGATCATTGCATATGTAAATATTTAGAAAAAAAATCCATTGGTTGGGCAAGAGAGATGCTAAATTACATTGTGTTATTATCTATGATCATGTATATTATAAGGCTCACCTAGGCACATATCTACAAATTATAGTTAGTGTTAGGTAAAAAAAAATGAATTTAAAAAATATAAAGAAAAAAACATAATCATGGGTTTGCTTGGAAAGGCTAAACACATGCCAAATTCACATTCAACCCGATCCATGTTTGGAAACATGTTTTTTGGAAACATGTTTTTATTAAGAGTAATGATAGGGGTTAATTTGATTCTACCTTTACATGTACTGGCTCAACATGTACAAATAGGAAAGCAAAAATAAGAAATGTTGGTTTTCTTTGGTAAAGAAAGAGTTAGTAAGATATTCGATTTTCTCTCCTATTTACTATGGCGACGAAGAATCAAATTTTCACTATATTTATTCATTTTTCTACTTCTTCTTCCAAGTGCAGGATAACCTCAAGGGGTTGTGGGTTTTTTTCCTACCAATTGGAGCCCTCCCTTCCCCACCCCCATGGGGATGGTCTACAGGGTTCATAACTACTCCTCTTACTACGGGACGCTTCCATAGCCAACGCTATTAATGACTTTTGGTTGATTCAATCAATTTGAGACCTCAACCGACTCACGAATGTTAAAAATAACCTCCCTCAACACTTCCGTAGCGAAGAAATCACTTCTCAAGCTTCAAATCCGAAAAACACAGAAATCCGCCATTGAAGCTCAAAACTTCTGGATTTTTGGAATTTTCACCACAAGCCTTAAAACTCGGATCTAAATATCTAGAAAGTTTCCTTAGGTCTAAGGAGTGTTCTCCAATACTTGGTAATGTTACAATCAGAATTTTTTTAATTCAGTTTTCATAAGCTTGTATGTTGTCTGGTTCTTGAATTTGATGACTGGAAATCGATTTTATGATCATTTATGAGCTTTCTGTGAAAGCTTGAACTGATCAATCGGTCTTAAAAAACCCAAATTTGAATTTGGAAAATCAAAAAATCAGGTTTTTTGTTCTTGAGCTAATCTTCAAAACAACGGCTCAAAAAGTTTCCCAACATGTTTCTAATGATGTTGGGTAACTGTTTGGATCATTTTTCATCGAAATCAAAAATTTTAAAATAATTAAAAATTTTGAGTTCCAAACAAACAGCTAGTGTTCTTGTTTTGGTACCAATCAATATATATATATAAAGTATAAGGAAGCTATCGACAAGTTCCTTACACTTCAAAACAACTTTAAAACCCTAAACCCGATTTTTGGCTACAAACTGTTTTAAACAAATTGATCATCACCTAGGTCGATTGATACATTGGGATGATGTTCTAAATGTTCCTGAGAGATTTGTGAAGTTACACATGCCTTGAATCAAAGAATTCAAGCCTTCATCAAAATTGAAAAATTTATAGTTTTGATGTTCTTGAGGATCGAGAGGTCCGACCGAGAAATTTAATCTAGGATCGAGGTTTTTCATCCAAGACCGAGAGGTCCGGCTAATGTTCTTCATCTAGTACCGAGATGTTCGATCGAGGCTTTTCAGCTAGGACTGAGAGGTTCAACAGATGTTCTTCATCTATGATTGATAGGTTAAACCGATAATTTTTTACATCCGACCAAGAAGTCTGACCTAAGAACGAGGAGTCTTGTACCCGACCGAGAACTCCCGAACCATGACCGATGACTTCCACATATGACCGAGAGGTCCGACCGAGAATTCTGGCACCCAACCGAGAATTCTAACCCAAGACCGAGAGTCCTTAGCACTCAGACCGAGGCTTTTCATCTAGGACCGAGAGGTCTGATCGAGAGGTTCGACCAAGAATCCTAAACCCCAAACGAGAGGCTCTTAACCAAGGACCGAGGACTCTTAGCTCTCGACCGATAAAACGAACCCAGGACCTATGACACCGATCCTAAGGCCTGTTGGTTCCCATTTCCAAACTCCAAAATTATTTTTGTAATTTTTGAACCCCAAATCATTTTTTAAAAATCTCGGAAAATTAGAAATGATTTCAAAATATTTGGGGGATATTTCCACACATAATATTTTGATAAAGGCTCGTTATGATTTATATTTAAACCATAATATCTCTAAAGACTGATGTTCTTCAGGTATTTTCCTCCCTAGTCAACGTCAACCACAACAAGTACCAACATTTAAATAATTGTTTTTATAATTCTTTAAATACGCACAAACCTATGCATGCTTAGGAACGAAAGAATAATTGGTTAAAATAAAACATTATACAACCGATTTTCAATAGCCAAATTTATAAGTAGAGACCGTTTTCAAAACGGGTACGGAGGATGAAGCGCGAAAGCCCTTTCTCGAGTATTACCAAATTCTGAATTAAAATAAACTCTAGCCAATACGTTTATACACGTACGCTCTTTTTATTAATTATAAAAAATTAATTGACGACTCTATTTAAAATAAATACTCTTTTAAATTAATTATTGTTAATTAATTTAAAACATTTGATTTCTAAAAACTAAAATTGTAATTTAATTACAATAAATCCCCAGATTATTAAACTTGAACCCAAATTAATATTTTATAATTAATTTCAAAAGTTAACCGGAATTATTTAAAAATTTTTAAAATAATATTTTATTTTAGAAATGTTTTTGACACGCAACCGAGATTAAATATACAAACCTTGAACTTGCCATTAAATCAAAGGGTTAAATCAAAGTTTTTTTTGAGATTACATTAGTAATTTATTTATCCGTAATTTTTTATTATTAAATTAATATAAATATATTTGTAAATTATTAATATATTAGTATGTTCTAAAATTAATATAAAGAAAGTGAATAAAAAATATATTATTTTTAATTATTTATTGTTTGGTGTGTTTAATTTTTTTAAATAAATAATATTTAATTATATTACAATTAATTAAAAACACTTACTCATTAATTTACTATTTTAGATTAAATTTAATTGAACAGTACTTATAAAATATAGTTATTAAAAACACACCTATTTAAATATTGTTCAAAAGTGAGTAGGGTTCCCCATCAATTAATCATTTATTCTTAAAAAATAAAATAACATAGTATAATTGAAAAAACATTTAATCATCAATCAATATAGTTTTTTTTATGAGTCTTTCATAGTAACACATGAACATCTCAAAACTTTATATATATTTACAAAATAAATTAGAAACAAAATATAATTTAGAGTAAAAATAATATAATTTATACTAAAATTAATAATTTAAGACATAATAAATTTATTTTTCACAATTGTTTCTCTTTTTAATAAGTTTATATATTTTGTTATTTAACTTATTCATATTCTTCCTATTATGGCTTCCAATGTCAACTTCTTTATTTGATTAATGAATAATGGGATATAGGCAAAAACACATATTCTAGGTTTATAAATTAAATCACATCTCACATCAGCTGCATATTAAATACTTGTAAGTTTATTAAATTCAGACGTTAAAAACTCAACATTATCATATTTCTACTAGTGGGTGTGCCATAAAAATGGTATATTACTACTATTTTGACTTAATCCTAAAGACCCCACACCCAAATATATAATATGATGGGTTATTACTCATAATAATAATATTATTAATTGTTGATAGCTTCTTAAAATATCCCTAATCTAATAATACCATTTAACCAACCCACAAATTGAAATAAGTATAGTATAACTATTACCCATTGTCAACTGACTTTGTACGTTTGTACCTATGTTTAGAATGTTTGTATAAGTGAAATTCTCATTCGTTGAATGTTCGTGGAAAGTGACTTTCGTTTAAGGTTTAAGTGGGTTAGTTCTATTTTTTTTAAGTTCGTGATGGTTTTATTAATGGGGAGTGATAGGGGAGAAAATTTGTGAGAGTGGATGAGGGAGGGAACGACGTGTCACTCAATCACTGACCGTAAAATGAATAAAGGATAAGTAGAAAGAAAAGAGAAAAATTTTGTTATTTTTTCAGCGAATAAAATTGCACCACATCATTCCCTCTTAAATTTCCTCCTCCAATCATTTTGTTTAACATGTTATTTAAAAAGTGTGATAGTTTTTATTTGTAATTTTTGTTATGTTTATGACATTTTTTAGCCCAAAAAATCGTTGAATAAACTTTAATGAAAAAAATAAAGAGACTTTTAAGAGGAAGACATTTGTAACATAAACTAAGTTTTTTATATCATAATAATCAAATACAAGTTGTGTTGTGTTTTTCTTTTTAGTAATAAAGATAGTTCTATGAAAAAGACCTTTATAACGTAGACTAATAAGTTGACTCATATCATAATAATCAAATACAATTTGTGTTATATTTTTATAATAACCAACCTCAACTGCTAATTTATAACCGTTTAATTGTAATTAAATGCTCATATATATAGTTTTACTTTCAAAAGAAGCAACAAACTTTTGTCTTTATCTATTCAAACAAATCCTACTAATTAATTATGTTGATATTTGAT
The DNA here is from genome assembly GCF_907164915.1 of Impatiens glandulifera. NCBI lineage: Eukaryota > Viridiplantae > Streptophyta > Magnoliopsida > Ericales > Balsaminaceae > Impatiens > Impatiens glandulifera. Next base: position 161,684,046 of record NC_061862.1, on the reverse strand, counting down.
TATTTTGATGGTATTCATCTATTTTAATAGCTAAGACCGAATATGTCGGATAGCTGTGATACACTTAAATTCTCAGGATTTTTAGTTATAATAATATTTAATAATATATATATATATATTTAAATATTAATCACTTTATATTTTTAATAAATCATCAAACAACATATAAGTTATTACTTAATTAAATATTTATAAGTTTAATATTTTTACATAAAAATAATTTGAATTTTAACTTAATTCTAAATTTTAATAAATTGTTTTATTTAAAAAAGAATTTATTTTAAACTAAATTAGATAAATAGATTATCTCTACAAATTTGTATTAATATAAAATATTAAAATTTAACTAAAATAAAAATAAGTACATAAAAATCTAAACCCAAAAAAACATCAATACATATAAGAGTGTTTAATTTTAGTTTTTTACTAAATTTTCTATAAGAAAAAAAAACAGTAAGTAATTTATATTTTTATTTGGTTTAATTAATAATTAAATAAAAAATAAATAAATATGTAAAGAAATGAGAAAAAAATTTAAAAAAGGATAGAAGATAAATATGAATAAAAAAAGCTAGTGAAAAATGTTAACATTATCAACTTAAACACTATTAGATGAAGGTAGAAAATAAACTACAAGTCATGTTTTTTTATTAATAATTTGTTAGTTTTGTAGAAGGAACAATCTTAGAATTGGCATTGAAATTGAAATTGAAATTGAAATTGAAATTGAAATTGAAATTGAAATTGAAATTGAAATTGAAATTGAAATTGAAATTGAAATTGAAATTGAAATTGAAATTGAAATTAAAATTGAAATTGGAATTGGAATTGGAATTGAAATTGAAATTGGAATTGGAATTGGAATTGGAATTGGAATTGGAATTGGAATTGGAATTGGAATTGGAAGGTCCAATTCCAATTTTTATGTTTGTTAGACACTTTAATATTAAGAATTGGAATTGGAAATAACTTCTAATGGAATTCAATATAGTGTAATTTGATAGTTCTCAATTCCAATCTTTTTAGGTCGGAATTGTAATTCCAAATTAACACGTTTTTCATATTTTTGACATGTTTAACACGTTTTTCACACATTAAACACGTTTAACACGTTTTCACACGTTTAACATATTTTTATATTTTGGCACAATTAACATGTTTTTGACACATTTAACACGTTTTTTACGTCATTGACACGTTTAACACGTTTTTGACACGTTTAACATGATTTTCACATTTTTAACACGTTTAACACGTTTTTGGCACGTTTAACACGTTTTGACACATTTAACACGTTTTTCACGTCCTTGACACATTTAACACGTTTTTGACACATTTAACATGTTTTCACGTTCTTGACACGTTTAACACGTCATTGACACGTTTAACACGTTTAACATGATTTTCACATTTTTAACACGTTTAACACGTTTTTGACACGTTTAACACGTTTTTGACACGTTTAACACGTTTTGACACATTTAACACGTTTTTCATGTCCTTGACACGTTTAACACGTTTTTGACACACTTAACACGTTTTTCACGTTCTTGACACGTTTAACACGTCCTTGACACGTTTAACATATTTTTGACACGTTTAACATGATTTTCACGTTTTTAACACGTTTAACACGTTTTTGACACATTTAACACGTTTTTGGCACGTTTAACACGTTTTTGACATGTTTAACACGTTTCGACACATTAAACACATTTTTTACGTCCTTGACACGTTTAACACGTTTTTGACACGTTTAACACGTTTTTCACGTCCTTGACACATTTAACACGTCCTTGACACGTCTAACACGTTTTTGACACGTCTAACACGTCCTTGACACGTTTAACATGTTTTCACGTTTTTAACACGTTTAACACGTTTTTGACACGTTTAATATGTTTTTGGCACGTTTAACACATTTTTGACACGTTTAACACAATTTGACACATTTAACACATTTTTCACATCCTTGATACGTTTAACACGTTTTTGACACATTTAACACGTTTTTTACGTCCTTAACACGTTTAACACATCCTTGACACGTTTAACATGTTTTTGACACGTTTAAACTTATTTCACGTTTTTAACACGTATCACATGTTTTTGACACGTTTAACACGTTTTTAGCACGTTTAACATGTTTTTGATACGTTTAACACGTTTTGACACATTTAACACGTTTTTCACATCCTTGACATGTTTAACACGTTTTTGACACATTTAACACATTTTTCACGTACTCGACACGTTTAACACGTCTTTGACACATTTAACACGTTTTTGACACGTTTAACATGATTTTCATGTTTTTAACACGTTCAACACGTTTTTGACACGTTTAACACGTTTAACACATTTTTGACACGTTTAACACGTTTTTCACATTTTGGCACGTTTAACAAGTTTTTCACATGTTTAGAACGTTTAACACATTTTCATGTTTTTAACACGTTTAAAATGTTTTTAACATGTTTAAAACGTTTTTAATACATTAAACACGTTTAACACGTTGTTGACATGTTTCACATGTTTTTTTACGTTTTTGAAATGTTTGATACATTTTAAACACATTTAACATGTTTTTCACGTTTTGACACGTTTAACAAGTTTTTCACTTATTTGGCACATTTTAAACACATTTAACACGTTTTTAACACTTATTTTACACGTTTTAAACATGTTTAACACGTTTTAAACCTATCAAAACATGTGAAAAACATGTTAAACGTATTAAAAATGTCAAAAACGTGTTAAATGTGCCAAAAACGTGAAAAACGTGTTAATAACGTGAAAAAACGTGTGAAAACGTGTGGGAAAACGTGTGTAAAACGTGAAAAATGTGTTAAACTTGTCAAAACATGAAAAACATGTTAAACGTGTCAAAAATGTGTAAAACATGTTAGACATGCCAAAAATGTGTTTAACGTGCCAAAAACGTGAAAAACATGTTAAATGTGTGAAAAATGTGTTAAATGTGAAAAACGTGTGAAAAACGTGTTTAACGTGTTAAATGTGCCAAAACGTGAAAAAATGTGTTAAGCGTGTCAAAAATGTGTAAAACGTGTTAGATATGCCAAAAACGTGTTAAACGTGAAAAACATGTTAAACGTGTGAAAAACGTATTAAACATGTTAAAAACGTGCTAAAACGTGTTAAACTTATTAAAGTGTGTGAAAATGTGAAAAACGTGTGAAAACGTGAAAAACGTGTGAAAACGTGAAAAACGTGTTAAACTTGTTAAAACGTGTGAAAAACGTGTTAAACTTGTTAAAACGTGTGAAAAACGTGTTAAAACGTGTGTAAAACGTATGAAAAACGTGAAAAATGTTAAAACGTGTGAAAAACGTGAAAAACATGTTTATCGTGTGAAAAACGTGTGAAACGTGAAAACGTGTGAAATGTGTGAAAATGTGTTAAATGTGCCAAAACGTGAAAAAACGTGTTAAACGTGTCAAAAATGTGTAAAACGTGTTAGACACGCTAAAAATGTGTTAAGCGTGTAAAAACGTGAAAAACATGTTAAACGTGTGAAAAACGTATTAAACGTGTTAAAAACGTGCCAAAAACGTAAAAAACGTGTAAAATTTGTTAAAACGTGTGAAAAACATGTTAAACGTATTAAAAATGTCAAAAACGTGTTAAGAAAACCAAAAACGTGAAAAACATGTTAAACGTGTAAAAATGTGTTTTAAGTGTGAAAATGTGTTAAACATGTCAAAAACGTGTTTGAACGTTGCAAAAACGTGTAAAAATGTGTTAAACATGTCAAAAACGTGTTAGAATGTCAAAAACGTATTAAACGTGCCAAAAACGTGAAAACATATTTGAAAAGTTAATATTTTGAACCGATATTTTATTTTACAAACATAGGAATTAGAATTGAATTACAATTCTATCAATTTCCCAAACATAGGAATTGAAATTGAATTACAATTTTATAATTTTTTCAAACATAGGAATTGAATTGTAACTCAATGTCAATTCTCATGGAATTGAATTAGAATTTCAATGCTAATTCCAATTCCAATTCCTCCTCATCAAACACACCCTTTTAGTTTTTTTAGGAATTCATTTTCATTCAATTATAATAAGAGTTATATATATGAAATTAATTAGTAAATAACCCTTTGTTAGTCTAGAGGGAAGGAGGAGGCTAGAGATACATAGAAAATAAGATCTTTGTTAAATCATTTATAATTTTGTCCTAACTTTATTGAAATAGTGAGGACGAGCCACATGCAGGGAAACACGTGCCTTGCACGTGTGGTTCTGAACTCTAAGTCTCTGCGTGGCCCAGACAAGTGCAAGGCATGCCTTTTCAAGGCGGAAGAGTATCTAGACTCATAACCCCCTATGTTGTAAGTGGTAAGGGGAGAGTCTTACTCATAAAAAAAGCCCTTTCCTCTTTCTTTAAAAGGTAAACTAAGAAGGAACCCAGAAGAAGGTAGCAACTAGTTTTAATCCATGCATGCCAAAGCCGTCAATCCTAGATTGAACAACCCACCGCTCTGTGGGGCTTGAAGAACTGCCTTGATTGAGGGAGAAACGCTTTGGAAGAGGCAATTTGTTACTGAACCGTCTTATTAGAATAAGAAGAGCATATCTGACACTCTCATTTTAGCCTCTCATCTTTTCTAGATAAACAAAACTCGAGGTGCAAGACTTACAGAAGTACCGAAGCAACCACAATATGCACCACTTCCAATAAAGAAAGACAACTACAAACAAGAAAGCTCACAGAGCGGTTACAGTTCCTGTCCCGAAAGCAGAAGTAATTCACCTATTTATTGACCATAGAAAGTTTCGTTGAATCGTCAGATAACATTTACAAAATTAAAATAAATAATTGATAATCTAGATATAAAATCGCATAAATAATTTATAAAAATAAAACTACTAGTGAAAAAATCCAACGATCATGCGATTTGTTGAGGATTTCTCCAAAAACAAACTCATTTGAGTTCTTTAACGATGAGTGTTGAAGTAGAGCAGGTCAAACTAACCAATAAAATAGTGTCAGAAGAATCTCTACCAAATATTTTAAGCATTAGTTAAAATTATCTTTAGCCGATGGTTGGTAAACAACGCGGAAAATGTCATGCCAAATAGGGGTGTTCAGTATTTGGTTTGAACCGAATATCCGACCGAATTCATATTCATCGAATTCGAATAAACTGAATTCAAATTACATTTTCGGTTTTCGAATCGAATTCTAAACCGATTCGAATTTAAATACGGTTTTGGTTTGGTTTTCGAGTTTATGTTTCAATACTTTATCAGAAACGGTTTTCTAATAAACCGTTACCAATACTCTATCAGTAACGGTTTCTCACCTAAACCGTTACTAATAGTCTTCTAGAAAAGTTAATCTATAGACATATCAGTAACGATTTTCTCATAAACCGTTACTAATACCCTTAATTCGAAGAAAAAAGTCGCTGGTATCAGTAACGGGGTTTCCCTATATCCGTTACTGAAGATTTTTATCAGTAACGGCTATCTGTAGCCTTTATTGATATATTTGTAACAGTAACAGTGTATCTTAACCGTTACTGATAAAAATTATCAGTAAGAGCGTTCGAACACCGTTACTAATCTTCGTTACGAAAGATTATTTTTCCACTAGTGCTCATCTCCAACTTTAAGAATATCTAAATTCTTCACATATATAGTTATTTTACTAGTAATATCCCTACTGTCATCAACACCTCTCCACTACAATATATTATCGTCGTAAACACTATTTTACTTCCATCGTTCAATTGTCGAATATTGACGGTGAGTCACTAAACTTAATTTGCGTTATTTATATTTTTTTATATAATTTAATAGATAAGATTTCTTATTTATTTTATTAACTCTTTTAAGAAATTATTTTTATCTTATGGGTAGGTGATGTTCAATATATGGTTTAAACCGAATATACGGCCGAATCTGAATTTATTCAAATCGGTTCGGTTTTCGAATTTTCTTAAAAAAATAAAAATTCAAAGATTACTAACTGAAAACTTGAATAACTCAAAAACTGAACCGATGAACACCCCTATTGTCAATTGAAAATGAACCATCTACATATATGTATGTAGAGTTGACCATGAGTTTTGGGTTTCCGTAACCCCACGTAGAAAAAATATGCATTTTTTTTGTTGCCTTAAATTTAGTTTAAAAAATTATTTTTTTTGAGATTTAATTTTATAACCAAATAAAAATCCGAAGTTTTATCTTGATCTATTATGCTAAAACATTTTATGTTTAATTTTTTTTAACTAAATATCTTATATTTTTAGTAATTTTTTGAGTTGCTTTAACCTCAAAAAATTATCATCAACACAATCGGAGGGTGTGAGCAGCAAATGGCCCATCAACGATTAAAAGTATTATTCATGATATTATAAATCTGAAACAAAAAAACCGGTCTAACTAAACAGAATGTCGAACCGTGAAAACGCAACATCAACTCAAATTTGAGTGATGAAAAGAAAAACAAGGCACCCTCCTCCGATACTAAAAAAAGTTATTGGAGGGTCAAAAAATATTAATTTTTCAATTTCTCTAAAGTTTATTTTTCTAAAATAAAATTTTAAATTGAGATTTTTTAAAATTAAAATGATTTATATATAAATATATAAATAAAAGTATATTTAGTGAATTACAAAATAAATATTTCCTGGCCTAATAATCAATTAATATTGATTAAAATATAGAATTACCTGATCCAAATTAAAATATCACGTATCTATCTCTCTTCTTTTCTTTTTTTCGAGTTCCAAATTAGTAAGTTTTCTTGATTTATAAAGAATGGTTAACTTCGTCTAAAAACCTTTTTAGTGTTGCAGATTTCTACTAAATACAAATTAATAATAGTAGTGGACCACTGGAGTCTGGACCCAATCTTTGGGCAAAAGTATCTCCATTAAATATATAGATTGGATTTTTCGCCAAGTAGATTTCCAACTCTTAATTTGGTGGTGTTAACAAGAGTTTTTAATGATTGTTTTTCATTCCTTATTGTTGTCAATTTTCCATAATTACTTTGTTTTCCAACCATGTTAGGGAGTAGGGACAATAAGGAGATTATGAATTCCATATTAATTTTTTTTTATGTCTTTGATTATCTTAAAGAAATAGTGGCTAAATTAAAACTCGAAGCTAGATAAATAAACTTGTCTCTAAATAATAGAACCACCACCTAACGTTGTTCTTTGCTAAGTATCTTATTTGAAATAACCCATTGTTTGGGAACACAACTTAAAAATGCAACAAATTAATATAGTTTTTCCGACACGACAATGCGCCGCTAGGATTATCCGGCGCATATGACGCGTCGTTGAAAGATGCATCAAAAGTTTACTGACGTTTAATCTAGCACAGGTATGGAATTTTATGAGACAACAAAATATTATTGACGTTTGTCTAGCGACATTTTCATCATTTGGCGACGTGTTTAAAAAAACATTTATGGAATTTTTTTAAAAATTATCAAATTTAAAATATATATTAAATAAAATAAAGATAAAATTTTAATATTAAAATTATTAAGAATTTAACTTCTTTTTTTTAATCAAGGTGCTTAGACAACTTTCATCTACATACACCAATGAAACTTGAAGAAATTAAAATATAATTCATTGTAATTGAGAATTTCATTATCTAGATACAAGTTTGGATGTGTTAATTTCCTCAAAATCCTAGATTTGATTCTCATTAAGTTTTTAATTTGCAGATTAATCCATCACAAAACTTAAAACGGTTAAATTTTAAAATAAAATTAAAAATAATATATATATCTTGAATTTAGAACCAAACAAATAAGCTAATAAGTTTAGAAACTTATAACATTGCATTTATATAATTTTTTATTTATTAATTTCTCATAACTTTAATATAATATATATATATATATGAACACAGTTTTCTCCAATCAACCATCCGAGAACGGAAGAAGACGGGAGAGGAGGGAAGAAATATTCCTCTTAGATAACTTGCCCCTTTAAAAGAAAGTAAATCACAATCAAGTTTTGAAAACATTAAAATTAAGTTTTTAGAATATGACAATTAGTATCTTGAACGAATGGAAGAAGCCGGAGTGAAGAAGCGGGGATGGAAGAAGAGGGGGCGACGGGTGAAGAAAGCTTCATCTTAAATACCTTGTCTCTGTAAAAGAAAGAAAATGACAATTAAATTTTGAAAATATTACACTGAACTTTTGAGAAGATGATGACAATTGTTACATTGCAGGAAAGGAAATAACAGGAATGAAAGAAGCGGGGGCGGGGGAAAGCTTCCTCTTAGAGGAAACTTTCTTCCTCTTGTATACCTTCAAACTGCAAAAGAAAAAAGATTTAATAAACTAAATGTAATGTAATGTCTGATAAAATAAAGTGTAATGTCTGAAAAACTAAAGTGTAATGTTTGATAAACTAAAGTGTAATGTCGAATAAATTAAAGTGTAATGTCTGATAAATTAAAGTGTAATGTATGATACACAAAAGGGTAATGTCTAAAAAACTAAGTGTAATGTTTGATTAACTAAAGTGTAATGTCTGATAAATTAAAGTGTAATATTTAATACACTGAAGTGTAATGTCTAAAAAACTAAAGTGTAATGACTGATAACTAAAGTGTAATGTCTGATACATTGAAGTGTAATGTCTGATACACTAAGTGTAGTGTCTTATAAACTATAATGTAATGTCTTATAACTTAAAGTCTAATGTCTTATAACCTAAACTGTAATGTGTTTCTAACATTTGAAGTCTAACATTTCTTACGGTCATTGTCTAACATTTTATTCACTATCTAAAATGTTTTAATCGATTCTTACCTTTCAGTTTCAGCGTTGTCAGAGAACTTACTCTTCTTAGATTCGTTGGCTTCGTTCTAACTCTTCCTTGTTTTGTTCGGACTCTTGGTTGTTTTGCTCGGACTCTTGGATCTCTTTGTTCGGACTCTTCCTTGCTTTGTTCGGACTCTCCCTAACTGTGTTCGGACTCTTCCTTGCTTGGTTCTTAGTCTTCTTGGCTTCGTTATTTTTCAATGCATAAAATATCACGATTTGTTTCTCTGAATCATAAACATCACAGAAGGTCACGAGTTAAACAAACAACTGTACTCAAGTAATTTAGAAGAATGAACATTTTTTACCAATTCGAGATTGAAGAACGAAAGTTTTGTAGAATGTAAATGTGACTGGATAGAACAAAGCGATGACGGTTTAGGGTTTCTAGACGATAGGCGAACGATGGCGACGATAAGCGAACGAACGATTGAGGGTATTGAATCTCCGGACGCGCGCGATAGTTTTGGGGATTATGTGGGTTTTGGATTATGGGGTTAATAGAAATACGAAACGTCATGGCGTGCTCTGATATTTGAAAATGAATTAAATTATTGTTTCTACACGTTGACATGCCACGGGGAATCGCTGCCCCAATTGCTCTCCCTATCATTATTAAAATAAAATAATCCAAGAACACTGACAATCCGGTTGAATAAATTTAAAAAAAAATATAAAATCATATATTTGGACAAAATATTTTTAAATGGTGTACAAATATAAGAAAGGATCCCAATTTGATAAATAATTTTATTATTCTTTCCAAAAAAAAATTTATACATCAATAAACTATACAATTGAATTCAATACACATCAAAATCAAACAATAACTATACCTTTTGTTGGAATGTTAGTTTTGGGATAGTTTGGGGGGTTATTTGTAAGAGTGCTTTTATGCCTCTATATAACTCTAGTCTTTCATTTAATAAGAAGAGCTTTTTCCTTTTAATATAAAACTACTTGGTATCAGAGCTAGGTTTCAGATCTAGGGTTTTGTATCTAAAAACTGTGCAACAGCCGCCGGCCTCACCAGACCTCCGCCGCCCATATCAGGACCTCCGCCCACCAGGGGCGCCGCCGCCTTGCTAGGGGCAAAACTGACCCGCCGGTGAGGGTTTGGATCTGGTCTCCTTGATGTTTTGAGATAAGAACGGGTTAAAAGGAAGAGGAAGAAGTTCGAGATAATGAGTTTTAGATCTTACGGGTTAAAGATCGTGTGATCGTGGTTTTGGGGAAGAAGGAAGATTTGACTCAATCTCGTGTAGATCAGAGTCGGATCGATGACAGGTGAGGGTTCGAACATGGGTCTTGCGATGAAAGAGGCCTTGGAAAAAACTGAGTGGTGATGAGATCGCAAAGTTGATGAGAGCATTCAGCTTTGCCTCTAGTGACACGGCACCGAAACCAACCCCAGCACCTAGACCAGCACCCGCACTAGCACCTAGGGTGGAGCTTCCCCCGATTGATGTGAAACTCGATGGTCCAGCTTCGTATCTACGCTGGTCACGTCGAGTGCGATACACACTAGTAGGGAGGAAATAAAAGGGGGCTACCGGGAAAACCTGATGGTAGCAGGTGAAGATAATGGAGATGGTGTGCAGGAGGAGGAGCTCTCTGCGGAGAATCAAGAGCTCTTGAGATCCTACTCCCAACTTCTTAGGAGAAAGGGAAGAGGTGCGGCAGAGAATGCATCTACCTCGGGTAACATTGTCACTTATGCTCATTCAGTTGCAGGTACTAGTGACACCCATGCTCTTGCCTCTATATCTACCGTTGGTTCACCATGGATTATTGATTCTGGTGCTTCCAGACATGTTACGGGTACTGTTGGAGAATTTTCTTCTTATACTCACCTGGAAATCCCTGAGAGTATTCGAACAGCCGATGGTACGGCCCAACCCGTAGTGGGTAAGGGTACTGTGCGATGTACTGACTCCTTGACTTTGTCCAATGTTTTGCATGCTCCATCTTTTCCAGTAAATCTCTTATCCATTAGTTCTATTATCCTCCAACTGAAATGTGTTGTCACTTTTGATATTCCCAAGGTGATCTTCTAGGAGAAGGGAACGGGCAGGAGGCTTGGGACTGGCACATGGCGTAATGGCTTGTGGTTTCTTGAGAGAAAAGAGATGGACTCAGCCCTCGCATCTGTGGTGGAGAGATCTGGAGGAGTGAGGAGTAGTGTGGAAGACTTGTTGTTGCTCTACCATAGGAGAATGGGTCATTCTTCTTTTAATATGTTAAGTCGTTTGTATCCAGCTATGTTGAAAAAAGCTAATAAAGAGAGACTGGTTTGTGATGCTTGTGAGTTTGGCAAGCACACTAGGAGTTCGTATGTCAGTACATGTAGTAGGAGCACCTGTAGTTTTGATTTGATACATTCTGATGTGTGGGGACCTTGTTCCACAACTTCTGTTAATGGTTTTCGATATTTTGTGTCTTTCATTAATTGCCTTTCTCGTACTACTTGGCTGTATTTGATGAAAAACAAAAATGATGTGTCTGCTTGTTTTAAAAATTTTCACAAAGGGGTTCAGACTCAATACGGGGCAGTAGTGAAGGTATTGAGGTCTGACAATGGGACAGAGTACACAAACAATGAGTTCAGAGAGTACTTATACTCTCAGGGAATCCTACATCAGACCACGTGTCCGTACACACCAGAACAGAATGGGGTGGCAGAAAGAAAGAACAGGCATCTCCTTGAGGTAGCAAGAAGTATGATGATCTCAATGAATGTACCAAAGTACTTGTGGGGACAGGCAGTCCTGACAGCAGCGAGACTGATCAATAGGATGCCCTCACGTGTGTTGGAGTGGAAGTCCCCGCTTGAGTTATTGAAAGGTGAGATTAGTGATAGTCTCCCCTTGAAGGTATTTGGTTGTGTGTGCTTTGTGCAGAACAACAGACCAAATGTGGGAAAACTTGATCCGCGAGCGGTTAAATGTATCTTTGTGGGATACTCGGCTACTCAAAAAGGCTACACATGTTGGAGCCCAGTGGAGAGGAGGTTTTTTGTTAGTATGGATGTCACGTTTCGAGAGCATGAGCCATACTATTCTTCCCAGGATACATCACCCTTTGGAGACTCGCTTGATAATGGAGATATGAGGCGAGAGGGGGAGAGTAGCAGTGGTAGTGAGAGGAGGATGGTGGGCGTGAGCGATGTCCCTTGTGCACCGACAGGTGAGGAGGTGCCAGAACGAGGCGGGGATGACCCCGATAACGGTGATACTCAAGCTCAAGGGGAGCTGCGAGTATACATGAGGCGAAGGAGGCAGATTGAGGATACCATGCCTACAGTGCCGCTTGTGTCAAGTCCCTTGTCCCTACCTACCCCGACTTCTGAGACACCACTCGCTGAAGAGGAGTACACAGGTGATATGATTCCTCCCTCTTCCATTCTCACTCACATGTCCGTAAGGAGGACTCCTCGCCTCAATGCGGGAGTTCCCCCTGATCGATACGGTTTCCCACATAATATTGCCCAATTTGTTTCTTACTCTCACATCTCACCTGCACACGGAGCATTCATTGCATCTCTGGACATTGTCTCTATCCCTAAGTGTTGGCAGGTTGCTAAGGAGGATCCAAAGTGGAAAGTCGCCATGCTTGAGGAACTTGAGGCTCTCGCAAAGAACAAAACCTGGAAGCTTGTGCCATTACCACCAGGGAAGAAGGCGGTTGGATGCAAGTGGGTTTTCACTATGAAGCAAAGTCCAGAGGGTCGGGTTGAGCGTTATAAGGCCCGGTTGGTGGCAAAAGGGTACAGTCAGACGTACAGTATTGACTATGATGAGACTTTTGCACCCGTGGCGAAGATGAGTACAGTGCGGACACTTGTTTCCTTAGCAGCGAATGAGAGTTGGAGGTTACATCAACTTGGTGTGAAGAATGATTTTCTTCATGGTGAGTTGTTGGAGGAGGTATACATGGAGGTCCCACAGGGTTTTGGCACGAAACAAATGGAGGGTAAGGTGTGCAGACTTAATAAATCTCTTTATGGGCTGAAGCAGTCCCCTCGAGCCTGGTTTGACAGGTTTAGGAGGGCTATGGTAGGCATGGGGTACCGGCAGACCAATGCAGATCATACAGTGTTCTTCAGGCGACATGAAGTTCACATTACGATGCTGGCAGTGTATGTGGACGACATGATTATCACTGGTAATGATGAGGGTGAGATTGCATTATTGAAGAAGAGGTTGAGTAAGGAGTTTAAAGTGAAAGACTTGGGGCAACTCAAATATTTCCTTGGGATTGAGATAGCTCATGGTGCAGAGGGGATTGTCTTATCTCAAAGGAAGTATGTGCTGGATTTACTTACAGAGACATGTATGCTTGGGTGCAAGCCTGCGGTGGCCCCGATCGATCAAAAGTCTAAGCTAAGTGCTGAGGCAGGAGAGCCAGTTGATAAGGAGAGGTACCAGAGGTTAGTTGGTCGCTTGATTTATTTGAGCCACACTCGTCCTGACATCTCCTTTGCGGTGAGTGTGGTGAGTCGCTACATGCATGACCCTAGGGAGGGTCACATGGATGCGGTGTACCAGATCCTGAGATACTTGAAGAGTGCACCAGGCAAGGGGTTGATCTTTCGCAAGAATGGGCATTTGAGTATTGAGGGATATTGTGATTCAGACTGGGCTAGTTGTGCCGATGACATGAAGTCCACGTCTGGATATTGAATGTTTGTAGGAGGCAATCTGGTCTCCTGGAAGAGCAAGAAACAGTCGGTAGTTGCGAGATCCACAGCCGAGGCAGAGTACAGGGCTATGGCTTTAGGTGTTGCAGAGATGATATGGTTGAGAGCTCTGTTGGTGGAGCTCAAAATGGACCAAGAGGCACAAATGAAGCTGTGGTGCGACAATAAGTCAGCTATTAGCATTGCTAATAACCCTGTGCAGCATGACAGGACCAAGCATGTGGAGATTGACAGATTTTTCATCAAGGAAAAACTGAATAGCGGACTACTTAAACTAGGATATGTAACTACTAGAGAGCAAGTGGCTGACTGTCTCACTAAAGGGCTTAGTTCGTTAGAATTGTCGAGACTATGTGACAAGATGGGCCTTGTGGATATCTTTCGTTCGTAGGCTCATCTTGAGAGGGAGTGTTGGAATGTTAGTTTTGGGATAGTTTGGGGGGTTATTTGTAAAAGTGCTTTTATGCCTCTATATAACTCTAGTCTTTCATTTAATAAGAAGAGCTTTTTCCTTTTTATATAAAACTACTCTTTTATAATTTGTATCTCTTACCAAATATCATAATGAACCAATATCAAACACCCAACCACCTTATTATTATTATTAATAAGTTATATGTACAATAGCACAAATGTTTAATTATCATCATCTCCTTTTTTTTCTTTTCTTTTTTACCTTGCAAGAGGACCCGTTAGCTGCCCATTACTCACTAGCCCCATTGACATAAAACCGCCACTAACCGAACCCATTGATCTTGTGTCATGACGGGCTATCTCGCTTGCCAAACAATCCTTTAGCTCCATCACAACTTGAGTCATGTTTGGCCTCCTCACCGATTCTCGCGAAACACAAGCCATTGCCAATTCCACAAGTTTCCATAAACAATTTGTGTCAAATTCTCCCCTTAGCCTATTATCAGCAATCTGATTAGCATCAGCTGTTGATATCATTTCATCCACCCATTCGATTATATGAGCGTCGCCTTGCCTCCTCGACACTGCCGACTTCCCCGTCACTATCTCCAAGAGGACGATTCCAAAACCGTAAACATCACTTTTTTCTGTCACCCTATTTGTCATATAGTACCTAGAAAGACCCTCATGCAAAGAAATCAAAATCAAGATGTAAACTTATAACAGTGAAAAAATATCAACTAACTTACTCTGGATCAACGTAACCAGGAGTGCCAACAACAACCGTGGAGACATAATTGTTTCCTTCTACAGGGATTGTCTTTGATAACCCGAAATCAGCCATCTTTGCTTCAAATTTCCCGTTGAGTAAGATGTTGGAAGACTTAACATCTCTGTGGATTATTATTGGCATACAGCCGTTGTGCAAATACTCCAATCCTAAGTAAGTATATATAAATATATAGTCAGAAGAGAAAATTTAAGAGTTATAATACAGCATATTAGACATACAATTGATGAAATGAGTAATTAGTTAGATTGAAATTTGGTAGACCTTGTGCTGCATCGACTGCTATTCGAAGTCTTTCCTCCCAATTCAGTATTTGTGAGCTTTTCTCTGTATCATTCATTGAATTATTATTATTATTAATTGAAATACATATATATAGAAGTTGGTCCATTTAATTTATTTACCTGATAAATTAGTTTCTAGATTTCCTTTTTCCATGAACTCATAGACGAGTCCCATTTTATCATCTTGGTCGCAATAACCGACGACAGAAGTCAAATTCTTATGATTAACACTCACCAAGAACTTAGCCTAGATAATAAATCAAGACTCTAAACTGAATGAATGAATAAAGAAGGAAGGAAGGAAGGAATGTGGTTTTCAAAACATGATAATTTGTCACCTCGGCTTGAAATTCCTTGTAACTTTGTGTAGATGACTCAGAAAGCATTTTCACAGCAACCGGGGTGTTTCCGACATAGCCACGATAGACTGTGCCAAAGCCTCCTTTGCCAAGAACCGTCTGGAAGTTGTTTGTGATATTCAAAATCTCAGAGTAACTGAATTGACAGTTCTTAATCTGAAAGTTGTTAAGTTTAATCCTCGGGCTTTGCACTGTATATATAGGAGTTGTTTATTAAAAACAGTTCAACAAATTAGTCCAATATATATAAATAGGCAAGGCAGATATATATGTGTGACTGATCGAGTTCTTTAATTATTACCAGTTGGCTGCCTTGTGTTCCTTTTGATGCAATACAGGAGAATTGAAGCAGCAGCTATAATCAATATGAACCCACCAATAGAAGCAGCTATTACAATAACATGCTTCCTTGGTGGTGTCGAATTTTCCTTGCAATCATCACTTTATTGTGTTGTATTTAAGAAAAATTGTTATATGAAAGGCATAAATAATACCCAAAATATATAAAATGAATGAAACAAACCTGATTAAATTCTTTATATTTGCATGGAGTGATGATGGCATTGGACATGTCAAGTTATTTCCCTTCAAATTCCTACCATAGAAAATAACTAACCAAATATTTTTCCCATTAAAATTTAGCCAGCAAGTAAGTATATATATATACTTACAATACCCGCAAGGAGCTAAACTGAGATAGAAAAACTGGAACATCCCCGGATAGATTGTTATTTGATAAATCCCTGTGAGTCAATTCCAATAATTTCATCTTAAACTTATAAATACTCTAGTACAAATCAACGTCAAGATTTTGATGAGCCTATATTATAAAGAGGAGAGGCACTTACAAAGTTTGTAATGATGTGAGATTCTGAATGAAAGGAGATATCTCCCCAGTCAACCCACTTGATGATAAGTTTCTGCACAAATAATAAAATCAAATATTTAGACCTACACTTAAATAATGAGATAAGTTAATTAGAGTTTATTGAGTTTAAGTTTGAACACGAATTAAAAGTTATTTAGTTTTATTAAATTAAAATTTACCTTATAAATATGTTATTGTATATAGAAATTTTATAAGATAAGACAAAATTTTAGAGAGATAAACATTGTGAGACAAACTTTATATTTCTCTTTTTTCCATAGTAAATTTAGGTGACGGATGAAATAAAAATAACTCTTTTAAGTGAATCACTATAAATCTGTGTATTTTGTGTTCTTATTTTCTTGCATTTTTATATATCATTTTCAAACAGATCGGATTTCGATACTCAAATCCTAATCATTGGTATTAGAGCTCTTCGGCTAGATCAATTATGCGAAAATTGATTTAAAAAAAATAAAAACGTGTGATTTTCTTAAAGATTGGGAAAAGATTAAAAGGAAATACAAAAGTTGGTACACACTAATTTATGGGACCTCCACACGTTTCTTCTTTTAGAGAATCACATTTTTACGTGATGTTTATACATGATTCGACAAGAAAGATATATGTTAGTTTATGAAGAACATGTCTGATTATTTGTTGTTTTCAAAAAGTGAAAACTTTGGTTGAAAATAAAACAAAGTGTTTGGGATCTGATAACATAAACGAATAAATCAATTTGTATTTTAGATAATAGTGTGATGTGAATGAGATAAGTATGGTGAAAACTGTTTCCCGAATTTTTCAAGAAAATGAAGTAACTGAACAAATGAATCACACATTGAACGAGTGTGTTAGAAACATTAGATTGCACACGACTATACATAGCAATGCAATGAGAGGTGCTAGCAGATTTATGAGTAACCCGACTAGACAACATTTGAAAACAGTAAACTGGATATTGTAATACTTAAAGAGAGGTATGAGTCTCGCTTAGTATTTTTTAAAATCTAACTTTGATTTAAAATGATAGGTTGATGCTGATAGTGGTGTTGATGTTGATAGTAAAGAGAGCACAAGTGGGTACATCTATATTTTTAGAGGTACTACAATTAGTTGGGTTACAAAATTATAGAATATTGTTATTCTTTCTAGTTATGAGAAAGAGTATATTGTTGTGAGAGAGAATTCTAAAAAGATGATTTGGTTGCAATTTTGTTTTGCAAGAATTGGGATAAGATTACGAGAGAAATGTGTTGTGATGCGACAATTATAATGTCATTCATTTGACAAAAAATATGTTTATCACATAAAGACAAGGCATATAAATATTTGTTATCATTTAATCCGTTTAGTTTTAGAAGATGAAATGTTAATACTTTAGAAGATTCCCGAAAGTAAAATTCAGTTGATATGTTAACGAAATGTGACAAACGATAAACTAAAGTTGTGCGCAATTTCAATTGACCTTCTTAATTAAGACTCTAGATAGATAGTCGTTACTGATTGAGAGATGATTAAGTTAGTCTTCAAGTGAAACTTGAGCTGTGAAATATACACTTATAATAAACTTTACATAAATTAATATTAGAGTTTATAGAGTTTAGGCTTAGGTATAAAATAAATGTTATTTAAATTTTATTATATTAATGTTTATCATATAAATATGTTATTGTTAAGGATTTATAGTTGTTTGTATTTTTTTTTATAGTAAAATTATGTGGCAACCAAATCAAATATGTAGCTCTTTTGAGTGAGCACCCAACTTATAACCCTAATTAAATAAAGCTAATTAACTAGATGGAAAATAACTTGAATTAGTAGTGCTACACATACAAGGAAATGATTTGGGGTGGATTGTAGCTGCACTTGATCCCATCCCAAATAAATGGTTGCGGGCCACAAGGGTCCCCTTGCCAGTTGTTTTTCAACACTTTGTATGTTGACTTTATTCCCATAATAGCAGCAACTATATATTTATAAATATGCATAAGTTTCTAACACAATTAATCTGAATTGAATCATATCGGTAGGTAGATTAATTTACGTACCGTCAGTATCACTGGTCTGAGTATTTCTTGCTTTCATGATCGCGTAGACCTCGTAGGCATTCAAGAGAGGAGGAAGCAAAGAATTTTTGGTCCGAATTAGAGAAAATGCATAAGTTGAGCTAACATCTATTAATGGTACCACAATAGTTTCTATCTGGAGAAATTTAGGAGAATAAGATGTCTGAAAGAGCTTTCCGTTGATATAAATGTCAAATTCTCGCGAAGCCAAGGGAGTGAGCTCGGCAAAGTGTAAGTAAACATAAAGTTGATCACTAATATTATATGGGCTCCATGTAATAACCATGGAATCGTTTGGGTTTTGGGGAGAGTTGGCCGAATTAATGACTAAGTAAGGGAGCATGTAATTATTAATCGTCATGGGAAACTCGGTGGTGAGCCTATTGCTGTTTATCATGTTCCAAGGCATCCAGATGCGGTCATAGATATCATTTATATACCTGATCGATCGATTATATATATATATATATAGAAAAACAAATCTTAATAATTAGTGTTTTGGGGGTTGCAAATTTAATTAACATTTATAATTAATTAATTAATTGATCGTCTCCAGTTCCATTCTAGCTAGCTAATTAATACGTACCTATACCAGTCAACGTTTGATGAACCCAAATCCCACCTTCCACGAAACTTGAGAGAATAATCTGTCTTGTAAATATTATCATCACTGAAAGGCCTTATCTCTAGAGCCGATATAAAAGGGATTCCAGAGTTGGTATTGATAAGACAAACTTGAATAAAATCTGACTTTGGTACATATATGATCTCTTTGTCTACTGGACGAGACTCGTTGTAAATTTGCACGGTGTCCCACAGGTCAACTCCGATCTCAAGATCAAAACTAGGGAGTGAATGATTGTTGTTGTCATAGTTTGCATACAAGAATCTCCCCCTTATTAGGAATGTTGTTCACTTGTTCTTGATCCAAAATTGGCCTGAGGTGGTACTACCTTTAAAGTGTAGCAGTTTCTAGTTCCTTTGGGGAAGCTTCTAACATACAGGAACTGTTGATATGTTGAGTTTGATTGGTATTCAGGGGCGACCATTCGACTTACTCCTGTGTCAATGAAGTCATTGTCTGAAGTATATCTCAATCCTGTATCCCTGTCTGTATACCCATTAGGCCGACCACAATCTAAGCTTATAAATCCTGCAGTACATGACAAGAAGGATCGTGAATAAAAAGGTGTAATTAACTACATAATCATTAATTAGTTAATTAATTTGTCAAACCTGCTTGATCATCCTGAGCATGTAAATTAGGAAGTTCAATGAGCTTCAACAATATTACAATAAGAAATTGGAATCTTATCACACAATTAATTGCCATGGATCGATCTAGCTGACCTCAAAGCTGGACAACTAGTGATCCATCTGTAAGATTTACAAAGGCTATTGTTGAATGTTTGTCATCTCCGTATACATATATAGAGAGAGACGACCTAAGAATTAACATTGGGGTATATAGAGATTAGAGAGGGAGGGACCCAAGAATTAACAATGAGTTGGCCTAATTTAATAGAATGTGTAAGTTTATATTATAAAATTTAAATAAGTTGAGTTATACCCAATTTTAAAAATATAAAATCCATGCGTGAAACAATCGACTAAAAAGTCACCCTTCATGTTATTGCGTAAGTCAAACAATCGACTAAAAAGTCACCCTTCATGTTATTGCGTAATTTTGTTTTCACCTCCTATATTACTGAAAATACTTGCTCCGTAATAGTGGTAAAAATGTAATGTTAAGTAAACATTTTATCTAACAATTAGAGTTCAATTATAAAAAATAGAAGAAAAAAATTAAGTGCGTCTAAAATGATAAATTTTCAAAATTATAATATTTAATCAAACATAATAAAATCAATTATAAACATCATATATATATATATATATATATATATATATATATATATATATATATATATATATATATATATATATTTAAGAGATAGAAATTAAGGAAGAAAATTAAAAAAATAATTTAAAGAAGATGAGTTTCTACCTCTTTTAGGAATTAGAAAAATAAATATCCAAACTTAAATGAAAATAATTAGACAATAGAAAAGTAAGAAAATATAAATTAGTAGAAATAAAATTTAAGACATTTTTAAGAATGAATTGTACAATCAATTTTAAATAAGAAAATCATTTTTAGTAGAATTATATATATATAGAGTGATGATAGGGGAGCGAAAAATTTATAGCGAATGGGGCAGCGAACGACGTGGAGTGCTATTAGACATGCTGACTCATTATTTATTTATTTCTCTTTTATATTTATTTATTTCTCTTTTATATTTATTAATAATATTCTCTTATTAATTACATTTTCCCTCTCTCTTAAATAAGACGTATTCAATAAAAATATTTATTTTTTATTATTAAAAAACACTTAATAATTTATCTTTTTAATTTTTTATTATTATAAATATTCTTTTTTTTTTAAATTATTGTAAATGTCACTATAAACACGCATTTTAATTATTTTTCTCTCTCAATAATTTTTTTCTTTTATTTATTAAAAAATATAAATTTTATTTTCAATAATAAAAATGATCAAATTAAAATAAATAATAATTAATTGTGTTAATTAAAATTTATATACAAGAGAATAAAAAAAATATTTTTTAATTCAATTAATCAATTCTATCGTCTATCAATTTAATAATATATATTAATAATAATAAAAACAAAAATTATTAATCATTTTACTCAACGGATTGATTCTCTTTTTTAAACTCTTAAGTGTTATTTCTATTTCTTTTCTCTCCTTAAAAATCTCTTTCTTTTAATGTCTGTTCATCCATCTTTCGGGATTTATTAGAAACTCAATCAACTATTGAAGCTCAATCAATTACATAAAGGTCAATCAACTACAAAAGCTCAATCAACAACATTCAACTAGCACGCCAGGTTAATTATTCTCTCTTAGTGGTATTTTATCTATGTTGAATATTAGTTGTTGGTGATTTGAGTTATTGAAAATAAAATTTATATTTTTCAATAAATAAAAGAAAATAAATTATTGAGAGAGAAAAATAATTAAAATGCGTAGTGACATTTACAATAATTTTAAAAAAAGAATATTTATAATAATAAAAATTAAAGAGATAAATTATTAAGTGTTTTTTAATAATAAAAAATGAATATTTTTATTGAATGCATCTTATTTAAAAAAGAGAAAGAAAATGTAATTAATAATATTAATAAATATAAAAGAGAAATAAATAAATACTGCTCATTCGTTACAAATTTTTCGCTGCCCCTATCATTACTTTTATATATATATATATATATATATATATATATATATATATATATATATATATATATATATATATATATATATATATATATATATATATATATATATATATATATATATATATATTAGAAATAAAAGTGAAGCTAATATGCCTAGGAGTGATTTTTAATTATATATACACTTGCATTTGAAAGGAAATGAAAATTAAAAAGAATATATGTATGAAATTAATGGGTGAGTTTAAGCACACCTCACTCTCGATACTTCCGTCCTTATATGGAATTTCCATGATATGATTTGACGATTGATAGGATTCAATTTATTCGTTCTAATTTATTCAATTAGAAAGAGATAGAAAGCATAAAGAAAATTGTATTTAAAGGCAAAATGTATTTTTTTTAACTTATTACATAAATAACTATTACACAAAAACTAAAGGCAGAAAATTAAACTAAAGACCTCTGCCTTCTTATTTTGTGAAATTAATATTCCACATCAGCAAAAAGCGGGCACATATTATACTTGGCCAAAACACTCCAATGCTTCCGCCCGCCCTCTTATCTAAATAATAAATTTTATTTATACTATTTTAAATAAATAACTAATTTATACTATTATAACTATATTCCTATATTATATGAAAATTTGAGATTTTAAACCCTTAAAACGTGTTAATATAATTAATAAAAAAATATATTAATTTATTTAAAATATATGTTTATTAATTAAATATATAAGTAATATTCCTGTATTATATATATTATTAAAAAAATTGAAAAATTTACCCTTAAAAACATGTTAATATAATTAATAGAAAATTATATTAATTTATTTAAAATATATATTTATTAATTAAATATATATATATATAACTAATATTAAATAAATTAAAATATAAAATATTTTTATAATTTAAAATATATTATAATATTAAAAACTTTGAGAATATATAACATATATTTCTATATTATAGTAAAATTTGAAAATATATAATTAATATTTTTATATTATAATAAAATATAAAATATTTTTATAATTTAAAATATATTATAATATTTTTATAATTAAATATATAATTAATATTCCTATATTATAGTAAAATTTTAAAATATATATTTATTTAATGTTATTATAATGTTACTTTAAATATAAATAATAGGAAAAAATATTATAATTAAATATATAACTAATAATCCTATATTATAGAATATATTATATTATATAATTATGAAAATGTCAGAGGAGGGCATGACCGGCATAGAGTGCACTGCCCTCTTTTTTCTTTTATCTACAATGCAAAAAATGAAAAAAAGCAATGACCTGCCCTTTTCCATGCTGTCCGGCACAGGTCATGCATTGGAGATGCTCTTAAAAATATTTTATATTTTCTATTAATTCTATTAATATATATAATACAGGAATATTACTTATATATTTAATTAATAAATATATTTTTTAAATAAATTAATATATTTTTTATTAATTATATTAACACGTGAGTTTAAAATCTCAAATTTTCCTATAATATAGCTCGAATATTAGTTATAATATTCCTATATTATAAATTAGTTATTTATTTAAAATATTATAAATAAAATTTATTATTTAGATAAGAGGACGGGCGGAAGCATTGAATTGTTTTGGCCAACTACAATGTGTGCCCGTTTTCTGCTGATGTGGAATATTGATTTCACAAAATAAGAGGGCAGAGGTCTTGTGCGCTGCTGATGCTCTAATGACCAAGTATATAAGAGCATCTCCAGCGTATGACCTGTGCCCGCATGGGACAGCGTGGAAAAGGGCAGGTTATTGGTTTTTTTCATTTTTTGCAGTGTAGATAAAAGCAAAAAGAAGGCAGTGCCCTCTATGCCGGTCATGCCCTCTTCTGACTTTTTCATCATTATATAATATAATATATTATATAATATAGAAATATTAGTTATACATTTAATTATAATAACATTAAATAAATATATATTCTAAAGTTTTACTATAAGATAGGAATATTAATTATATATTAAATTATAATAATATTAATTATATATTTAATTATATTTTATTATATTTTATTATAATTTAGAAATATTAATTATATATTCTCAAATTTTCCTCTAATATAGGAATATATGTTATATATTCTCAAATTTATTCGTTTTTAATATTATAATATATTTTAAATTACAAAAATATTTTATATTTTCTATTAATTATATTAATATGTTTTAAGGGTGAAAATTTTAAATTCTCCTATAATATATATAATACAGGAATATTACTTATATATTTAATTAATAAATATATTTTTTAAATAAATTAATATATTTTTTATTAATTATATTAACACGTGAGTTTAAAATCTCAAATTTTCCTATAATATAGCTATAATATATAATATAGGAATATTAGTTATAATATTCCTATATTATAAATTAATTATTTATTTAAAATATTATAAATAAAATTTATTATTTAGATAAGAGGGCGGGAGGAAGCATTAGAGTGTTTTGGCCAACTACAATGTGTTCATAAATTAAATGGTCATAGAGTGGTGAGCTCCTAATTATGATAATATTATTAAAATTTTAGTGTCCAAATTCGACCAGCATGAAACCATTTATAAAAACGTAAAACACAATAATAAGAACACGGTAATACATAGATTAATAGTGGTTTACTTAAAAAAGTTAAGTCGACTTCAACTGTTACCTTATTTCACAATAAATAATAAAAAAAATTTAGAATTTTTACTCCCATTGTTTATCTTTTTAAAGTTCTGTATCTTTTATTAATAAAATATTAACTAATAAAACATAAATAACTATTGATTAGACATAAACTTATTAAATGAAATAAGCATAAGTGGAGTTTCACCTACACCCCCACTAGTTGCGGAGAGGGTCAGGAGGCCCTATCCTGGTAACATTTTGTTGTTGTAATTGAGAACTCGGTTGAGTATATATATATATATATATATATATATATATATATATATATATATATATATATATATATATGATGATGACTCTTCACATGCTTTTGAGAGTAAAAAAATTATCGATTAATAGGTAGAGAATAATTGATAGTTTCGATGAGAAAACTTCTCAAGACATGGGGTGAATGAAGTAGCGATGAATAGAATCATGAAAACATTGAAAAATGGGGTGAATGAAGTAGCGATGAATAGAATCATGAAAACATTGAAAATTCAGAGAAAACTGCAAGAAGAAAAAAGACAATATATATATATATATATATATATATATATATATATATATTTAACATGGTGTGAATTATGATGCTAAAGGAAAAAAATGAGAAATGAATTTTAGTACTAAGATGACTAAAATGAATATCATGTGAATAATTTTATTTTGGAGGATTTGTGACAAAGTAATGTTACAACTTCATTTTTATTGGTTGACTATATTGATCTTTGGTCTATGTGATCATGATGAGACTAACATTTTAATGAAAAATGTCCACTTAAAAATATAAAAATAATAAATAATAAAATAACTATATATATATATATATATATATATATATATATATATATATATATATATATATATATATATATATATATATATATATATATATATATATATAAAACTTAAAATAAAACATGACCCAATGTCAACTTCTTAATTTGATTAATTAATGAATTCGATATAGGCAAAAACCACATAAGATCTTCTGCTACCGAATTGAGTGTTCCCCTGTTGCGGACCAATCAAAACTCAGCATTATTATTATATTAATAAATTAAAATTGGGTTGAAAAGGAAGAAAGAGAACTCGGAACCCGTATTTTATTCCGGGTTCAGCAGAAACAGAAATGAGTGAAGCTTCATTCGCTTCACTCTGTTTTACATGACCTTTGAAGAGACAGTCTACACTGTTTTACATAAGGTTGTCCATGTAAAACTGATTGATATATATTCACTCAGGTGAATATAAAATACATTCATGTAAAATCAGTTTATATGATAAAAGTGAAGCAAACTTCACTTGATATTAAATTTGTAAGATATTTAAATAAATTTACTTTAATTATTTTATATGATTATATATTAAATATATATATATAAACATGTTCAAATTTTTTTTTGTAATATATTTAAATAAATTTGTAAAACAAAATATTTTAAAATTTATTTGTAAGATATTTTTAAAAAAATATATTTAAATTATTTTATAATTTATATAATTATATATTAAATATATGTAAATGTTCATTAAAACTACTAACACATTTATGTAAAAACATTTATATGTTGGTGTAAAAGCATTTATGCCTTCATTTAAGTCTGCAAAAAAAAAAAAAACAAGCGCTACCAGGTGAAGCTAGCTTCACCTGGGTATTTACAGCGCTCAAATGAGTGAAACAAGCACTACCAGGTGAAGCTTGCTTCACTCAATATTTACAGCGTTGATAGAAATGAAGCAAACTTCACTTGATATTTACATTTGTAAGATATTTAAATTATTTTATTTTAATTATTTTATATGATTATATATTAAATATATATATATATATATATAACAATATATTCAAATTTTTTTTTAATATATTTAAATAAATTTGTAAAACAAATATTTTAAAATTTATTTGTAAGATATTTAAAAAAATTATTTAAATTATATTTTATATAATTATATATTAAATATATATAAATGTTCATGTAAAACCATTAACACATTTATGTAAAAATATTTATATGTTCATGTAAAAACATTTATGTTTTCATGTAAGTCTGCAATAGAATAAAAAAAAAACGCTACCAGGTGAAGCTTGCTTCACCTGGGTATTTACAGCGCTCAAATGAGTGAAACAAGCACCACCAGGTGAAGCTTGCTTCACTCAATATTTACAGCACCGATAGAAGTGAAGTAAACTTCACTTGATATTTACATTTGTAAGATATTTAAATTTATTTATTTTAATTATTTTATATGATTATATAATAAATATATATATATATAACATTTTCAAAAAAAATTGAAATATATTTAAATAAATTTGTAAAACAAAATATTTTTAAATTTATTTGTAAGATATTTAAAAAAATTATTTAAATTATTTTATATTTTATATAATTATATATTAAATATATATATAAATGTTCATGTAAAATCATTAACACATTTATGTAAAAACATTTATATGTTCATGTAAAAGCATTTATACATTCATGTAAGTCTGCAAAAAAAAAAAAAAACAAGCACTACCAGGTGAAGCTTGCTTCACCTAGGGATTTACAGTGCTCAAATGAGTGAAACAAGCACTACCAGGTGAAGATTGCTTCACTCAATATTTACAGCACTGATAGAAGTGAAACAAACTTCACTTGATATTAAATTTGTAAGATATTTAAATGAATTTACTTTAATTATTTTATATGATTATATATTAAATATATATATATATATAAAACAACATGTTCAATTTTTTTTTTGTAATATATTTAAAAAAATTTGTAAAACAAAATATTTTAAAAATTATTTGTAAGATATTTAAAAAATAATATATTTAAATTATTTTATATTTTATATAATTATATATTAAATATATGTAAATGTTCATGTAAAACCACTAACACATTTATGTAAAAACATTTATACGTTAATGTAAAAACATTTATATCTTCATGTAAATCTGTAAAAGAATAAAAAAACAAGCGTTATCAGGTGAAGCTAGCTTCACCTGGGTATTTACAGCGCTCAAATGTGTGAAACAAACACTAACATGTGAAGCTTGCATCACTCAATATTTACAGCGCTGATAAAAGTGAAGCAAACTTCACTAGATATTTACATTTGTAAGATATTTAAATTATTTTGTAAATATATTTAAATTAATTTGTAAAACAAAATATTCATTTTTTTTAATATATTTAAATAAATTTGTAAAACAAAATATTTTAAAATTTATTTTTAAGATATTTAGAAAATATATATATTTAAATTATTTTATATTGTATATAATTATATATTAAATATATATAAATGTTCATGTAAAACCACTAACATATTTATGTAAAAACATTTATACGTTCATGTAAAAACATTTATACCTTCATGTAAATCTGCAAAAAGAATAAAAAAACAAGCGCTATCAGGTGAAGCAAGCTTCACCTGGTAACTTGTTTTTATTTTTTTTTATTCTTTTGAAGACTTACATGAAGACATAAATACTTTTACATGAACATATAAATGCTTTTACGTAAATGTGTTAATGGTTTTACATAAACATTTATATATATTTAATATATAATTATATACAATATAAAATAATTTAAATATTTTTTTTTTAAATATCTTAAAAATAAATTTTAAAATATTTTGTTTTACAAATTTATTTAAATATATTATAAAAAATTTTAAATTGCTTCACTTCTATCAACGCTGTAAATATTGAGTGAAGCAAGCTTCACCTGGTAGTGTTTGTTTCACTCATTTGAGCGTTGTAAATACCCAGGTGAAGCTAGCTTCACCTGGTAGCGTTTGTTTTTTTTTTAATATTTTTTGCAGACTTAAATGAAGGCATAAATGCTTTTACATTAACGTATAAATGTTTTTACATAAATGTGTTAATGGTTTTACATGAACATTTACATATATTTAATATATAATTATATAAAATATAAAATAATTTAAATATTTTTTTAAAAAAATATCTTACAAATAAATTTTAAAATATTTTGTTTTACAAATTTATTTAAATATATTACTAAAAAATTTGAACATATTTATATATATATATATATATATTTAATATATAATCATATAAAATAATTAAAATAATTCATTTAAATATCTTACAAATTTAATATCAAGAAGTGAAATTTCACTTCTATCAACGCTGTAAATATTGAGTGAAGCAATCTTCACCTGGTAGTGCTTGTTTCACTAATTTGAGCGCTTTAAATACCCAGGTGAAGCTAGCTTCACCTGGTAGCGCTTGTTTTTTTATTCTTTTGTAGATTTACATGAAAGCATAAATGCTTTTACATGAACGTATAAATGTTTTTACATAAATGTGTTAGTGGTTTTACATTAACATTTACATATATTTAATATATAATTATATAAAATATAAAATAATTTAAATATTTTTTTTAAAAATATATTACAAATAAATTTTAAAATATTTTGTTTTACAAATTTATTTAAATATATTACAAAATTTTTTGAAAATGTTATATATATATATATATTTATTATATAATCATATAAAATAATTAAAATAAATTAAATTAAATATCTTACAAATGTAAATATCAAGTGAAGTTTACTTCACTTCTATCAGTGCTGTAAATATTGAGTGAAGCAATCTTCACATGGTAGTGCTTGTTTCACTCATTTGAGTACTGCAAATCCCCAGGTGAAGCAAGCTTCACCTGGTAGTGCTTGTTTTTTTTTTTTTTTTGCAGACTTACATGAATGTATAAATGTTTTTACATGAACATATAAATGTTTTTTAAGTAAATGTATTAATGATTTTACATGAACATTTATATATATTTAATATATAATTATATAAAATATAACATAATTTAAATAATTTTTTTAAATATCTTACAAATAAATTTAAAAATATTTTGTTTTACAAATTTATTTAAATATATTACAAAAAATTTTGAACATGTTATATATATATATATATATATTTATTTATTATATAATCATATAAAATAATTTAAATAAATTAATTTAAATTTCTTTTAAATATAAATATCAAGTGAAGTTTAGTTCACTTCTATCAGTGTTGTAAATATTGAGTGAAGCAAGCTTCACCTGGTGGTACTTGTTTCACTCATTTGAGCGCTGCAAATACCCCGGTGAAGTAAGCTTCACCTGGTAGAGAGCTTGTTTTTTTTTTTATTCTATTGCAGACTTACATGAAGACATAAATACTTTTACATGAACATATAAATATTTTTACATAAATGTGTTAATGGTTTTACATGAACATTTATATATATTTAATATATAATTATATAATTATATAAAATATAAAATAATTTAAATAATTTTTTTTAAATATCTTACAAATAAATTTAAAAATATTTTGTTTTACAAATTTATTTAAATATATTACAAATTTTTTTTGAATATATTGTTATATATATATATATAATATATAATCATATAAAATAATTAAAATAAACTAATTTAAATATCTTACAAATGTAAATATCAAGTGAAGTTTGTTTCACTTCTATCAGCGCTGTAAATATTGAGTGAAACAAGCTTCACCTGGTAGTGCTTGTTTCACTCATTTGAGCGCTGTAAATACTCGGGTGAAGCTAGCTTCACCTGGTAGCGCTTGTTTTCTTTTTATATTTTTTGCAGACTTAAATGAATGCATAAATGTTTTTACATTAACGTATAAATGTTTTTACATAAATGTGTTAGTGGTTTTACATGAACATTACATATATTTAATATATAATTATATAAAATATAAAATAATTTAAATATTTTTTTTAAAAATATATTACAAATAAATTTTAAAATATTTTGTTTTACAAATTTATTTAAATATATTAAAAAAAAAATTTGAACATGTTTATATATATATATATATATATATATATATATATATATATATATATATATATATATTTAATATATAATCATATAAAATAATTAAAGTAAATTTATTTAAATATCTTAAAATTTAATATCAAGTGAAGGTTTCACTTCTATCATATAAACTGATTTTACATGAATGTATTTTATATTCACCTGAGTGAATATATATCAATCAGTTTTACATGGACAACCTTATGTAAAACAGTGTAGACTGTCTCTTCAAAGGTCATGTAAAATAGAGTGAAGCGAAGGAAGCTTCACTCATTTCTGTTTCTGCTGAACCCGGAATAAAATACGGGTTCCGGGTTCTCTTTCTTCCTTTCAACCCAATTTTAATTTATTAATATTATAATAATGCTGAGTTTTGATTGGTCCGCAACAGGGGAACACCCAATTCGGTAGCAGAAGATCTGATCTGGGCAAAAACAAATGTTCTAGGTTTATAAATTAAATCACATCTCACATCACATCAGCTGCATATTAAATACTTATAAATTGTATAAAATTTCGAAAGGGCTTGTTTGATTAGTGTTTAAAGCTGCGTTTGAGCGTTTGTTTGCGTAATAAACTCACCAAAATAAATTATAATCAAACATATTTTGCGTTTAAACTCAATTATCTCTACCTCTCTATTCAATATTTAATCTTATAGTCTCAGCGTTTTTATCTATTTATTTTTAAATATATTTTTATTTATTCTCTGTCATCTATTTTATTCATTTTTAATCATTATTTATCCTCTAATCTATTTAATCTCTTTCTAATCATTTTATTCTCCTCTCATCTATTCTATCGATTCTAATATATATATATATATTTATATATTTATATATTTATATATTTATATATTTATATATTTATATATTTATATATTTATATATTTATATATTTATATATTTATATATTTATATATTTATATATTTATATATTTATATATTTATATATTTATATATTTATATATTTATATATTTATATATTTATATATTTATATATTTATATATTTATATAAAATTATTATAATAATAAAATATATATATAAGTACACTTTTTAATTTATAGTTATAGTTTTGAAAATCAAATTAGTCTCAAATAATTATTGAAAAGTACGTAATACAATTTAGATGAAACAAACGTGACAGAAATGAATGATAATAAGAAGATGACGAGAAGGCCCAAAAATGAATTTACAATTAAAATATTGGAATAAAGATGGAGGGTGAAAAAGTGAAAATATATATAATAATAATAATAAAAATTAAAAATATAAACTAAAAACAAAAGGTTAATTTCAAATAAGAAAGAGGAAGGAGACTAGAATTTTAAAATATTGTTATATATATATATATATATTATATCATATTTATATTAAATATATTTAAAATTATATATTTATAAAAATTAATATATTCATATAATTTATTTTAAAATATATTATTTTTTTAATTTAAGTCATTTATTAATATTTAAAATTATATATTAATAAAAAATTATAAAAATTAATATAATTCATTTTCAAATATATTATTTTTAATTTAAATCATTTATTAATATTTAAAATTAAATTAATAAATATATATAACATTATATATATAATATTAATTATAAAATTATATTATAAATATAAAAAATATATAAATTATACATATAAATTAAATCAAACATACTTAAGTTTAACTGTTAAATAAACTAAAATCATATCAGGAAGGAATGGATGAATTTGCATCAGTAAGCTGAAAGGAAGCTAAATTAAACTAGCCAGTTAAAAACTTAACATTATATGTATGTTAATGGGTGTGCCATAAAAATGGTATATTCTATTATTTTGACCAAATCCCCAGTACCCCTCCCACATGTATTATAATATGGTGGGTTATTAATAATTGGTGATAACTTCTTCAAATATCCATAATCTAATAATACCATTCAACCCTGCAAAATGAAATAAGTAGAGTATTATAGTTGGTTGGTTGCAAATTATTTAAATAAATTTTAATTTATTTAAATAATGTTGAGAAAGTGAGTTTTTTTTAATACAGATATTTATATATTATAATATATTTTTTTAAATAAAAAATATTTTGATTAAAGTATTGAGTGATATAATTAATAGGAGATGATATATTAATATATGATTATAGTTGAGTTTTAGAAAAATAAGAATCAAATTCGCTATTATTATTATTATTATTATTATTATTATTAGCAATTGTTTGCTAAATGACTTTGTACGTTTGTACCTTTCTTCTATTTCGCTTTCAATTGAGCCCTTAGGGTAATTTTTTTTATCTCGTTGACCAAGGCCTTGTTTGATGTATGGGTTATTTGGATAAAGCCCGGGTTTTTTTCCAAATGACCCTGGTGTGATGAAAAAGATAAAAAACCAGGTTTTTTAAATTTTATTCCTATTATACCCCTCTCTCTCCCTCTCTCCCTCTCTCCCTCTCTCTCCCTCTCTCCCTCTCTCCTCTCTCCCTCTCTCTTCCTCTCTCTTCCTCTCTTCCTCTCTTCCTCTCTCTCTATATATAATAAAATAATATTATATTAAATAAAATTTTAAATATAATAAAATAAATATTAAAAACTATATATATATATATTAATATTAACTTTTATTAATATATAAATAATTTTTTTATAAATACTTATAAATAATTACTATTATAATTCAAATATTACATAAAATAATATAATAGATTATAATTTTATTTATATTGTGTATTTATTTTTATTTAATATAATTAATATAATTTTTTACATAAAATTAATGTTATAAATATTTTTATTTAAATATATGTCACTTTATTTTCTAATATAATTATTTATTTACACTATTTAAAATTTAAATGGTATATTAGATAATATAGATTGTTATAATTTTATTTATATTTTAAATTTATTTATATTTAATATAATTTTTTAAAATAAAATAATTTATTAATTTAATTTATATAAAAATAAATTTTATAATGTAATAAAATAATATATATATATATATTTATAAATATAAAATAAAATATTTAAGTAAGGGTAATATGGGTATTTTAATTAATAAAAGTGTTGATTTGATTGATGATGGGATTGTTGGGGGTTTTATCCCAAAAACCCAAAGATCAAACGAGGCCCAAATAGAATAGCACAAACTATTTAATTAAATATTTAGGACAGTTTGATTAAGAATTTATTTGAAATGGTAAAAGCCTTTTTCTGTTAATTTTTTCCTTTTTCGTTCACAATTCATTGCACAAAATTTAAGATTGAACGGTTAAATTGTCAAATTAATAATGGTTTTTTTATGAGGAGTAAGAGGTAGGGAATTTGAAAGAGGAACGAAGGAAGAAATGACTTGTCACCAAAAAATGATAAGGGGTGAGGAGAGAGAAGAGAGAGAAAAATTGTTATTTATAGAACGAATCAGATTGCGCCACGTAATTTTCTCTCAAATTCTCTCCCTCAATCATTTCTCTTTTTTGTCGTAGTCAATTGAGATTTAAACTTTACAATTTGAGACTCTTTATGGTCAAATTATACAAAATAATGTTTTGTCTTAACAATTTCAAACACAGTTAACTTATTATCTATGTGACATTTATAAATAAATAAATAAATAAAATATTAATTTCACTTATTTAACTGCCGAATTTCAGTGAATTAGGGGTTTTGGCTACCGAATTTTCAAGAATCGATAGTTAAAACCTTCCTTACGTTGAAATTCGGTAGTTAAATTATTGACATGAATCTTTTATATATGATATCACATAGATAATATGTTAACCACATTTAAAATCGTTAACATCTAGAAGCGTTTTGAGTTTAAGCGGGGTCATGGTTTTGAGGGTGTTATGCAAACTCTCCTTATAAAAAATAAAATCATTAATACAAAACCTCATTTTATATAATTTTAACAATAAAGAGCCCTAAATTATAATATTTCAAATAAAATATCGACAAAATATTTAGCGATAAAAATAAAGAGATGTGTAAGAAGAAGACTCTTATAAGTTATAACATAGACTAACTATGTGTTTTCTTTAAATAAGTGAATGAAAATATGAATAAGATTGATAAACATTGAGAATGAGAATAATTAATAAGAGTGCAATATTTTGTTGTAACTATGTATTTATTTTTATTATATTAATAATGTTTGAAGTTATTAAAAAAAATTATTATTATTATTTTAAAACTAGTATTAATATCTCAATTTCATTTATCATTATATTTTATTTAATTAAAAATTATTATTTTTTACATCCTAACTTTTTAAAACATTCAAAATAGTAAATATGTCATAATTTAATAAAATAATAAATTATAAACAACTAATGTCTAATAATATTAATTACATTTTTTTAAATTAAAACATATAATTTATAATAAAATATTATCAATCAAATATAAATATAATTTTTTTAAATATTATATATTAATAGGATCAATCAGTTAAAGTTAATTAATAATATATATATATATATATATATATATATATATATATTATATATATATATATATTATATATATATATATATTATATATTATAATTATTTTATTAAAATATTTCATATTAATTTTTCTTATATTTTTTAAATAATTTTTTATATTGTAAACACTAAAATTTTACGTACCCAATTTATAAATTAAAAAATAATTATTTTAAATATTTTTGTATAAATAAAATCAAACACCAAAACCTAATTAAATAATTAATTGAATTAATTATTGTAATAAATAAATCCTAATTAATTAAGAATCTGTTACGGTTTAATTTGTAACTTAGTGTATTGTGTTCTTGATTTCAAAAATCGAGTTCTTGATCCCTAGGACCGAGTGAAAATATATAATCAAAGTGCAGCGGAAGGGTTTTGTAATAAAGAATTTGGGATGAGAGGAAAAGAAGAATCAAGGATGAGAAAAGAAATATTGTTGGTCTATATCAAACAGTCGAAGACAAATGTTCAAAACATAAAATAATATAGGGGTGAAGGACTTTCACAAAGAATTTGATATATTCATTCATTTATTCATGGGTTCTCGGGGAAGAGAAATCAGCCTTATATAGTTGTTGTCTTGCCCCAGAATATTCAGTTACAACAACTACTTGAAATAACAGAATCCACTTTGAGAAGTTTGAGAAATAACATAAAAGGAATACAAAACAACATTATTAAAACAAAAACAGAAACTAGCCTATGTGCTCAATTGGACAGATGGAGGGTGCTGGAATTATATTTGGACCGCAGACTTTATTTCTGGACCGTAACATTACCCCCCCTTCAAAATTCGTCGCCCTCGACGAAAAGACCGTGGTCTGGTCAACCTCTAATGCGCATGCTCCTATCATCAAAGATGACTCTTTTCTCTCGCTAGTCGATCGAATTTTCAGCATGTCCATAAAGTGTTGGAATACAGGACTACGGTCCTTAAAAAGCCTTTGATAACATCTTTTCAGTAGTGGGGCTAGTCGGGACCTTGTCGTCTTTAGAACTGTCGGGTCAGTCTCCACTCCGCCCATGTAGGAAATTCTTGTGCACTCAAAGTTGATTTTTCTGTTGTTGAGAGCTGACCTTTGTTACTGCAATGTCGTCAGGACTTGGAGCAAATATATAAAAAACTTCTTTCAACTCCGATTATACTCTAGAGTGTCTTCAAAAACCCATGCCAAGTCTTTTTTTCGAACCAACATCACAGGGGCAGCAAAAGAGCCATGACATCTAATTATTCTCCTAACTTGTGGTCAGTCTTCGAGTTGCTGGAATAGAGTATTAAAGACTTCAAATAGTTGTTGGAGATCTTCATGAATTTCTTCCAACGTCATTGTC
The DNA here is from genome assembly GCF_907164915.1 of Impatiens glandulifera. Classification (NCBI taxonomy): domain Eukaryota; kingdom Viridiplantae; phylum Streptophyta; class Magnoliopsida; order Ericales; family Balsaminaceae; genus Impatiens; species Impatiens glandulifera. The sequence goes on along the minus strand of NC_061862.1, from coordinate 161,648,034 downwards.
GCAAGTGAAATAGTTTGGCTTTTATGCTGACTTTTTATTTGCACCCTGGCAGCAACACTACATTTTTCCAAGGTCTTTTCCAGCTGGTTGACATGCATCATATTGACCTGTTCCCAAATAATACCCTTTAGGACCGTGGTTCTGTCTTGATTCTCATAAGAAAGGGCCAGCTTTTCGAAATTCCAAGATGAGGGACCTAAAGTAATTAGTCATTCAATGCCCAACACAATATCTTATTCGTCCATAGAAATTACCTTCATTTCTGTTTGGTAGTAATTGCCTTCCATCGACCATTTCAAGTCTTTGCAAATGCTAGAGCATAAAATATTGGATCCATCAGCCACTCTAACCGATTGCGCTTGGGTTGCCATTCTTTTGTGGCATATTTTCTCCAAAATCCTACTATTGATAAAATTATGGTTGCTGCCTGTATCAATTAGGATCACCACCGACAGATTTCCGATCTTGCCAAGAATCTGAAGTGCTTGAAAAGTTTTAGAATCGGTCAATGCATGTAAGGATATGGCTAGTTCATTTCCTATCCCAAGAAAAAAAGTAGATCATCAAAAACAGGTTCTTGAATGGGTTCTTGGACTTCTTGATGATTAGCCAAGACCATAAATAATTTGGATTTGCACCTATGGTTGGGCTTCCACCTTTCATTACAAGTATAGCATAGGCCTTTCTTCCTTTTCTCGTCCATTATAGTAGGGTCTAACTGCTTCATGTAGCCCTAATTTATGCTTGAAGAAAATGCATGGAAAGAATTCTTAATGTCGGTATTCCGGTTGGTGCTCGGCCAGGCTGTGTTAATATTGGATGGCTTGGGCAGCAGCGGCGCTTCAGCGCTGTACAAGTGTCCACTGCTCATTAAGGACATGTATGTTACTTCTTGGACCTTGGTCATGACCATGGATTCGTTTAGGACCCATAAAATCGCAATCTAATGCAGTTCGCAATCTCATCCCTCAAGCCGGACAAGTAGCAATCTATTACGTATTCCCTTGGCATGCTATATAATTTTTGAGAAATCGACATGTATTGTAGATTGTATTCTTGAATAGAACCAACCTGTTTCAGATTCATTAATTGTCTCATTGGAGTGTCATGTAGAGAGCCCAAATTGCGTCATTAGGTCTCTCCTAAACACAACCCATGTCAATGCTTCCGTATGGTCGTAGTTCTGGAGATATAACCCATACCACATTCTTGCTTCGCCAGAAAAGTGAATGGGGACGATTTCTAGTTTAGTTGTGTCCTTAGTCTTGTCCACCTTGAAGACTTACTTGGAGGATATTAGTCAGACCTCCACATCGGCCCCATCAAACCGAGGAAAGTCGATCTTGGTTAGTCGGGTTGGAGGAACATAGTGTTGGCCAGGGTGGTGGGACATATATGGGGAAGGACTATAGAAAGAAGGATAATCATAGGGTCTGGTGCGGGGATCTTGGCCATTTCCAAATGCACCACTTTCAATGGCTACCAATCTTTCTTCAGCAGCATCAAACCTTCTGTCCGTTGAAGCTTGCATAGTAGCCGTTTGTTGGGACAACCCTTCGATTAGGGTCTTTAGAGCATCCATTTCTTCTTACTAGCGGGTTTCTATCATTTAGAGAATCGTCTTGCTCTGATACCAAGATTTTACGGTTTAATTTGTAACTTAGTGTATTGGGTTCTTGATTTCAAGAATCGAGTTCTTGATCTCTAAGACCGAGTGAAAATATATAATCAAAGTGCAGTGGAAGGGTTTTGTAATGGAGAATTTGGGATGAGAGGAAAAAAAGAATCAAGAATGAGAAAATAAATATTGTTGGTCTATATCAAACAGTCCAAGACAAATATTCAAAATATAAAATAACATAGGGGTGAAGGACTTTCACAAGGAATTTGATATATTCATTTATTCATGGGTCTTTGGGGAAGAAAGATCAACCTTATATAGTTGTTGTCTTTCCCCAAAATATTCAGTTACAACAACTACTAGAAATAACATAATTCAGTTTGAGAAGTTTGAGAAATCACAAAAAGGAATACAAAATAGCATATTAAAATAAAAAACAGAAACTAGCCCATGTTCTCAATTAGACCGATGGAGGGTGCTTGAATTATATTTGGACCGCAAACTTTATTTCTGGACCGTAACAGAATCATGGCCAAGAAAAATAAATAAAATAATTTGGGATAAATAATATACTCATTTTATCTCAATTTAATTTTAGAAAAATAAAAAAGAATTAAAATAAATAATTTATGATAAATGTTGTATCCATTTTATCTCAAACAAATTATTTATTAAACCCAAAAATATATTAAAAAAAATTTTTGGCACAACATATGTCATATTTATTAAAAAAAAATTTAAAATTAAAAATAAATCCAAAAGGGTAAAAGGAAATTCAATTTCAAACAAATCCTTAAATTAAAAATAAAGCAGGATCTTGTGTGGCCTAAATCCGGAAGAACCACTACAGCAGCATGAACCACATTCATCATATGAGCGTTGGATTTTCATTCAACGCCCAACAACCATCCGCATTGTCCGCTGCAATGAAGGAAGCGCGCTCGCGAAGCACATGATCATCAAATGGATGCCTCAACGTCGTTAACCGGAATGCAAAGAAACGCCCGATTACGGACAGAACCTAGAAAAAACGCGAATGGAGCGTTCCGCGTTCGAATTTACGCCTGAAACGATATCGTTTAGCTATGTGTTGTCACCTTCCTCGCGACGACGAATAGATAAGATCGAAAATCATCTTTGATTTTTCAAAGATAGAACTTTATCGTTTCTCCACCTTTTGACTTCGTTCAAAAGGTGAAATAATCATCATACTCTGATGATCATTTCCCCTACATTTAGGCACATCATTTATGTAGGACAAACCGTCTAGGTTTGTCTTTTACTCAATGTGGTAACTGTCGGTTAGACAATTGTCTGTACTTGGAAGATTGCCTTTCTGATTTATCCTAAAGTGGAAAGATCTTGTAGGACTGTCTTCTGCAGCCTACAGACTTTCCTCAGACTTGTATGAATATGGAAATGTTCAGTCTGTTCCTTTGGTATCATTCTCAACAGATACCCGAAGTATCTTCTTATGCTGGTCGGTTATTTGGTTTAACCGAATGGCTTCCGGTTCTCAACCGGATGGTTTCCGGTTATTTGCCTTGGCTTCTGGTCGGTTAGATAACTTGACCGATTGAGTTTTCTTAACCGGCTCAGTGATCTGACCGGTTGGTTTTCTCAATCCGGTTGGGTACTTTGACTGGTCCGGTTCTTTGTTCCTGCATGGGAGGTTTATTTATGTTAAGTTCTGTTGACCGATCTAATTTTATCTAACATGGTTCGGTAGTTCGGCATTTTTGAAACCGGGTGGTTGTTCAACATATACCTCCTCACGTAGGTCACCGTTCAAAAACGCACTTTTAACATCCATTTGGAAAACCTTAAAGTTTTTGAATGCAGCAAAAGCTAGAAAAATCCTAATAGCTTCAATCCTAGCTACAGGGGCAAATGATTCTTCAAAATCAATGTCTTCTTCCTGTTTGTAACCTTGTGCCACCAATCTGGCTTTGTTTCTCGTGACCAAACCGTCTTCATTGAGTTTATTTCTAAATACCCATCTTGTTCCTATGACCGGTTGATCTTTCGGTCTAGGGACTAGGTACCAGACTTTGTTACTCTCGAACTAGTTTAATTCTTCTTGCATTCCCAAGATCCAATCCGGATCTGACAATACTTCATCCACTCTTTTCGGCTCAATCTGGGATATAAAGGCGGAATTAAAATATTCCTCCAGAATTTGACGCCTAGTTCGAACAGGTTCTGAAGGGTCACCTATAATTTGCTCAGGAGGATGTTTAGTGTTCCTTTTGAAATTCGGTTCAGGGATGTCTACCAGATTACCGTTTACTTGATCAAGGCTAGACATATCGGTAGGCTGAACAGGGATTTCAGATCGACCAATTTCCTCGGTTTGAACCGAAGTGTCAGCTTCCTGTCGTGGGACAGCTTGATCCAGCTGGGTTTCAACATTACCCATCTGGTCATGGACAAACCGCCTGAAGACCAGAATCTCATCTTCACTATCAGAATGGATATTGTTATTTTCCAATCTGTTGTGCAGATCAAAGCATGATGAAGTGTTGCTTTCAACCGATTCATCGAAAACAATATGAAGTGATTCCTCCACGGTGAAAGTCCTATTATTATATACTCTATATGCTTTACTCACTACTGAGTAACCTAACATGATCCCAATATCGGTTTTTGCATCAAAAGCAGAAAGATAGGTTTTACCATTTATGTGAATATAGCATTTACAACCGAAAATCTTAAGGTACTTAAGGTTGGGAACCCTGTTAAAATAAACCTCATACGGTGTTTTGTTGTGAAATTTGTTAATTAAAGACCGGTTTTGTGTGTAACATGCGGTATTGATAGCCTCAGCCCAAAATTTCTGAGCAATGCCCGAATCAGCTATCATGGACCGTGCGGCTTCCTTGAGAGTTCGGTTTCTTCTCTCGGCCAGGCCATTTTGTTGAGGAGTCCTAGCACTAGACAACTCGTGTCTAATACCGGATTCATCAAGAAATGCGGTTAAAGTACTGTTGGTAAATTCGGTACCTCTATCACTTCTAATGTTGTTAATGCGTGTTGATTTTTCATTTTGCAAACGTTTAAGCAGTGTGATCAAGTTTGATGCGGTTTCACGTTTGGATGATAAGAATATTACCCATGTAAACCTAGAGTAATCATCAATAACTACCATAGTGTAAAGCATACCTCCTAGGCTAATGACCTGAATCGGTCCAAATAAATCCATGTGAAGAAGATCTAAGCATCGGTTAGATTGAATGTGTCCTTTACTCTTAAAGGTTGACCTAGTTTGTTTACCCATTTGACATGCTGAACAAACCTTATCCTTATTAAATACTATGTCAGGAATTCCGTCGACTAACTTTTTACCGCGAATATAATTTAAGGTTTTCATGTTCAGATGGTTTAGTCTTTTATGCCACAACCAGGTTTGGTCAGTCTTAGCTATCATGCATAAAAGATATTCTACCTTAGTTTTCTAATCTACCTTGTAGATATTTCCTAGCCTATTTCTGGTTAGTAGTATGATACCTTGAGAGTTCTTAACTAAACATGCATGTTTAAGAAATTCTACCGTGTATCCGACATCACACATTTGACTAATGCTTAGTAAGTTAAAACGTAGGTTTTCAACTAAGAGTACATTATCAATTGTCAGGTTACCATGGACAATCTTACCCTTGCCCACAGTTCTACCTTTTGAGTTGTCACCGAAAGTGATTAGTGCACCGGTTTCTATTCTGATGTCGGTTAGCAGGTTGTTGTTCCCGGTCATATGCCTGGAGCAACCACTATCCAAGTACCATTCAGAGTTTCCTAGCCATTTCTTTAAATTCTGCAAAATGTACACATTTACAACTATTTGGTACCCACATTTACTTGGGTCCACATGCGATTAGTCCCTTGGGCATCTAGACCTTGACAAACCGGACAGCTTTCCTAGTCAGGGTTTTAACCGTCCTTCTGACACTCGATTTTGGGTACTTCGGTTTTTCTACGAAGGCCTTAAATGAGGGTGATTTTATGTTTGTCCTATGCGGTTGAAGATTGACTCTCCTATTGTTGAGCAGGTTGGCTTTCCTTTTTTCAGGGTGAAGCCACTTTTCGGAATCGGTTGGACCTACATAGGTTAGTTTTTTTGCCGTATAGTATGCGGTCAATTCCTCTTCAGCGGTTAAGGAACTTCTAATGAAACTTATAAGAGGAAGGTCACCCTTTGTAAACCTTACTTTGTCTACAGGTTTTTGGTTTTTGGATCTATCATTTTTGTAACCTAAACCAAACATGCAAAAAGGGTGTCTCTTATAGCTACACATCTTCTTTACCATGTCACTAGATCTTTTATATGCGGCCATTTTATACTGAAGTCAGACATTTTCTTCCTCGGTTAGTTCTCGAGCTGGCTCATTAGGCTGTTCGGTCTTAAGCGATGGTTCATGTGCTAACTCGGTTTCTAAGGTAGATGTTTCCTCAAGTTCTATGATCTCTGGTTCGGTTAGAATGAGTATTTCTGGTTCTGTCAGAATGGGTACTATAGGGTCGGCTCTAAAGTTGAGTTGCTTAGGTAACAGGGCTAGTAGGTTCTTATACTCTGCTACCATATCATTCAATGCATTGTATAACTCATCTTTAGTAAATTCTTCACAAGGAGAGTCAAATACCTGTTCATCATTTGCCATGAGGCATGTAAGTTCATCATCGCTGTCACTGTGAGCCCATAGACTTTCTCCATCATCGGCTATTAGTGCTTTCTGAACCTCACTTCCTTCACCGGTTTGTTGGTAGTTATTTCGGTTGTTTTGATTGTCCGGTTTCCGGTCATCCCTCATCGGTTTTCTGCATTCCCACTTGAAATGTCCTAGACAGTTACAGTTATAGCATCTTACATTTGATTTATCACCATAGTTGTAGTTTGTCGGTTGGCTTCTTTTCATGAACCTCCCAAATTTCTGTGCGCGCATTGCCATGGCATCCTCGGTGAACTGTACCACTTCATTCGGGAACATGACCAAAGAACATTCGGTCAAGTCATGCTGAAGCATATCCGGTTGGAATACGTACCAACAGATCAACAAGTAACGGATATCTTCACCAAACCTCTACAGGAAGCTAAGTTCTCTCAATTCAGACTTACACTCGGTTTAACAGATATTAGTCAGATCATCCCTAAGGATGCTTAAAAGGGAAATCTGTTCGGACAGACAAAACCGGTAGTTCCTCCTAAATTGTCGGATTTCAAATCTTCCAAAGTATCTATGGAAGAACCGCCTGGTCTATCAGTCAGAGTAAACCGACCGGTTACTTAGTGCATGCACCAAATAACCGCATCAGGACGAACAACTGATAACTGACCGGTTCGGAAACAGTTTATCTTAGATTATTTGATCTTCGAACAAAAGTGGAATAATTATCTGTGTTTAAACTTATCTGTTCTGAAACATTGCCTTTTCAAAGTAAAATGGTCGCACCTAAAAAGACGTGAAGATTTGATATCTTTCATGGTCTAGGTCTATGACCAACATCCTAGGCTGTAGACATGCTTATTTCATGCAAAACTCTTTATCCTATGGTTAATAGACATTATCACCTGTGATACCTGGATAATAGGCTCTTCTCTCCACTAGTATATAAGTTGAACAAACCTTAAACAAAACAATCACAAGTTGTATAACTCTTCCTCTCACTAAGACAAAATGTCTCAGTTTCCAAACATCCTTCAAGTGGATTTCAACTCTGCTCAAAGCACTGAGCACTATGAGGTCTTCAAGATGATCAAGTCACTTGAAGATACTGGTCTCCAAAACTTTCTAGATGACAAACATGTCATCTATTCTGAGTCTGTCCTGGAGTTCTTTTATAACGCCAGGGTTTTTCGTGGAACTCCTCACTTTGACACTCACATCCAGTCAAAGGTAGGAGGAATCGTATTTGACTTTACCGAAAATGACTTTGCGAGATGCTTTAACCTACCAAAGTAGGGGCTAACCGATCTCAACATACCGGCCGAACTAAAAGCCGAGATCTCCTTAGCCTTTGCCCGGTCAAGCCATCTAGTGGATGACCACGGTGCTAAGTCACTATTGAAAGCTGAATACCAGCTTCTCAATGATGTAATCGGTCGAGGCATCCTGGGAAGGGATGTAACCAACACATACTGCACCGCTGCCTTCAACATGATGGCTGCTATAACTACTGGCACACCGATCAATTGGTCGAGGGTACTGTTCGACGTCCTAGTCTGGATGATTGGCGTTCAAACAGTCGGCCTCGTTCCTCAAATAAGTTGTCTGCTTCTGGAGCTTGGAGTTCCAACATGCCCGGGGGAAGGGCTGAACCAAGCCCAAGTACTTACCAAGGAAGTAACCTACTCTTTCTATGAGCGGTTTGAGAAGGCTTGGAAGAGGAGGAACCGTCACATCCACTCCAACGGTCATACCAACTCAAGCGGATATTAGGTCACTCCTTTCTACACCCCGTCATTTTGCTGCACGCACCGGCTGTATCTTTGTTCAACTCTCTTTTGATCATTTTGGATTCATCTATGATTCTCTTCGGTTTAGTCTAAGTTATCTTCGGTTTCAATCGGTTACTTTTCAGTATGTTGTTGCATTAGTCATTAATGAAAAGTAACATTTAATTAATGAAGTAACCCCCAACTACATGAGTAATTACTACCCAACTAACTTGGTTACTTTTCAACTAAATCCTACCTCGAGCTCCGCAATCAGTCAAAAGCAACCTCTTCCCAACACATTTTGGAAACATAAATATTCTCTTCTCCAATAAGACAAAACTGACATTCAATGTTAATATTTTCCCTCCAAAACCGAATCTATATAAAGGGCTATCTCCTAATCAACTCAACACATCCTAAACACAAAATTCTCTTGAACTCTCTCTCTCTCTTAGCAAAGTTCGAATCATGCCGAGCCGAACTCTACCAAACTTCCTAAGCATTGATTTTGACTCTTGCTTGGAAATCAGTGATCAAGAAACAAAAGAGATGTTATTTGAATCCCTCATTAACACTGGTCTTCGAACCTTTCTCGAAGAATCCGGCCCTATACTCCTTGAGGATGTTAAGACCTTTTTTAGAAGTGCTTGCATCAGAGGAAACTATATTGTTTCCACGGTAAGAGACCATACCTTCTGGCTGGATGAAGCCGAAATTGCTCAGATGTTCAATCTGCCCACCGAAGGGTTTTCGGACTTCCCACCTAGGGAAGGAAGTGCCGCGGTATCTTACTCTTGGCTGTTCTCAGGAACCGGGAGGCCGGTGGAGAACAACGGGCCAAAGACCTGTCTTCGGTTCCACATCCAGCTCCTACTTGAAATCATCAATCGCTCGTTAATCTGCCAATTCCCTAACCAGCGGTACTCCAAAAAGGTGTATAATATGATGACCTACATCATGAGTTATGCTCCCATAAACTGGTCATCGGTCATATTCAACAACTTGAAAACTATGTTGTTGATCAAAAGAGGTCTCGGCTACGCTCCTCACATCAGTCGACTCATACTCAAGTATCGTCCATAATTTGGACCGGGTGCACCGACATCCTTCTCAAACATTCTTGATGTGGATGAGGTAGAGGATAAGTTCTCTAGGATGGTTATTGCCTATGCGGTATTCTTATCTCTTTTGTATTCCTTTCCTTTTTCTATTTCCAAACCGATCCATATATCGGTTTCTATCTTGTACCTTCATTCAATGAAACTCTATTTCAGTCCAAATGACCGGGTCAAAGTAACAATCAGAATATCCATCTAAGTAACCGGTTAATATTATTAAGTAACTTCATTTTCATTGAAATATCCGGTCAATATCAAAGAAACTGCGTCTTCGCATTTATGTACGGTCTCAAAAAGAACCGCTTAATCAAAAGTAAATTTTCAGAACACTCATCTAAATAACCGGTTAAATCAATAGACAAACCTGTGCTCGTAGAACTTTCCGGTCAAGATCAAAACACCGCATCATTGCGGTTCACAAATCACTTCATAATACGGTTTCAAAAAGGGATTGCACCATCATAACCGAAATCAAAATTTTTGGAGGGAAAGATTCCCGCCAAAAGTTCCCGCTCAAAATTCCCGCCTCTGATTTACCGCCCAAGGTTTGCCGCCAAAATCACTTGGAGGGAAAATTCCCGCCCAAGGTGATGGGACGATTTGCGACGGTTGAGCTCCCAGACCGCGCCTATAAAAGGGACTCTTGGCCATTTCATTTTTCTCTTACGCGAAATAGCTTTCTCTCTCTAAGCTCTCAAACTCTCTCACAGCGGTTATCCTTTTGATCTTTCAAACTCTCTTAATCATCAACAATGGGTCGTGACTCGGCATTGTTCAAGCACATCATCCAGGTGGACTTTGAGGAAATCAGACAGAACGGTTCGGTTCCGGTAAAGGAAGTCCTTACACGGATTTCTGAAGCCGGACTCAAGTACTTTCTAGGCGGTCCTTTTGTTCTCTACAAGGAAGCGGTTCAAGAATTCTTCAAAACCGCAACTCTCTCTAGCGACACAATAACCGCAACCGTGGGTGGTAAACAATTTGACATAACCGAAGAGTCGGTTGCGGAAATTTTACGCCTTCCAACAGATGGACGCAACGCTTCGATGGAACTAGATCAAAGAACATTCGAGGCGGCTTGCCAGATTCTCTCGGTAACCGGGGATCCGGTAAAGGTATCCGGTAAGAAGTCATCGCTGCGACCAGAATATATACCGATCTGTGACATCTTCACTAAGTCGGTTCAGGCGAGAGGTGGAAATTACGACAACCTCACCAGGGCCAAAATCGAGATGTTTATCGGCCTACTGAACGGGATGAACGTCAACTAGGCAAAGGAGATTTTCCACAATCTAAAAGACATGGTGAAACCGGATTCCGCCTGGTCATGGGGATACGCCATCCCACTTGGGAAGATCATGCTCCATAACAACATCAACACCGGTCCTGGTGTTCTTCTCTCCTCAAGCAAAATAATAAGATCCCGACAATTTCTGGAGAAGAAGCAGCCGGCCCCCGGTTCTACAGGTGGCCGAAGGAAGAAATCTACCACCGAGAAACCGGCTCCGGTAAAAGGCAAGTCCGGAAGCAAGGACAAACAACAGATGGAATCTGCGGAACCGCACTCTGAAACACGAGATGAGGAAGATTCGGCCTCCACGTCTGACCGAACCGCCTCACATAATACCGATGACAATCCATCCGATAAAGAAATGGGACCGACTGAACAGGAACAATCGGCCAATATTGAAACCGATAAAGAAGACCGTGAGGAGGAAGAGGTTCCCGTTGACAATGACCAAAAGATAGCCGCGAACATTGTACGCAAAATCTTGGAGGAAATCGATCTGCGAGCTCAAGCGGCTGCCGAAGTATACCGTGAATGGTTCGGGTACCGATGCGACAAATTCTTCAAACAAATTCTACCGGGCCTAACCGATGGACAAAGTTTCAGAAGGCTGAAGGAGATGGAAAAAGACGTTATCAGACTCACAAACGCCGAGGATCCTAACGAAGCCATGGACCGACACGCAATAGTGAAACCGCGTGCTCGGCTACAAAAGCTAACCGTACACATACGAAAGCTTACAGAAAGGTATGTTGCGGGAACACCGAAGGCTAAGTTACAACTCCTGGTGTTGGATATGCTTGAGGTCAAGAAAGGATAATTCATTGACGAGATAGAGCAGATTGAAGCGGTGCGCAGACAGCGAGGTACAGCGCACTCTCCGCGTCTTGAAACCGATGACGGTCAGAATCGAGGTGATACATCTCCTCTGGAGGATCCAGTCATCAACGAAACTGATGAAAGGACAGAGACTCCTTTCACCGGGCTACTTGAAACCGATCAACCTGGGGATTCAGAACCGGTTGTCACCGAAGAAAGAGTAAAGACTCTTATTCAACCATGGAAGAGGAAAATCAAGAAAGCCGCGCGCCAAACAATCTTTTTAGCCGAAAAAACGAGGGATGATCTTGTGAAGGCAGATGCCCGGATCACAGAAATCGAAGCCGACTACCGGGACGATACTACTCTGCACAACGAACATCTTAAGCGAACCGAAGACTTAGAAGATAAGACCTCCAAGATGGTAGATGACTTGGAATGGTTTCAAGAGAAAACTGATCAATAGTTCACAAAGGTAGATGAGGACCTAGGGCGGTCAAGCACCGAAGTCGGTTCAACACTTGACAGGGTTATAGATCTTGAAAAGAAGAATGCAAGTCTTGAAGAGCGCAACGACAGACTTGAAGCCGACCTTAAGGCGGTCACCGAACAGGTGACTGAGTTGATAAATGCCAAGATTAATGCTGATAAAGCGGTTGAATAGGCAAATGCTCAAGCGGCTAAAGAACTTCAGGATGCCTTGGATGACCAGAACCGGACAGAGAAGGAAGCACCGCGATCATCTGATGCGAACTTCAACGAACGATTACGGATGTCAATGGCCAGAGATCCGGAACTTGCAAAGTCCGTAGCAGCTCAAGCGGCCGATGATGCAGAACGGTTAAATACTGAAAAACGAAGGCTCGCCGAATTTGCAAACGCTCACAAGAAGTCCAAGGCGGCTTCCTCCTCTTCGGTTCCGGTAAAACGAAAAAGGAAAGTTTCTGCAAGAAAAATGCTGGAGAGGATCACCGAGACAAATATCGACACTCCACCGCGCAAACCGAGGATGAAATCGAAGAGAATCTCGAGCCGCGATCTACAAGACAGCGAGTCGCCCATGCGGTTCCAATCAGCACGGTCGGTCAACCGCAAGCTGGAGGTTCATCTTCAAGAACGGCTCAACCGGATGAGGAACAACCAACCGATGAGATGATGAAAGACTTCCTGCCATCCGAATCAGAATAGGGGATTTCTTTTCTTAGTCTATGTTTTTTTCGGTTTCCACATATATAATACTTTCCCCTTTATGGTTACTTTTATATATATAAAGTTATTTTTGAAACCGGCCTATACTTGCAATCTTACATGGTTTTGATAATTTTAAATAAAATAATCAAAAAGGGAAAAATTGATAAGATAGAAGATTAGAATCTTCCAAAATTTTTCTCAAAATTTTTCCAAATTTTTCGAAAAATTCTCCCAAGTTAGTTTCAAAAATCCGGTCAAATAAAGAATCGGCCTACGTTTGCAATCTTACATTATTTGATAATTTTAAATAAAATAATCAAAAAGTGAGAAATTGTTAGATAAAATTAGACCGGTCAACAGAACTTAACATAAATAAACCTCTCATGCAGGAACAAAGAACCGGACCAGTCAAAGTACCCAACCGGATTGAGAAAACCAACCGGTCAGATCACTGAGCCGGTTAAGATAACTCAATCGGTCAAGTTATCTAACCGACCAGAAGCCAAGGCAAATAATCGGAAGCCATCCGGTTGAGAACCGGAAGCCATTCGGTTAAACCAAATAACCGACCAGCATAAGAAGATACTTCGGGTATCTGTTGAGAATGATACCAAAGGAACAGACTGAACATTTCCATATTCATACAAGTCTGAGGAAAGTCTGTAGGCTGCAGAAGACAGTCCTACAAGATCTTTCCACTTCAGGATAAATCAGAAAGGCAATCTTCCAAGTACAGACAACTGTCTAACCGACAGTTACCACATTGAGTAAAAGACAAACCTAGCCGGTTTGTCTTACATACTGGATGAACAGACTGCCAATTCTGAGAGGTTGACCGTCATGTCTGAAAAGTTGACCAACTCACAAATGTTAAAAATAACCTCCCTCAACACTTTCGTAGCGAAGAAATTACTTCTCAAGCTTCCAATCCGAAAAACACAGAAATCCGTCATTGAAGCTAAAAACTTCTGGATTTTTGGAATTTTCACCACAAGCCTTAATACTCGGATCTAAGTATCTAGAAAATTCCTTAGGTCTAAGGAGTGTTCTCCAACACTTGATAAGGTTACAATCAGAATTTTTTTTATTTTGGTTTTCATAAGCTTGTATGTTGTCTGGTTATTGAATTTGATGACTGGAAATCGATTTTATGATCATTTATGAGATTTATGTGAAAACTAGAACTGATCAATCGATGTTAAAAAAAAATAATTTGAATTTGGAAAATCAAAAAATCAGGTTTTTTGTTCTTAAGCTAATCTTCAAGAACAACGGCTCAAAAAGCTTCCCAACATGTTTCTAATGATGTTGGGTAACTGTTTGGATCATTTTTTTTATCGAAATTAAAATTTTAAAAATAATTAAAAAATTTGAGTTCTTGAATTGGTACAAACAAACAGCCAGTGTTCTTGTTTTGGTACCAATCAAGTATATATATATATATATATATATATATATATATATATATATATATATATATATATATATATATATATATATATATATATATATATATATATATATATATATATATATATATATATATAAAAGGAAACTATTGGCAAGTTCCTTACCCTTTAAAACAACTTTAAAATCAAAAACCCGATTTTTAGCTACAAACTGTTTTGAATGAATTAATCATCACCTAGGTCGATTGATACCTTGGGATGATGTTCTAAATGTTCCTGAGAGCTTTGTGAAGTTACACATGCCTTGAATCAAAGAATCCAAGCCTTCATCAAAATTGAAAAATCTGTAGTTTTGATGTTCTTGAGGACCGAGAGGTCCGACCGAGAAATTTAACCTTGGATCGAGATTTTTCAGCCAAGACCAAGAGGTCCGACCGATGTTCTTCATCTAGGACCGAGAGGTCAGACCGATAACTTTTTACATCCGACCGAGAAGTCTGATCTAGGAACGAGGAGTCTCGTACCCGATCGAGAACTCCTAAACCATGACCAATGACTTCCACCTAGGACCGAGAATTCTAACCCAAGACGGAGAGTCCTTAGCACTCAGATCGAGGCTTTTTATCTAGGACCGAGATGTCTGATCAAGAGGTTCGACCAAGAATCCTAAGCCCCAAACGAGAGGCTCTTAACCTAGGACCGATGGCTCTTAGCTCTCGACCGATAACACGAACCTAGGACCTATGACACTGATCCTAAGGCCTGTTGGTTCCCATTTCCAAACTCCAAAATTATTTTTGTAATTATTGAACCCAAATCATTTTCTAAAAATCTCAAAAAAATAGAAAATGATTTCAAAATATTTTTGGAATATTTTCACACAAAATATTTTGATAAAGGCTCGTTATGATTTATGTTTAAACCATAATATCTCTAAAGACTGATGTTCTTAAGGTATTTTCCTCCATAGTCAATGTCAACTGCAACAAGTACTAGCATTTAAATAATTGTTTCTATAATTCTTTAAATACGCACAAACCTATGCATGCTTAGGAACGAAAGAATAATTGGTTAAAATAAAATATTATACAACCGATTTTCAAAAGCCAAACTTATAAGTAGAGACCGTTTTCAAAACGGGTACGGAGGATGAAGCGCGAAAGCCCTTTCTCGAGTATCACCAAACTACGAATTAAAAGAACTTTGGCCAATAAGTTTGTACATGTACATGTACGATCTTTCTTATTGATTCTAAAAAATCAATTGACGACTTTGTTTAAAATAAATAATTCTTTTAAATTAATTATTTTTAACTAATTTAAAACAATTGATTTCTAAAAATTAAAATTAAAATTTAATTATAATAAATCCCTGGATTATTTAAATTTGAACCCAAATTAATATTTTTATAATTAATTTTAAAAGTTGTTAGGAATTATTTAAAAAATTTTAAAATAATATTTTATTTAAAAAAAAATTATGACACGCAACCGAGATTAAAATACACTAACCTCGAACTTACCACGAAATCAAAGGGGTTAAATCAAAGGTTTTCTGAGATTACATTAGTAATTTATCTATCTTTATTTTTTTATTATTAAATTAATATAAATATATTTTTAAATTATTAATATATTAATTTGTTCTAAAATTAATATAAAGAAAGTGAATAAAAAAATATATTATTTTTAATTATTTATTTATTGTTTGGTGTGTTTATTTTTTTTTAAATAAAGAATATTTAATTATATTACAATTAATTAAAAACATTTACTCATTAATTTACTATTTTAGATAAAATCTAATTGAAGAGTACTAATAAAATATAGTTATTAAAAACACCTATTTAAATATTGTTCAAAAGTGAGCCCATCAATTAATCATTTATTCTTAAAAAATCAAATAACATAGTATAATTGAAAAAAATATTAATCATCAATCAATATAGTTTTTTTTTTATGAGTATTTCATACTCACACATCAACGTCTCAAAACTTTATATCTACAAAATAAATTAGAATAAAAATATAATTTAGAATAAAAATAATATAATTTATACTAAAAAATAATTATTTAAGACATAATAAATTTATTTTTCACAATTGTTTTCTCTTTTTAATAAGTTTATATATTTTGTTATTTAATTTATTCACATTCTTCCTATTATCGCTTCCAATGTCAACTTCTTTATTTGATTAATGAATAATGGGATATAGGCAAAAACACATATTCTAGGTTTATAAATTAAATCACATCTCACATCAGCTGCATATTAAAAACTTGTAAGTTTATTAAATTCAGACGTTAAAAACTCAACATTATCATATTTCTACTAGTGGGTGTGCCATAAAAATGGTATATTCTACTATTTTGACTTAATCCTAAAGACCCCACACCCAAATATATAATATGATGGGTTATTACTCATAATAATAATAATATTATTAATTGTTGATAGCTTCTTAAAATATCCCTAATCTAATAATACCATTTAACCAACCCGCAAATTGAAATAAGTATAGTATAACTATTATCCATTGTCAACTGACTTTGTACGTTTGTACCTATGTTTAGAATGTTTGTATAAGTGAAATTCGCATTCGTTGAATGTTTGTGGAAAGTGACTTTCGTTTAAGGTTTAAGTGGGTTAGTTCTATTTTTTTTAAGTTCGTGATGGTTTTGTTAATGAGGAGTGATAAGAGAGAAAATTTGTGAGAGTGAAGGAGGGAAGGAACGATGTGTCATTCCATCACTGACGGTAAAATAAATAAAGGATAAGTAGAAAAAAAAGAGAAAAAAATTATTATTTTTTCAGCGAATAAGATTGCGCTACGTCATTCTTCTTAAATTTCCTTCTCCATCATTTTGTTTAACATGTTATCTAAAAAGTGTCTGATAGCTTTTATTTGTAATTTTTGTTATGTTTATGACATTTTTTAGCCCAAAAAATCGTTTAACAAACTTTAATGAAAAAAATAAAGAGACTTTTAAGAGGAAGACATTTGTAACATAAACTAAGTTTTTTTATATCATAATAATCAAATACAAGTTGTGTTGTGTTGTGTTTTTCTTTTTAGTAATAAAGATAGTTCTATGAAAAAGACCTTTATAACATAGACTAATAAGTTGACTCATATCATAATAATCAAATACAATTTGTGTTATTTTTATAGTAACCAACCTCAACTGCTAATTTATAACCGTTTAATTATAATTAAATGCTCATATATAGTTTTACTTTCAAAAGAAGCAACAAACTTTTGTCTTTATCTATTCAAACAAATCCTACTAATTAATTATGTTGATATTTGATTATTTTGATGGTATTAATAGCTAAGACCGAATATGTCGGATAGCTTTGATACACTTAAATTCTCAGGATTTTTAGTTATAATAATATTTAATAATATATATATATATATATATATTTATATATGATGTTATATATATATTTATATATATTTAAATATTAATCACTTTATTTTTTTTAATAAATCAACAAACAACATATAAGTTATTACTTAATATTTAAATATTTATAAGTTTAATATTTTTACTTAAAAATAATTTGAATTTTTAACTTAATTCTAAATTTTAATAAATTATTTGAATTAAAAAAGAATTTATTTTAAACTAAATTAGATAAATAAATTATCTCTACTTAATATAAAATATTAAAATTTAACTAAAATAAAAAATAAGTACATAAAAATCTAAACCCAAAAAAACATCAGATATACATCTAAGAGTGTTTAATTTTAATTTTTTACTAAATTTTATATAAGAAAAAAAAACAGTAAGTAATTTAAATTATTATTTGGTTTAATTAATGATTAAATAAAAATGTAAAGAAATGAGAAAAAAATAAAAAAAAAAAAAGATAGAAGATAAATATGAATAAAAAAAAGTGAGTGAAAAATGTTATTATGAACTTAAACACTATAAGATGAAGGTAGAAAATAAACTACAAGTTATGTTTTTTTTTAATAATTTGTTAGTTCGTTGAACTGTAGAAGGAACAATCTTATAGGTTTTTTAGGAATTCATTCTCATTCAATTATAATAAGAGTTATATATATGTGAAATTAATTAGTAAATAACCCTTTTGTTAGTCCAGAGGGACGAGGAGGCTAGAGATACATACAAAAAGAAAATAAGATCTTTGTTAAATCGTTTATAGTTCTTGTCCTAACTTTACTGAAATCCATGCATGGGAAACTTGAACGTGTGGTTTCTGAACTCTAAGTCTCTGCGTAGCCCAGACAAGTGTAAGGCATGCCTTTTCAAGCGAAGAGTATCTAGACTCATAACCCCCTATATTGTATGCGGTAAGGGAAGAGTCTTACTCAGATAAAAAAAAAAAAGCCATTTCCTCTTTCCTAAAAGGTAAACTAAGAAGGAACCTAGAAGTAGAAGAAGGTATCAGTAGCAACTAGTTTTAATCCATGCATGCCAAAGTCGTCAATCCTAGATTGAACCGCGAACCCACCACTCCGTGGGGTAGAAGAACTGTCTTGATTGAGGGAGAAACGCTTTGGAAGAGACGATTTGTTATTGAACCGTCTTATTAGGAATAACAAGAGCATCTCCGATACTTTCATTTTTAGCCTCTCATCTTTTCTAGAGAAGCGAAACTCGAAATGCAAGGCTTATAGAAGTACTGAAACAACCACAATATGCACCACTTCCAATAAAGAAAGACAACTACAAACAAGAAAGACCACAGAGCGGTTACAGTTCCTATCCCGAAAGTGGAGGTACTTCAATTAGATGGAATCACATTTGACTCAAAATCCTCCACTTTAAAATGATCCTACTAATTTTTAGAGTTGATGGTGCTTCCACATCAAACAACTTTATTCTTCAACTATTGATTGACCATAACAAGTTTCGTTGAATCGTCAGATAACATTTACAAAATTAAAATAAATAATTGGTAATCTAGATATAAAATTGCATAAATAAATTATAAAAATAAAATTACTAGTGAAAAAATCCAACGATCATGCGATTTGTTGAGGATTTCTCTAAAAAAAACTCATTTGAGCTCTTTAACGATGAGTGTTGAAGTAGAGCAAGTCGAACGAACCAATAAAATAATGTAAGAAGAATCTCTACCAAATATTTTAAGCGTTAGTTAAAATTATCCTTAGTCGATGGTTGGTAAACAACGTCGGAAAATGTCATGTCAGGTAGGGGTGTTCAATATTTGGTCTGAACCGAATATCCGACAGAATTCATATTCACCGAATTCGAATAAATCAAATTCATATTTGATGAACTTCGGCATGTCCACAGACACCTTGAGCTCGATCAGCCTCTCCACAACCGCAATTGCCTCAGAGACGTTCTACACCTAGGCTCTTTGTAGTTTTAATTGTGCCCTAGTTTTTAAGCTGTTAACAAACGCGAATAGAGTCTCATGTTCCGTTAAACTAGGTAACTCGAGTATCAATTTTTGGAACTCCTTCACATACTCCTTGATGGTCCTGTTGTGCACAAGTTGACTTAGCCGCTTCCGTGCCTCAAAATCGGCGTTCTCTGGGAAGAATTAGCGTTTGAACTCGGTATTGAAGTTTTTCCATGTTTCCATCCTCAACGTACCTTGTTCAATGTCTACTTCACGTTTTCTCCACCACAATAGAATCATCTCTATTATGAAGAATGGAATCGTCCGCAACTTGATGCGATCATCAAGTATGCTTGATGCCCAAAAATACCGTTTCATGTTCCAAAGGAAGTTCTCAACTTCCCTTGCACTCCTCGAGCCTTTGAACGGAGTTGGTTTGGGAACATTCATTCGATGAGGTGCCGCACCTTGAAGTTCCCCTCCATTCCACCAAATTCGACCTTCCATCGCATCAAGCCTCCCCATCATTTCCCTTCGGAGAGCGTCGATCATCGCATAAGATTCTTTTCAGATTGTCTTGAGTACTTCCTACCAGATATCATTAAACGCCCCTCAAACCGATCCTAGAACTTCGTCATGAATGTTACAATTCGAATTGTTAATGATCCCCAGGACCTCATTCTCCAACTTTTCACCCACCTCATTTAATACCGTCACTCTATCGGCCACCGCGCTAAACGTTTCGAGAGTTTCTCAGTGCTTGCTCATGCCTTCTTCAAGTCGGGTCACCCGCGCTTCCATGGCAGCACCTCTCTCGACAGATTTATCCCTCTTGAATCTCTTGTCCTTATGTTGGTCGGTCAGAACTTTAGTGACGGTAACACTTGAATCCATCTTTTGCAGTTTGAATGTGAAAGCATAACCTTGCTCTGATACCACTTGTCACATGATGAAACTCGACCCGTGTGACACTAAGCTAGATCAACTCAAATTTTAGGTAGTAAGCCTTTTAGACAATACAAGAAAAACTTAGAGAGAGAAAGAGTTTGAGAATAAGATTTGTATTGATTAAAAATTGGTGTTTACAAAGTAAACATTTAAGGTATTTATAGGATTAATTACAACTACAAACTACCACATTAATGATATACTATACAACTATCACATTAATGATATACTACACAACTACCACATTAATGATATACTATCCAACTAACTCATTAATAGTACAATATTCTAGGACATGCCTTCTACTAATGATTTTAGAATATTCCTTGATTGTGTCTGCTTTAGATAAGTGAACCTCCCATTGGCTAGGAAGATTAGTGCACTGACTAATGAGTAGTAACATCTAGCTCCAAAATCTATTAGTACTGGTGAGTTGTTTTGGTTAAAAATATTTGTGCTCATACTCTATTAGAAAGAAAAAAAATATTAATCATAGTTAGAAGACTTATTTGAATTCATCAACTTTTTTTTTTCTTTTATTCTTTTAAATTATTCATTGAACATCTTGTAATTATTTATGGTTTTTTTTATCATCATTCTTAGTTATTTTATGATTAATCTTTATTAATAAAGTTAAGTTTACGAACATTTTTTGATCAACGAATAAGTCGTTAAAGTCAAATTAATTGTTTTCATTTTAGTCTTATTAAAAGATTTTATGCCAAAAATTAAACATACATTAGTCGAAGATCGATCACAAACAAAAATGAGTTGACTTAAAAAAAATAATAGAGAGCAATAAGTGAAAAAAAAAACTTTAATTAACCAAATATATATATATATATATATATATATATATATATATATATTGTTCAAAATAATAAATTTTTCTAAATTGATTCATCTTTCAATAATTACCAAAAACTATTTCAAACAATTATAATATTTTGTTTTATTACAACTTTTTGAAACATGTACATTTGATAATATATTTTTATACATCAAATCAAACAAGAACAAACTATACAATTGATTCCAGATACACATCATACCAAAGAACAACATATACCTTATATAACTTGTATCTCTTATCAAATATCAGCAATGCACAAATATCAAACACTCAACGCCCTTTTGTTTTTTTTATTATTATTAAGTTATTCCCATTCCACAAGTAGAAGTCATAATATATATGTACATACAATTTAGATGTTTTTGTTATCATCATCTCCTTTTCTTTTTTTACCTTGCAGGAGGACCCATTAGCTGCCCATCACTCACTAGCCCCATTGACATAAAACCGCCACTCACCGAATCCATTGATCTTGTGTCGTGACGAGCTATCTCGCTTGCCAAACACTCCTTTAGCTCCATCACAACTTGACTCATGTTTGGCCTCCTTGCCGATTCTCGCGAAACACAAGCCATTGCCAATTCCACAAGTTTCCATAAACAATTTGTGTCAAAATCTCCCCTTAGCCTATTATCAGCAATCTGATTAGCATCCGCTGTTGATATCATTCCACCCACCCATTGAATTATATGAGCATTGCCTTGCCTCCTCGACACTGCGGACTTCCCCGTCACTATCTCCAAGAGGACGATTCCAAAACCGTAAACATCGCTTTTTTCTGTCACCCTATTTGTAACATAGTACCTAGAGACACCTCATGCAAAGAAATCAAAATCAAGATGGAAACTTATAACAATGAATAAATTAATTAAAGATCAATACTGCAGATCAACTAACTTACTCAGGATCAACGTAACCAGGAGTGCCAACAACAACCGTCGAGACATAATTGTTTCCTTCTACGGGGATTGTCTTTGATAACCCGAAATCAGCCACCTTTGCTTCAAATTTCCCATTGAGTAAGATGTTGGAAGACTTAACATCTCTGTGGATTATCATTGGCTTACAGCCGTTGTGCAAATACTCCAATCCTAAGTATAAATATATATAGTCAAAATAAAAAAATTTAAGAGTTATACAGCATATTAGACGAATAATTGATGAAATGAGTAATTAGTTAGATTGAAATTTGGTAGACCTTGTGCTGCATCGACTGCTATTCGAAGTCTTTCCTCCCAATTCAATATTTGTGAGCTTCTCTCTGTATCATTCATTGAATTATTACTAATTGAAATACATGAATACATATACAAGATGGTCCATTTATTTACCTGATAAATGAGTTTCTAGATTTCCTTTTTCCATGAACTCGTACACGAGTCCCATTTTATCATCTTGGTCGCAATAACCGAGGACAGAAATCAAGTTCTTATGGTTAACACTCACCAAGAACTTAGCCTAGATAATAAATCAATATATATATAAAGAAAAAGGGGGGTGGGGGGTCAAAACTGAATGAATGAATTAAAGAAGGAAGGAAGTGGTTTTCTAAACATGATAATTATTAAAAAAATATATATATATAATACCTCGGCTTGAAATTCCTTGTAACTTTGTGTGGACGACTCAGAAAGCATCTTCACAGCAACCGGAGTGTTTCCGACATAGCCGCGATAGACTGTTCCAAAGCCTCCTTTGCCAAGAACCGTTTGGAAGTTGTTTGTTATATTCAAAATCTCAGAGTAACTAAATTGACAGTTCTTAATCTGAAAGTTAGAACTGCCTTTGTTAAGGCTCTGTAGGCTAATCGTCGAGCTTTGCACTGTATATATAGGAGTTGTGTATTAAAAACAGTTCACCAAATCAAATATATATACAAATAGGCAAGGCAGATATATATGTGTGACTGAGTTCTTAATTACCAGTTGTTGGCTGCCTTGTTTTCCTTTTGATGCAAATGCAATACAGGAGAATTGAAGCAGCTATTACAATAAGCAATATGAACCCACCAACTGAAGCAGCTATTACAATAACAGTACTAATGCCATGCTTCCTTGGTGGTGTGGGATTTTCCTTGCAATCATCACTTTATTGTTTTGTAATTTAGAAACATTGTTAAATAATACCCAAAATATATAAGAATGAAGAAGAAAGAATGAAACAAACCTGATTAAAGTCTTTATCTTTAATTGGAGTGATGATGGCATTGGACATGTCAAGTTGTTTCCCTTCAAATTCCTACAAGAGAAAATAACTAACCAAGCTAATTTACAATTAACCAAATATTTTACCATTAAAATTTACCCAGCAAGTAAGTATATATACTTACAAGACCCGCAACGAGCTAAACTGAGATAGAAAATTTGGAACATTTCCAGATAGACTGTTATTGGATAAATCCCTGTGATTCAAATATCATATTAATATATACTAATTAGTTAGTGGACCAATCCAAATAATTTCATTTAATCTTAAACTAAATACTCCAATACAAAGCAACATCAAGAATTCGATGAGCATATACTTAGAGGGAGGAGCCACATACAAAGTTTGTAATGACGTGAGATTCTGGATGAAAGGAGATATCTCCCCGGTCAACCCACTTGAAGACAAGTTTCTGCAGCGTGCATGCACAAATAATTAAGCAATAATAATATTAATTTGTACACGATGTTTGTTGGTATACCACAGATCCGCAAACAACCCGTGCTTGAAGATGGAGATAAATTAGTCTCTTGCACATACAATGAAATAATTTGGGGTGGATTGAAGCCTTCGAAGCTACAGTTGACCCCATCCCAAGAAAATGGTTGAGGGCCACAAGGGTCTCCTTGCCAGTTGTTCTTCAACACTTTGTATGTTGACTTTATCCCCATAATACCACCAACTATATATATATATTTCAATGTTCATACCCAAATTAAATATGTCGTCCATGTAAATGTAAATATTCAATATCTGATGTAACATGTGAATTTGGATTACTTATAACGTACCGTCTTTATCATTAGTCTGGGAATGGAGTACTTGCTTGATTGTGTAGAGCTCGATTGCATTCAGGAGAGGAGGAAGTGTAGAATTCTTTGTCTGATTTAGAGAGAGCATATAAGTTGAACTAACATCTATTGGTCCCTTAAGAGTTTGTGCCTGGAGATATTTAGGAGAATAAGACCCATAAAATAACTTCCCGTTGACATAGATGTCAAGCATTCGTGTTGCATTGGGAGTAAGTTCCGCAAAGTGTAGGTAAATATAGAATTGATCAGTAATGTTCACAGGATACCAAATAAAAACTAAGGAGTCATTTGGGTTTATGGGAACGTTGGCTGTACTCATGACAACATTAGGGAGCTGGTATAGATTAGGCATGATTGGCAATGTGGTGGCAAGATTAGTGCTGTCATCCAGGTCGACCGACAGCCATATGCGGTCATAGATGTCATTTTTATACCTTAATTTTAAGAAAGAAAGAAAAAGTAATTCAGTGCCTATCCGATGATCATACATGATACATTAATTAAAGAAGATGATATTGATGATGACCTAGCTACCTATACGGGTTGAGGGATGATGAAGCCAAGTCCCATCTTAAATAATAGTTTAAAGAATAATCTGTCTTGTATATGGTATCATTCAAAGGCCTTATCTCTAGAGCTGATATGAAAGGGATTCCAGACTTGGTATTGATAAGACAAACTTGAATAAAATTTGACTTTGGTGTGTGTATGATCTCCTTTCTTATTGGAATAGACTCATTGTAAATTCCAACCGTGTCCCACACGTCAACCCCGATCTGAAGATCGAAGGTAGGGAGGGCATGTTTGTTATCGTAGTTTCCGTACGAAAATCTGCCCCTTATTAGGAATGGTTTGCCATTCGCCTGAGGTAAGTTTAAAGTGTAGCAGTTTCTAGTTCCTTCAGGGAAGCTTCTAACGTAAAGGAACTGTTGATACAACGTGTTTGATTGGTATTCTGGGGCAATCATACGGCTTACTCCGGTGTCTATGAAGTCATTGTCTGAATTATATCTCAACCCAGTATCCTTGTCTGTGTACCCATTAGGCGCACCACAATCTAAGCTTAGGAATCCTGATCAATTAAATAAAAGGTTGAGTTAGATTCAATGAGTTTAACAACTATTGGGAAAGTAGTCACACCCCCTTGATCATTCTGAGCTTTATGTTTTATACAAATTTTATTTTCATAAACTATTGAAAAAATAGTCAAACCTGCTTGATCATCCTGCTGAGCATGTAAAGGAAGTGCGAGGAGATGCAAAAATATTACAATAAGAAACTGGAATACTATCACACAATTTTCCATGGATTGTATATTTTCTTTCATGCTCAAATGGCAAGTCTTTATAAGGATTGTTACATATTGTGTACCCATGCAAGTCCATATATAGTAAGGAATTTCCATGTGGTCACAAGAGCAAAGAATCAGTATTAATATCTTAAAAATATAATTGTAGGACACCTTCAAATGTCAACTTTTGCTTGCTAAGAGAAGTGACATATTGAGTAGACAATTGATCAAATCACATATCAGGATACATCATGAAAAAGATTTGTATAGATAAACATGATAATACTAATGTCATATTAATACATAAATAATGGTACGACACGTAAACACAAATTGAGACACCAAAAAATAGAGAGGCCAAGTTGTCTATATATACAAAATGAAAGTAAACTTCACCTTCCTTTATGAATAACAGTTAATTAATGTTTATATTCAAAAAGTCGTGTTAGAGAGCAGGAATAAGTCTGAGACGTGGGGATGTCATTCTGGAGCGTTACTGAAATTAATAGAGTTCAGACTTTCAATAGGCCGAAGAAAGTTTTGCCCTCAATTAATTTTGAGAACCAAATAACACATGTAATTTGTTAGGGAGAGATTTATTTTATATGATCTTTTACTTGTTAAAGAATGCTTTCACTCTGGCTCTGAGTTGAAAAGGGGAGGATATATTGGAGCAAGTCTCAGCTTTGAAGAAAGTTGTTTTACAAAGAAAGCCGGATCATCTAGGATAAAAGATATGTCGCAGAGTCTCCATTATGAGAAGCAAGTTGAATAGTGAGGTTAATACTCAATCGAGGAACTTTTAATTGATTCACAGTTGACACAAAGCTCGCATGAACTGCCAGAAAAATTCAGACCATAACATGTTAATAAAATAATAATAATTTTGATGAAGTCTTAGGGGAAAATCATAGATAATATATTTGTATATACATTGTGGTAGGATAGGGTCAAATGTCAACTTCATTATTTGATCAATTAAAAGTGAGATATAGACATAAACACATTAAATAGATTGATAAATTATCAATATATTATATAAACTTTAGTGTCCTTTCCGCACGAAAGGACAGTGTAGTACCTTTGTACAGTTTAACTTTTAATAAGCCAGTTTTGTATGATGAAATTTTCAAACTTCATCAGTGGACTGCGATCACGCCCACCAAGTCCCCATTATTCAAATATATTTTACTTGTTTTTGTTAAGTAAACTGTGATATCATAAATCCATTTTTTTAACCCAGAAAAATAAAAATCTTCATGACCCAAACAATTTTAGCTTTTCAATTATCCAAATAAAGTTGTGATATCATATAACTACATTAAATGAAAATAAAAATCTATTCTAAAAAATAATTTGATGAATTCTCATTGGAATAGAGCTACATCAAAAGGATTTGATCCTGGCCTAATAATAATGATTAAAAACTAGATGTGCCTTCAAATTAACAATGAGGACAAATGGGAGTCAAAAGTCTAGACAGGACAATCAATGATATGTTCTTGAACAGCTAAAAAAATCTGTACTAACTTGACATATATCCGCATTAGATAAGGAGCTGAATAAAAATCTAAAAGAATGATCTGGAAAGGATTGAATTGAAAGCAAAGCTAGAGCTAAGGAAGCCTAACCTGAGTGGAAGCACTGTCTAGTTCAATTATTCCAGTTCTGCTTGAGAAAATAAATTAAATAAAAAGATGAATGGAAAAGGATAGAGGAAGAGCTGCAGGACAATAATGCAAGCCAAGTTTGAATCCATTTAGAGAAAGGCATAAAGTTCTAATTTTTGTATTAAGATTGTTTACAAAAAATAAATGTCATTTAAGAAATGTCTGTACTTTCTCTTCATTTACAGATACACAACCACAAACACTAAGAGTTGTTTTTTTTATGCAAGGAGTAAAGGAAGATTAGAAATTAATCCATATCTCAAAAGTAAAGGAAGTATCTATAAATTTTAACAGAAATCTTTCGTTAATGTTCCTGAACTCACCATCAGAAATTAACAGAAACTTGCATTCAAAGAAAAGGAGAAAACAGAACATCTATATTATTATCCTTGTCCTTGTTTGCATCTCAAACTAAAATCGAAACATTTTGCTTCTATATAATGTGCTAAACAAACATTCAGAGTATAACAGAGGAAATTATTGAAATACCTGTGGAGAAGAATAGATGATGAAACCAAGTTTAGGTTTCTTTCCATAGTCTACTGACAAACATTCAAACAATAAGGAACCCAAGCCAGAACCAGTGCCAGTACCACCACCAACAGCATTACAAACCGAAACCCTTGTAAGCCACTACAGTTATCTGTTAGCTAGCTTCTTCACTCGGCCAAGGCAGAGATCGATAATCACCTTCTCAACTACACATTTACATTTAGCTAGATTTCAAGGAATAAATCATAATATATGATGTAAGAAACGGCTATATTGTGATTTCTCTGGCAATTTTACCTGTATAGTAACCTCTTGCAAACTATACAATCTACCTTGAGTATCCCCATCAGAAGAAATATAATCAAAGTGACTGATGTGTAACACACCCTTTAACATCATGTACTCTGCCTACACAAATCAAATGATCCGTTGTTTAAGGAATAACGAAAAAAAAATCAAGACAGTGAATTAAAGTTGAGAAAGAAAGCGAAAGCTTCAATCAAAAGAAATAATGGTGTCTTAACTCTTGTACATAAATCAATGTATTGAAGATCACTGTAGGAATTCACGTTTCCCTCTAAAGTTACACTATTTCAACAATGATGGAATCTTCAACTGTTCCATGAAACTAAAAACAGAAGATCAAAATCGTCAGTTAGATACACAAATAGGCTCAATGTCACTTATCTAGCTCCATGACCTGGGAAGCCTTTGCTTTTACTACTGTAGCTGTCAATTTAGTCTTCAACTTTCTTTTTCCAACTTGTAATCCACTAGAACCCTAATTGTTCTTATTACTACCGTCCATCTAAAAATTAAAAAGAAATTACGACCAACATCTTCGTATTTCTAACTTAAATATCTTCTAAGTAAAACTTGCAACAGAGAATGAAGATAGAGGCGGAGGGAGACTTACTGTCATCTTATTATTATTATTCGCTTTTGCGTCTTCTTTTCTTTGTCGATTTTTGCTGGTTGAGGAAGACCTCGAGGTCGATCGCTGGTTGCTGTGGAAGAAACTCATGCTAGACGATGAGACGCGCGCGAAAGGAAGAAGATGCCGTTACTGCGTTGTGGGAATGTTTAATTGGGAAATTTGATGAAATGACCCGGACCCCAAATGACAAGCGCCAATAAAACTTGCCAGAATGACCATTTTCTCCACGCTAGACGAAGTAGGGTCCGTGTCGCGTCGGTATTTTCGTTCAAAAAATGAGAAATAGTCATTTACACAATTTTTATTTTGTGCTAGTCGTATCCCTGTTAAGACCATTATTAGAGTTATTTCATCAAATACATACAATGCATTCAAACAAGAAATAAACAACAATGAGCAAATGATAAGGAAGCAACCCGTACTAGCCATCGTTCTTGTGCTCATGGTTGCGTCGTTGTGTCCTCAATCGCTCATGGTTGCCTTCGTTGGGATTCCGTCGTCGAGGTTCGGTTGTCGGGCTGTTCATCGTTTAAGGTTTTAAAGGAATGATGAGAATACAGAGAAGAGAGAACAGGGAAGAAAAATATAAAAAATAAAATGGGAGAAATGAGAGAAGTATATTAAATATTAAGGGCATTGAAGACTTTTCATATGACATCCGGTTGCGTCTCGCAACGGAAAATTTCGAGAAAATATGAAATGGTCATCAGCGCAATAAATTTTATGCGCTGTTCACCAGCTCATTTAAGTCCATTTTTATGGTCATTTCGTCAAATTTTCAAGAATAAAAAACTAAAATAAAGTATTGAAAAAATTAAAAAAAAAATGAAGACATACTATTTTTATAAGTGTCATAGCTGGAAAAAAAATGAAATTGAGAAATAATTTAAGTGTGAAAAAATTTTCTTTTCACAATAAATTAATTATCATTAAATTGACTTTAAAATCATTGTAAAAAAACAAATTAATGATAAAAAGTTATAATTTGATATCATAAATGGTGTCGGGAATGATATGTCAACATGTTATTGGACTTGAAAAAATAAAATTTTTCTCTCTTATTAAAATTAAGTTCATCATGTATTATCACATATTCCCGATATTATTCATGACATCAAATTTTCGTTCTCTATCATTACTCATAAAATAATATAACATGAAAATAAATAATTAATAATTTACATATCAAATTGTTATGATCGGGGTCGCCCTTGGAGAACCGGGGTTCCGGTTTCTAAAGGGTTGACCGCTTACAACAACACAACACACGCTCTGATTGGTGATAGTCCGGTTAAAGACTACAACCGTTCTCAACACTACGCAAACTGTCACAGACTCTTGAACCGGGTTCAAGGGCGGAAATGTCTATTTCAGTTTGAAGCAACACACAACGGTTTGGATGATGTCTATAATAGATCGGTTAAGGAGTATGAATAGACCAGTTTTGATTAAGAATTATGTTTCGGTCAGTGATAGTTCGGTTTTAGAGTGGGTAAGCAGGAAATAAAGAAAAAGACACTAGACAAGATTTTTTATGGATGTTCGGAGCAAACCCTCATACGTCACCCATTCTTCTCAGATTGTGAGAAGGATCTCCACTAACTTTGAATGTTACAACATTCACACAATGTCGGACGAGCCTAACTCGCTATTCGCCGGTTACACCACTTCACTCTTGATGTAATACAAATAACACAATATAACAACAATGCTTTCGGTAAATGAAACAACAATTTAGGATCGCGCGTGAGATTTCTTTCTCTCTCTTAATATTTTTCGAACCGTATTAAATGAAAACCCTTCGTCTTCCTTTTATAGTAAATGATATCCCAACTGTCATCTTCTTCTCTCACCGTATGATTAGTCAGTTTGAAACCACGTCGGTTCAGAGATGATGTTGCGTGCACGTTTCATCTTTCTGACACTTGGCAAGCATGCATATACCGGTCAGGTATTGGTGACGTAACATGCTTGCAGTTTTGGACACGTGTCAAACATGCACCTTCCGGCTGTCTGATTCGGATCTTCGGATAAGCAGATCATCATTGTTTTTATCGCATGCTTCTGATCCGAATCTTATCTTCTTGCATTTTCCCAAGAAGCATCTATTTCGTCATATTACGTCACCTTGTATTTCGAAGTTTCCAGTTGATCTTCTCGTAATATGGTCCAGCTGGGATTAAGAGCCTTCTTGCTAGCCGGTCTGGTTGAGATGTTGAAGCCAGTTACTTTTGATCATGACTTGATCATCTGAAGCCGGATTACTTTGTTATATTCTCCAGCCGGTTTATGCAGTCTCCAGCCGATTTATACGACTTGGTCTGTTCCTGCACATGAAAGTTAAGATTAATTTAGTTCTCTGGTCGTTTAAAATTAACTTACTTAATTTTTCTAATAATTTCTCCCTTTTGATTATTTAGAATAAATATTCAAAAATTGTAATGTGTAGCCGGTTTAAAAATTAACTTACTTAATTTTTCTAACACAAATTATATGAACAATTTAAATAAAAAAATTCAATGAAAAAAAATTCAAGAATCATGCATTTTTTAAGGGTTGGTCACTTCAAAATTAACCCATACGAGTTTCTAAATAATAAGTGTTGAAGTAGAACAATCCATGCGAAAATATAAAACGATTTCAAAAGAATATCAATCAAATATTCTTAGTGATTGAAAAAAGAAACCAGACACTCTTATGCCCTTAACTTCTCGGGCTTGTTTGAGGAAAGAGTTTTTGGGTTTTACTTGGGTTTTATCCTAAAAACCCTTGCTTAGTAAAAATTCGGAAAAAAATTGGTTTTAAAATTTGAAGACTAATTTACTCTTTGACTTCAAAGGATATTATGGTGTAGATGAAAGAATGATGGTTTAGAGAGATATGATAAAATTATATGGTAGTTTTGATATTTAAATGATAAAATTATTTGATTTAATGGTCGATAAGATGTTTGGATTTGGGGATAAAAATTGAGTTTTATCCAAAAAAAACTCTTTTATCAAACGAGCTCTAGGACATTTTCTAGGAGAGAAAAAAGAAGTTTTTGTAAATCAGATTCAATTTACTACTTTCAAATAGTTTAGATGCATATATAATCTTTTATAAATTTTAAATATTCAAATATATTTGTAAATAGGATTATCAATATTTATGGATGAAAATTAAAGTAAGAATTTTAAAGGATTATAACAATTTTTGTTATCATAGTTTATTTGTTAAGCATTTCAGTAAATCGTTTGAAACAGGTGTGTAAAGCGATTTACATTAAAGTATAAATCGTTTTACATTAAAATTTGTTGTATATATATTTTAACTTTGAAACAATAAAAAATAGTATTTTATGTATATATTTCAAAATTTCAAACATTAAAAGTCGTATTTGAACATTATAAATTATTATAACAACTTTTAACCCATTATCAAAATGTATTATACAAATGCGATATTACCAAAAATAACATTTATTATTATAGTATTCATTCAATAGAGTTTCAACGAAGTATTTGAGAAAGTTAAGAAGAAAAAGGTGACGTAAATAAATTGTCTCTTTCTGCTCAAATTATCATTCAATGTTGTGTAGTTGACATTGTATACCATTGCTAGTATTTGTTTGCGAGGATTTTGTAATTTAAACAATAAGACAAACATAAAACACGATTAATATTAAATAATAGCAAGACGACTCCCAGTTTTATTGGTTAAAACTAGCTTCTAGAGTCTTATGTAGTTGAGTTATAGTCCTAGGAAGATCCTATGTCGAGACTAGCCTTGTTTCTAGAAATCCTCAGATCCTTCAAACTTCGGTCGCCGAAAGAAGAACTACTGGGCAGTTATTCAGCGATGTTCTAGAGCGATTCATCGGCATAGTGTAGGTGTAATCAAAGCTCTGTGAGTCGTCGCCTGGTTCCAGATCGGTAGGGGAATCGTTTTAACTTTTAAATTCCTCAGTTCTTCATTCTCCCATTTTATAATCCTTACCTGTGGTCACTAATGCTTTGGAGAGCCTCAATTGCGCTGAGTCTCAGACTTCTAGAGTGGTGGCGAAGCCAAGACGACAATCCATCGGAGAAGGTGATGTTTAGATCGGTCGAACAGAGCGTTCCTTTATTCTTCGACTCTGAAATCCAGTATTCCTCGGACGAACAATGCGATGAAGAGGTCGACCACGAATGTCGTTGTCAGAGATTCCCTGCGCGTCGTCGGGAAGGAGCGAGCATCGATTGGAGGCGGAGGAAGACGACGAGAGGACCTGCAGCTTTTCAACTTTTTCTATCCAATTTCCTGAAGTTATAGGGAGTATTCAATTTAATCCATGGACTTCTCAAACATTTAAAATTGACTAGGATGTTTAAATCCGCAATTAATTCTTAATTCAGAATTAATTAGGCCCCTGTACTTTCAGCCTCGTGCAATATTAACCCCAAACATTCAGATTCGAATTATTTTTGAGAATTCGAATTAATTTGGGCCTGGACTTTTTTCAACATCCAATTAGGCTCTCAAACTTTATATTCATCTAATTTTGGATATAAAGTTTCAATTTCCAACATTTTTGGGAAATTCCTTAAAGCTTGTTTGGATTCTTTTTATGCCAAACAACTTTGTACTTCCAATTGGAGCCTTTAAACAGTTTTTATAAAAATTTAAAAAATTCAGGGATAGTCACAAATATTATTTTCAATAAAAATAACATTTTTCCATAATTTTTGGAGCTCGTTTCAAAAATGGCATATTTTGGAACGCTCATTTCGGGAGCTCTATAGCCCAGAAAATTATGAAATTTTCGTAATAAGTTCATACAAATATTTTTGACCTCCCTAAAAATTTTCAGAATATTTGGAACACTTTCGGAAAAAAGCTCGTCTTATTGGAGTCATATCGGGTGTCTCGTAACCCCCAAAATTTTCGTAATCAAGAGCAAAGTGTTTTTAAAAATATCATTAACATGCACAAGAACTCTCGAGATTTTCTAACTCTTTTGGGGAAATTTTCGATTTCGGTTGTTGCATACATTGGGGCTCCAATTCCCCCTTTTCGTTTATTTAATTCACATTCCCGTGAACTGTGAAGTTCTTCATGTGCAAAGATTCATAGTCTATTAATAAACAAATATTCAAGCAAATCAGCAAATGCAAGAGTTCATATTGTGATTCACATGTGTACCCAAGAAGCGCATTCGAGGATCAATTCTATCTTTTTAAGACTAAGAATATCTAACGAGAGTCCAGAATCATCTTTGGACCAAGCATATGATATCCTGTTAAATACACTTAAGACATGATAAATTGACATTCAAGAATTCTAATGCCTTGATGCCATCTTTCATTGAAATCTAATTAAGAGCTAGGATTACTCCTAAATTAGAGACAAGATTAAGGCATTCATAAGCAAAAGAATTCTGAACTCAGAATGCAATTGTGTAATGTACTTTCATAAATAATGGCCAACTACATCAGAGTAGAGACTATCCCACGGGATAGGCGCATATAACATAACTGCTTCGGCCCTTTTTCCATGCGTAACCAAGCACCAGACCTTTAATCCGTGAATACTATGTTTTATTTCCTTAGTTTCTTTGTGAATAAACTAAAGTGACGACTCTTAAAGTCAACCAAATTATTACGTTTTGAACACGTACCAATCTGGAACCTGTAAGGGCCAAACATAGAAAGATCTATGATATAGAACTCCACTTTGGTTCATCATCTCAAAAAATATGATAACATCTATATGGATAGTTCTCCTATCTACTTTTTGTGAGATTCGAGAGAAAAGTAAGTCTTCGCAGTAGCTTCATCGATGTTTCCTACCAAATAAAAAGCCTGTTCAGGAAGACCATCTAATTCTCCGGAAAGAACTCTTAAAGATGAAGCATTCAAATGGATAAATCAATCTTAGGATTACATCTTTCCTACCCTAAAATTGGTAGATGCTTAGGTGGAGGGAAAGTCTCGCGTACATTATACATTTTGGGACGTGAGGGAGCGAATTAAACACGTACAATAATATATATACAACTATAATAATATATATACAACTATTGTTTGTTTAATCATTTCATCATTAATCACCAATGTTGAGTCGAACGATAACCTTAATCGAAGCAAAAGCTTTTTAGTGTTGTCCAAATTAGCAACTAAAAAAAGAAAATTGAGTCCATGAAGGTGAGAGTGAAAATAAATTAAAAGAACCATTAATATTCTATGATATTTAGTTTCAATTATTTTTTATATTATTTAAAAGACTTAATACTTAATATAATATTTAATTATTTTAACTTTACATCTAATCTTAAATATATTTTATTGGAGATAGAGATTTATTTTTTAATTTTATATTAGAAAACAAATTTAATTTTATCAATAACACAAAATTAAAATTAAACAAAAAGTATAATTGGGCATGTAATTTTTTTTATAAGAAATTAAATTTAAATGAAAAAAAGAGAAAAATATGTGGTATAATGAGTAGTGTAAAATAATGTACTCTATTTTTAATAGATATTAATATTAAGTGGCTAAATATCGGTTTATTAACTACTCATATATCCTATTAAAATGTTTATTTTGTAACGTTAAAAATGTATAGTATAGTTTTCTATTATAATAATTATTAGATAATAAGTTAAATAAGAAAAGGAAAAAAATAAAAAAGAAATTAAAAAATCTCAAGTATTATATAGTGTTATGAAAATTTTATTTAAAAAATAGATAACCGAGATTTAATTTAAGATAAAAAAAATAAAAATAAATTAGATGTAATCATCATTAATAGAACCTATGTTTTACATTGTTCAACTATAATTTTTAATATATATATATATATATATATATATATATATATTAATTTAAGAGATCAACAAATTAAAGTTCAACAGTAATTATCTGTGAAAATTTGGAACTAAATTCTCTAAATATCTTATGGCAAATGTTGGTTTAATCAGTTTTTTTTTTTAAATAGATTATTAACCCGGTCATTAATCAATGCTTCCACATTGACAAGCTATATATTATGTTGTCATGTTTATTAAAATTGTGATATTTTCATGAACTTATATTATAGATAAAATAACATCACTCACATATTTACATAATCGATTTAAAAATTACTTTTTTTGCCTATGAATTTTGTAGTGTCCTACTTTACAACAAAATTTGAAACTAAGTTTATTTTTATTTTGTTATAACATGTTATTTCACTTTTTTTTCCACTTTAAAAAAGAGAGAAATGTATTATATTAAATAATATATAAAATTATACAATATTTATACATACTAATAATAATTAATATGCATTCATTCTTAAATATACGTTGACTTTTTTCATAAAAAATAATAATTAATATGCATTAATCAAAGATATTTTTAATATGTAAAAACAAAAAATATATGTAAATACGAACTTATTTAACCAGATTGTGTGATTAAAAAATATATATGTAACTTTTACATTCAGGGACTTAATGTAAGAATTTTTAAAAAAACATGAATCAAACCTAGTTAATTTTAAAAGATTGAGATACATAAAATTAATTCAGTAGTTAATAATTTTTTTACTGGGCTTAATGTCACGGCTCATTAGAGTCACGACCTAATCTAGGGGATGTCGAGCTCATTAAAGTCTTGACCTGATAGTGCAAGGGGAGACCCAGTTGTCTATGTAGGCCCAGTGAATCTTTAATCAAGGAAGAGATAAGAAGATATTCTAATTAAGGAAGAGATTAGAAGATATATATTCTAAACAAGGAAGGGATTAGAATATATATTCTAATTAAGGAAGAGATTACAAGAGATATTCTAAATTAGGTATGGATATTCTTGCTATGGAAGGGATATCCTAAATTAGTGTAATTAAATTGTAATTAGACTTAAGTAATTCCTAATTTAATACGTGTAAGTCCTATAAATACCTTGAAGGTATTCCATTGTAATGATCAAGCATTCTTTCAATATAATCTTATTCTCAAAAGTTTTATCTCACTAAGTCCGTTGTATTATTCTTGCATAGTTTAAAAAGGCTTTCTAAGCTAGAATCAGAGTCGATTTAGCTTAGTGCCGCACGGGTCGAATTTTAGCCCGTGACAAGTGGTATCAGAGCAAGGTTGTACTTCCGCATTAAAGCTGCAAGAGATGAATTCAAAAATTATCGTCACTAAGGTTCCGACCGGCCAACAGAAGGACAAGGGATCCAAGAAGGATAAGTCCGTCGAGAGAGGTTCTGCCATGGAAGCGCGGGTGACCCGGCTTGAAGAAGACATGATCGAGCACCAAGAAGCTCTCGAGATGTTTAGCGCGGTGGTCGAGAGGGTGACGATGTTGGATGAGGGTGCTGAAAAGTTGGAGAATGAGTTAATGAGAATCATTAATGGTTCGAATCGTAGCGTTCGTGACGAAGTGCTAGGATCGGTTCAAGTGGAGATTAATGATATCTGCTAAAAGGTGCTTGATCCAATCCAGGGAGAAATCCATACGATGGTTGAGACCCTCAAGAGGTGAGAAATCCATAGGATCTTGGGGAGGCTAGAATCGATGGAAAGGCGGATTGAGAGGAATGGAGGGGAACATAGAGGTGCGACACCTCAACATATGGATGTTCCTAAGCCAACTACATTCAAAGGCTTGAGGAGTGCAAGGGAAGTGGAGGACTTCCTTTAGAACATGGAGAGGTACTTTCGAGCATCAAGCATACTTGATGATCATGACAAGTTGGAAACGACACCTTTCTTACTACAAGAGATGGCATTGCTGTGGTGGAGGAGGCGAGAAGGAGATATTGAATGAGGGACCTTGAGGATGGAAACATGGGAAGACTTCAAGACCGAGTTCAAACGCCAATTCTTCCCAGAAAATGCCGAGTACAAGGCTAGGAAAAGGTTGAGTCAACTTGTGCACAAAGGAACCATCAAGGAGTATGTGAAGGAATTCCAGGAGTTGATGCTCGAGTTACCCAGTCTAACGAAACAGGAGGCACTATTCGCGTTTGTTAACGGCCTAAAGACTTGGGCACAGTTGGAGTTGCAAAGGGCCAAGGTGCAGGACGTTTCCGAGGCAATAGCGGTTGCAGAAAGACTGATAGAGCTCAAAGTGTCTGTGGACATGCCGAAGTTCATCAGAGATGATGAGGAAGAAGGTGGGGGAGACCGCCCACAAGACCAGGAGAAAGGTGGGGGAGACCGTCCATCTAAGAAGGACATGCACATAAAAACTCAGGGAGGCAAGCCGACGAGTCGGATAAGCCAAGAGCCTGTTATATTTGTGGTGCTCATAATCACATAAAGTTTATGTGCCCTTTTAAAGGAGAAAAGGTTGCAGCAGTTAAAGGAACTAAGTCCTCTGACGAGGAAGAAGAGACTCAAATAGAATCCTTAAGACTGCTCAATGCTATGAAGGCTAGTATTGCGAAGCCGGACAAGGGAACAAGGAGGGTCTCTTTGTTTGTGGAAGCCTGGATCGGGAGAAAGCGCATCAAGACACTAATGTACACAAGGGCTACGCACAACTTCATGCGAGAAGGAGTAGCCAAGGCGTTGGGTCTGCGGATCAGCCCAACAAGAGGGACGGTAAAGTCCTTCGATGTAGCCAAGCTGGTGAATGGGGAGGCTAGGAGAGTGCACACCAGGATCGGAGTCTGGAATGGGACATTCTCATTTACCTTGGTCCCAATGGAAGACTACGACGTAGTGTTGGGACTAGAATGGTGCGATCAAGTACGCGCTTGCATAATGCCTTATTCCGATTCCTTAATCATTTTGGATCACGGGAAGACTAGCGTGATTCCAACAAAGAGAGAATCATAGGGAATAAGCAAGTTCTCGGTGATGCGATTCGTTCGAGGTCGCAAACATGGTAAAGAGACATTTGCCACTTTTGCCAAGATGGATGATGGGGACGGGTCCAAGGGAAAAGAAGAAGTACCCGAGGAAGTCTAGATATCGTGTATCGAAGCCTTCGAGGGGCTCAAGGCCAAAGACAACACACAACCATCAGATCCACAAGGTTTGGCCATAGGCAACGTGGGCCAAAGTCAGTCTGCCTTCACTCGCACCAAGTCCGTGGGAAAGAAAGTAGGTCATGCTCGGGCATATTCGGAGGGAGACACCAAGAATATGAAGAGAGGGGCAAATCTGAGAGGGCGTGCAGTTAGGGAAGGGGACGATGGAAAGGGGGAAGTTGCCCCCGCAACTGTTGAAGTCTATGCGGACTGTGCTCAAGGGGCTTGTGCGCAGACTCAAGGGACCGTTTACAATCAAGAGACATGTGGGAAACGTCTCATATTGGTTAAGGCTGGCGACCATAAGTGCACCCGATGCCGTGGCGTACAAGGGGGGAGGAAGAGCGCTCATGGGACGCCAGAAAGAAGATCACCATGCACCGGTCTAGGGTCGTGCCGAGAACGGTCACGACTTAGGTGGGAGAGTATGTCACATCCCATTGGTATGGGGTGCAAATGTCAAGCCACGAGGTACATTTCAAGAATATTCCAAACTACAAGTCTATGCAATCTGTGCTCAAGGGGCTTGTGCACAGATACGAGGGACCGTGTGGGGAATGTTTCAAGGAAGAGGTTGAAGAGTATCAAGCCAAGGTCGAACCGAGGACGACCAAAACTAAGATGGGGGAGTATGTCACGGCCCATTAGAGTCACGACCCAATCCAGGGGATGTCGAGTCTCATTAAAGTCTTGGCCTGATAGTGCGCTAATCTTCTTAGCCCAAGAGGAGGCCCAGTTGCCTATGTAGACCTAGTGAATCTTCTAATCAAGGAAGACATCAGAAGATATTCTAATTAAGGAAGGGATTGGAAGATATATTATAAACAAGGAAGTGATTAGAATATATATTCTAATTAAGGAAGAGATTATAAGAGATATTCTAAATTAGGTAGGGATATTCTTGTTATGGGAGGGATATCCTAAATTAGTGTAATTAAATTGTAATTAGACGGTTCCTAATTTAATACGTGTAAGTCCTATAAATACCCTGAAGGTATTCCATTGTAATGATCAAGCATTCTTTCAATATAATCTTATTTTCAAAAGTTTTCTCTCTAAGTCCGTTGTATTCTTCTTGCATAGTTTAAAAAGGCTTTCTAAGCTAGAATTAGAGTCGATTTAGCTTAGTGCCGCACAGGTCGAATTTTAGCCCGTGACATTAAGCTCAATACAATTTATATATAGGTCTATCGCGATTTATCTACAATAACACACTTTCTTATCTTTAGGCAGACCGTATTTTATTTAAATTTTTTATTTTTCTTTTATTAAAATTCATTTTTTAGAATTATGAAATTATTTCAATAATTTAAATCTCATGACTTAATCTCTTCTTCAATTTGTATAACCTCGAAGAATCAAATAATAAATTTGATTAAAAAATATTTATTTTATATGCTGGCCTTTTCAATTTGTTAGAATTCTCATTTAATTTTAAAAAATTAAAAAATAATTTACATAATCAAATGCGTTTCTAGAAAATTCTTTTTGGGTTCATTGTTCGGTGACACAAGAAATGACAATAACGTTATGTTCTCCATACCCGTTAAGAACCGTCTTTACTTCCCATTTTTTTTTAGAAATGACATATTGTCATTTAATTAAAATCCCAAAAGGGGAGAAAAATACAAGAGTTTTGAAATTAGGACAAAACAACATTTTATCCTAATTTAAAAGCAAACAAATCTACGAATTAAGAATTCAACCCTTAGAAAAAAAAATACAACATACAAACAAACCCATAAGAAAATACGAGCAAACAACACCTTTTTTTTTTTTACAAAACCAACAACATTTTGAGTATTCAAAAATCAACAACCAAGCATCAATTTCTATCTCACCTAACATTGTGACTTTATCAAATACTATCTCCATCTTTGACAAAGCTCTCAATTCCTTATAGTGATTAAAATTCTTCTCCATGAGTGAATAAGATATAAACCATCAACAACAGTATCATTCCAAACATGTTCTTCATTTCTCCTTGTTCTAGAGAACACTCTAACATTTCTCTCCATCCAAACCTGATATATAAGGCATCCATAGAAGCATTTGAATAAATTGGCCTTAAATGAGTTTTATTTAGTCTTTGAAAACACTAAATTTCTTATACAACTCTAATCAAACAAGGGAATTTGTAAACTGAAATTATTGAAAAAAATTCCCAAAAAATATTTAATGAAGTTACATTCACCAAATAAATGAGAGATTGACTCTTCACAATCAATGCATAGGACACAACTAATGTTAGAGATAGTCATGAACCTACTCAAGCTCAAGCGATTTTAGTCATCAGCCTACCACTATGAACAAGCCAAAGCGTAATCTGATATCGACACTTCAAAATATTTTAACAATTAAGAAAATTAGATTTTAGGTTTTATTTATCAAATTATTTTTCTAATTCTTAAACATGCATTTATGTTTGACATTTTAATTTTAAAATACTAAAATGATGTCGATTGTCGATACATGCGGTTGATATCGAGAATTTTAGAAAAGGATACCTGAAAATATCAATTAAATAAATTAAATTTTAAAAATAAATGCAAACAAGTATTTAATAAAAGTATTATTTCTTTAAAAAAATCATTTTAAAGGCATTTTATATTTTGTTTTGAATTTTTAAAAAATATTACATGACCTTTAAAATGTTAAAAACATTAAAATCTGTAAAGTATAAGCAACACAAGCCCTAAGGGGATTGGACCGGGCACGGGTGAACCATCTGTTCTTAAGCGCGACCTGGACACGGTCTGGGTACGGTCTAGGCCGGGATTTATTTGGAAAATCAATGACGTCTTCATTCTCGGTCGGATTGTGAGAGTAAATAGATACTTGAGTCGGATTGTGGATTGACCCGCCCATAAACTTAAAACGGTTAAAAATAAAATTAAAAATTTTATATGTATGTTTCGAACTTTCAACCTAACAAAACACGTACAACATTTAAAAGTGTGAATGTGACGTGGTTTGTCAAGGGATAATAGATCAGTATCAATTGAAAATGGTTAAAAACATGAATTAAATATTTGATTGACTAAAATGTGATGTCGCAATGTTAAATGTTAAAAATATGAATCAAATATTTGATTGATCAAAGTGAAAGTGTAAGGTCACGAGATTAGAGATTTATTCGAAAAAAATATGTGATGAGATATTTGAGAATATAAATAAAATTTTATACCAAAATGAATAAAATGTGGAATGAGAGTGTTTTATTTTTTTATTTTAATATATTATTCGTGATTTATTAATAATTTTAAACATTGAATACATATTATTATTTTTTATTAAATTTATTTTATTTATATTTTTATCCGTTTGTATTGTACGAGAATCTTTCTAGTTATAGTAATACTTCTAATCATCCCAAAATGAAAATAGAGTCACAAAAGAACAATATAATTTAAATGAGATTTGATATTATTTTAAGAGGAATGATAGGTGACGAAAACAAAATAGTCTTATGATTAATTTTATAAATTTAATTATATTTAAATAATTCTAAATTTTTAATTAAAATAGTACATAATGATAAGAAAAATTAAGTAAAGTTAATTTTTGGAACCGGCTAGAAAAACTAAACAGTTGTTAACTTTCATGTGCAGGTGCAGGCCAAATCGTATGAACCGGCTGGAGCCTCATAAACCGGTTGCTGAAATACTTCAAAGAAACTAGTTCCAAGTGATCAAGTCAAAGATCAGAGGAACCGGTTTCTACTCTCTCAAGTGACCGGCCAGCAAAGACAAAAGTTCACATGCCAGCCAGATCATATTGCACAAGAGACAAAACCGGAAACTACAATTTACAAGAGTGACGTAATAGACGTGTCTCGAAGAAATAAAAGAAGATAAGATCCGATCGGAAGCATGCGAGGAAAGCAATGATGATTTGCTGATCCGATATTGACAACCTGAGGTGCATGCCCGACACGTGTTCAAATCTGAAAACCGATTACGTCATCCTACACTCAGAGTTGTCTACATGACTGCCAAGTGTTGAGGAAGGTGAAACGTGCAAGTAACCTCCCTGCACCGGCGTGATAATGATCAACCAATCCAGAGGAGAGAGAAGAAATTGACCGTTGGATCTCATCAGCTATAAAAGGAAGATGAAGCGTCCTCATTTAATGCGAATCATCGAGCTACAATTACGAATCACATCTTTTTAAGAAAAGCGATAAGTTAGAGAGATAAACCTTTACGATCCAAAACCGGTCTGTCATAAACCGGAAGCTTTCTGTGTCTTGTTGTGTTGAGTTATTGTATTACATCAAAGAGTGAGTTGGTGTAACCGGCGAGTAGCGAGTTGGGCTCGACCGGCAGTGTTGTTGTAACTATAAAAGTTAGTGGAGACCCTTCTCATAATCAGAGAAGAAGGGGTGACGTATGAGGGTTTGCTCCGAACATCCATAAAAAATCCTGTCTCGTGTCTTTTCTTTCGTTTCATTACTTACTCAATTAACCTAACCTCAAACCAAATTAATCGTACTCCGTAAACCGGTCCACTCACATCTCTAAAACCGACTCCTTCTAAAACATCATCTAAGTCGCATACGTTGCTTCAAACTGAAACAGACATTTCCGCCCTTGAACCCGGTTCAAGAGTCTGTGACAGTTTATGTAGTGCTGAGAACGGTTATAGTCTCTAACCGGACTATCACCAAAGTATTGTGTGTGTTGTAAGCGGCCACCCTTCATAAAACCGGAAACACCCCGGTCCTCCAAGGGCGTCCCCGATCCTAACAAGTGGTATCAGAGCGAGGTTCTTAGCACTCAAGCAACCGAAGAAGATGGGAAGCATGACCCACAGCGACAAACCACCAATGCTAAACAGCGAAGCGTTTAGTAGTTGGAAGAAACAGATGTATCTTCATCTGATTACGTTAGATGATGAGATGAGCCGAGTCCTGAAAGAGGGACCGATCAAGATCAACAAGGAGGCAGACCAATGGTCAAATGAAGATCGAAGACGGAGTAACCTAGACAACCATTGCATGAGGCACATCTACAAGGCTATAGATGATAACACCTTGAACAAAATATCAGACTGTGATAGTGCAAAGGAAGCCTGGGAAACGATCATTCAGATCCATGAGGGAAACAAAAGAACAAAGGAGAACAAAATCTTGGTGGCTACATAGAAATATGAAAATATTAGGATGAAACCGGGGGAAAACATGAAGGAATTTAGCAACCGGTTCACCAGTGTGGTCAACGAGCTTCAAACACTCGGAAAGAAGTATGACAACCGAGAAGTAATCATCAAAGCCTTAAGATTTTTGCCAAGCACTTGGGATATCAAGACCATGGTGATGAGGGAATCAAGCACCCTCGGGCAGATGAAGTTGCATGATGTGTTCGAGGATCTAAAAGCCTACGAGTTCGAGATCAAATCTCGGATCGAAGATGAAGCATCCACATCAACCGCAACTAGAGCTTTGGTTACATCGGTAGAACCAGCGGTCCAAGTATCAACCGTTCCGGCTCCAGTCAAAAGCACTGATCAGATAACTGAAGATGTGATGGCGATGCTAGCTCAGAAATTTGGGAGATTCATGAAGAAGAGCCAGCCACCATCTAACAACGATTTTAATTATAATTATGTAGACAAATCAAATAAACGATGCTATAACTGTGACGGTTTTGGACATTTCAGTTCAGAATGTAGAAAACCAAGGAGAGACGATAGAAAACCGGAAGGAAACTATCAAGGAAACAACTATCAAGGTAACCGGTACCAGGGAAACAACTACCAAGGGAATAACTACAGAAGAAATGATAACCAACGAAACGACTACCGGAGAAACGATGATCAGCATACAGACGAAGGAAAGGAGATTCAGAAGGCACTCATTGCATCCGACGGTGGAAGCGAGTGGGCGTACTCCGATAATGAAGACAGTGAAGAAAGAGTGACCTGTTTTATGGCAAACGACGAAGAGGTATTTGATTTCTCTTCTGACGAGTTTACCAAAGAAGATTTGATTTCTGCACTCAACGAAATGGTTGCTGAGTTCAGAAACATATCTGCGTACATACCGACTCCGGTAGAATCTAAAACCGTACAATCAAATAATGTCTCTGTTAAAACATATGAAACCGAAATGTATGAACCGGATGAACTATTCTCCGATAGTGAGAAGACAGTTCAACCGGTAACTGAAACCGATGAACGAGCACTGTATGTCATGGCTGTGTGGGAAAGATCACGTCAAGCTGTAAAACAAATGTGTAATTATAAAAGACATCCTAAGTGTAGGTTT
The DNA here is from genome assembly GCF_907164915.1 of Impatiens glandulifera. Taxonomy (NCBI): domain Eukaryota; kingdom Viridiplantae; phylum Streptophyta; class Magnoliopsida; order Ericales; family Balsaminaceae; genus Impatiens; species Impatiens glandulifera. Next base: position 161,603,342 of record NC_061862.1, on the reverse strand, counting down.
GGTATCGGTTACGAGCCAAATAAACAAAACGAATCAAAACAACCTAACGGGATGAAACTCACAAAAGACAATCTTCCATTTATAAGATTTGTCAAGAGTTCAACAAACGAAAATGACTCAAAACCGGAAGAAAAACTTAAGTATGTAAGCCCTACTAAATCGGAAAACTGGCTTCATCCTGAGAGAAGGAAAGTCAACCGGAAACCAAATAAACAAAATAAAACTCGACCTCAAAGAAACTCATCACAACATAAGGCATTCTTGAGCAACAGTCAAGAAGTTAAGCCAAGTATTATAAAAACAGATACCGGGAAAGTAATCCGACTTATTCAAGTCTGGATCCCAAAGGGACTAATCAACCATGGACCCAACTGAATGTGGGTACCAAAAAGGTGTAAATAATTTTCTGTTGCAGGTTAGGAGGAGCAACCGGCTAAAGAATTCGGAATGGTACCTGGACAGTGGATGCTCAAGACATATGACTGGAAACGAAGAGCTACTAACCGACATCAAGTATGAAACCGGAGCAATCATAACCTTTGGTGACAACTCGAAAGGTAAAACCGTGGGCAAGGGTAAGATTGTCCATGGTAATCTATCCATAAGTAATGTATTGCTGGTAGAAGAACTGCGTTTTAACTTGTTAAGTATAAGTCAAATGTGTGATGTGGGTTACAAAGTTGAATTTCATAAAAATGCATGTTTAGTTAAGAATCAAGATAATGATATTCTTTTAACCGGTAACCGAATGGGAAACATTTACAAAGTTAATTGGAAAACTGATTTTGAAAAACCTGTGTGTATGTTAGTCGGAAATGATCCAAACTGGCTTTGGCATAAACGGTTAAATCACTTGAATTTCAAAACAATTAACTTCATATGTTCCAAGGAACTAGTTCACGGTTTTCCAAATATTAAGTTTTCAAAAGATAAAGTATGTGCTACATGTCAAATGGGCAAACAAGTAAAGTCATCTTTCAAAAGTAAAGGAAACTATCAATCTGAACGATGCTTAGAACTCTTACATATGGATTTGTTTGGTCCGGTTAAAGTAACTAGTTTAGGAGGCATGCATTACACTATGGTAGTTATTGATGATTACTCTAAATTTACTTGGGTGACTTTTCTAGCTTCTAAAAACCAAGCAACTCCAAACCTGATTAAACTGATTTTGAGAATACAGAATGAAAAATCTATTCGAGTAAACAAAATCAGAAGTGATAGAGGAACTGAATTTATAAACAGCACTTTAACAACTTTTCTTGATGACTCCGGTATTAGACACGAGTTGTCTAGTGCCAGAACTCCTCAACAAAACGGTCTGGCTGAGAGAAGAAACCGAACTCTCAAGGAAGCCGCAAGGTCAATGATAGCTGATTTGGGCATTGCTCAAAAGTTTTGGGCTGAAGCTATCAATACCGCATGTTACACACAAAACCGATCTTTAGCAACTAAACGTTTTTCTAAAACTCCTTTTGAAATTTACTATGATCAAATTCCAAGCGTACGGTATTTTCGAATTTTTGGTAGCAAATGTTTTGTTCACAATAACGGCAAGAACTATTTGACCGCTTTTGATGCTAAATCCGATGAGGGAATAATGTTGGGATATTCAGCTGTGAGTAAAGCCTACAGAATATACAATACTAGGACTTTAACAGTTGAAGAAACCGCACACGTTGTTTTCGATGAATCGGTTGAACGAAACACTGCATTACCCTTCGATCTTCACAACAGAATGGAAAATTTCAATATCTATTCTGATGATGAAGACGAGGTTCCGGTTTTTAGACGATTTGTCAAGGACCAAGCGGTTGATGCTGAAACTCATCCTGATCAAGCTGCTTTACCGCAGAAAGTTGACTATTCAGTTTCTATTGAAGAAATCGGTCGGTCTGACTCTGTTCAACCTACCGATCAGTTTAACCTTGATCAGCCAACCAAAAGCTTGATAGACACGTCTCGGATTAACCTCAGAAGGAACAAAAATCATCCTCTTGAACTAGTAATAGGTAACATATCCTCACCCGTCCGAACTAGGCAACAGAATTTGGATCACTATGAAAACTCAGCTTTCATATCACAAATTAAGCCGAAAAAGGTGGATGAAGCATTGTCAGATCCCGATTGGATTCTAGCAATGCAAGAGGAATTAAACGAGTTTGAGAGAAATAAAGTCTGGTACCTAGTTCCTAGACCGAAAAACAAACCGGTTATAGGAACACGATGGGTATTCAGAAATAAAATCAATGAAGACGGTTTAGTTACGAGGAACAAAGCCCGGTTAGTGGCTCAAGGCTATAAACAGGAAGAAGGCGTTGATTTTGAAGAATCATTTGCCCCTGTAGCTAGACTTGAGGCCATTAGAATATTTGTAGCATATGCAGCTTATAAAAATTTCAAAGTTTTTCAAATGGATGTTAAGAGTGCGTTTCTAAACGGTAAAGTAAATGAAGAGGTATATGTTAATCAACCTCCAGGTTTCAAAAATCCAGAACACAAAAATCATGTTTACCGGTTGAACAAAGCCCTTTACGGTTTGAAACAAGCTCCAAGAGCTTGGTATGATACATTGACACAATTTCTATTTGATCACAAATTCACAATAGGATTGGTAGACAAAACACTTTTCAAATTTGAAAGAAATGAACAAATATTACTTGTTCAGATTTATGTCGATGATATTATATTCGGATCAACCGATCCAAAATTATGTGATAAGTTTTCAAAGATGATGACTGACAAATTTTAAATGAGTATGATGGGAGAATTGAGTTTCTTTCTAGGACTTCAGGTTAAGCAGATTGAAGCCGAAACCTTCATAAGCCAACCGAAGTATACAGCCGAACTGTTGAAGAAGTTCGGAATGGATACATACGCTGAAGCGACTACGCCAATGAGTCCTTCCGTAAAACTGGACAAAGATGAGGATGGTCAAGCCGTTGACATCACAGCATATCGAGGAATGATCGGATCATTGCTATATCTAACAGCCAGCCGACCTGACATTCTGTTTGCGGTTGGGGTATATAGAAGATTCCAAGAAAATCCAAAGCAATCACATTATACTGCGGCCAAAAGAATCTTAAAATATCTGAAGGGAACTCAAGAAGTAGGACTTTGGTATCCAAAAGACTCAAGCTTCAACCTTATAAGCTACTCAGATGCTGATTACGCAGGATGTAAAATCGATAGAAAGAGCACAAGTGGAACCTGCCAGTTCTTAGGTGACCGGTTAGTCACCTAGAGCAGCAAGAAACAAACATCCGTTGCAACATCAACCGCAGAGGCAAAGTACATAGCAGTCGGAAGTTGCTGTGCACAACTTCTCTAGATCCAACAACAACTAAGGGACTTCGGGATAGAAGCCAAGGAATCTCCAATTTTCTGTGACAACACCAGTGCTATAGCGATTACATATAATCCGATGTTGCACTCAAGAACAAAGCATATTGATATAAGACATCATTTCATCCGGGAGCACGTTCAGGAGAAACACATCCGGCTGGAATACGTCTCGACCGAGCAACAAGTAGCGGATATCTTCACAAAACCGCTACAGGAAGCTAAGTTCTCTCACTTTCGAAATATTTTGGGAATTACTAATGTTGATCAACTCATATCATGATTATGCATACATATTGATTACCTAAGAAACAATGAGAAACCGGGATATGTGTTCAGGGAGAAGCTCTCGCTTCTCAAACCATATTCAAATAGGCCATTGATAACTCAAGAATGCTAACCGGGAGGAAGTCTCCGGTTATGCCCGATTACTTCATAACTTCAAATCACATGTATACTTACTATACGGTTGAAATAACCTGGTTGAAGTGGATATACTCAATCCAAAGTTGAACAAATGTTGACGTAACTCAACATTTCTTCACAATCGGAACAAAATATCCAACTAAAACCGGTCATGGAAAACCGCTTAGTACAAATGCATTCTGGTCTGATGGAATGAACTTCTCCAGTTAACTTGGGATGACTAACTGAGTTTTCATGCATATTTTGAAAAATGAAGCCTGTAATAAATGAAAACAGTCTACCACAATCGAGATGACGACATGTGTCCATCATCAAGAGAGGGAGACTCACATCTTGTCAACAGATTTTTGTCATCATGAATATCTTGGTAATAATTAGTTTTTGCCTTGGAAATAAACATTATTTACTTCAACAAGTTAAAGCCTATTAAATAACTGATGACATCATCAAGCATGCTTAAACCTATTAATCTAGCCGAACCCCTAGCTATATAAACCACCCTTAAGCCTTCACAAATCTTCACAAAATTACTATTAAAAAAAACAGTCTTGAGCTTAAAACTCTCTCTCAAGAACATGAACTCCAACTCTCTAGCAAAGAAGATTCTATTGGCGGATTTTAACTCAATCTACCAATATGAAGACCATGAGGTTAAAGAAATGTTCTTAGCCGTTGAAAGAAGCGGGCTAAGAGGATTCCTCGAAAACAGATTCATTCTCGACTACCTAGTAGTCGAAGATTCTTCCAGACCGCAAAGGAAGTGCATCGAGACATAATCGTTGCACAAGTTTACGGTCAGAAATTTCTATTCAGCGAGACGGATTTCGCTGAATACTGCGGTTTGCCCACTGAAGGGGTAACCGACTTAACCTACTCTCCGGTGACCATGGAAGAAATGTGTCGTCGGTTCTCCAACTCTGACAACCCGGTTAGACCCTGGGGTGCTAAAAGCCAACTCTCTCACAAGTACCAGCTTCTTTGTGAGATTCTGGGAAAGTCCATCTTGGGTAGAGAGAAAAGCTATTATTACACCCAATGACTTTTCGAGATGATGATCGCTGTAACGGTTGGGACACCGGTCAATTGGTCCTGGATCATCTTCAGCAACCTGAAGAAGATGCTCCTTTCAAACAAAACCGGCTACGCTCCTCACCTGAGCGGTTTTTGTGCTAGTCTGAACATCCACTCCGGACCTTTCGTAACCCTCCATCCAAAGCATGTGCTCACTAAAGAGAGAGTGCAAGAGCTGGTCGACCGGTGGGAAGCAGTTAAGGCTAAAAGAAATCAAGCGGCCGAATCATCTAACGTTTAGCCTATCTTTCCTTTTGTATCATTTCTTTTCTTTTCCAAAACTGGTAATTTTGTTGTACTACAGGTTTGGTACCACAATTAATGAAGCCTATTTCCTTCCACTTTAATTTAAAAATCATAAATGATCAAACATTTAATGCGTCATACCAAATCAAATCAAATCACTCTTGGAAACAGAAATCTTCATTTTCAATAAGCATGCCTGATTTGATTCGACAAGACATGTCTTTATTCTCTTGAAAACTCACAAAGCCATTAATGACTAGACATAAACGGTCATATTTTTCAAATATCCTCATTAAATGCATCCAACCGTTTCAAGCTATAAAAGGGGACTCAATCTTCCATCTTCAAAACATGTTTTCTTCATCCTTCTCTCTAAAGCTTGAAAGATCAGAAAATCCCTTCAACTTTTCTCACTCTTCCTCACAATGTCTGCTGAACTTAGGAACACTCTCATCGTCGATTTTGAAGACGTAAAAGATAGTAGATATCATGAATGCATCTTCCAACCGATCATAGAATCGGGGCTTCATGGATTCCTCAAAGGCCCAAACACTATCCTCGTAGAGGAGGTGTGCGAGTTCTTCAATAATGGACACATTATAGACGATGGTAGCATTCGCACCATCATCGACGGTCAATTTCTTCGGATTTCCGAAAATCAATTTGCAAACTTCTTTCACCTTCCAACCGAAGGCTTTTCTGACTTCCCAACGCCATTCCTTCCGGCTAAGGAAGACTTCTTCCAGATCTTCTCTTCTTCCAGTGTACCGATCAAGGACTTCGGAAAGAAAGAGAAACTTGCCCCTCACTACCAAGTCTTGCACGATTTGGTTCAAAGGTCTATCATGGGCCGAATGCCAAACCAGAACTACAACCGGGAGGCTTTCGACATCATGATAGCCATCATCCGCAACTCGTTAATCAACTGGGCAACCTACCTCTTCAACAACCTGAAGCTGCTCATAACCGCTTCAAGGGGAAGGACCAGTTTTGCCCCTCAAATCACTCGGTTTCTGATGGCTCAGCGCCGCCACCTTGAACCCGGTGTTGCGGTCGGACCGTCCAACACCATCACCATATCCATGTTGGACAGATGGATATCGAGGATTGAGGAACGGACACCCGACAACACCGTGAACAAGTGGTACGAAAGAATGGTGGAAGGAGATTGGTTCAAAGAAAACTAAGTTATTTGTCTTTCCTTCCGGTTTTTGGTCATTTTGTTGTACGACCAAAACCGTTTGATGTTAACTTTCTATCATTTATAAAATTTCTAATTTTAAATTCTCCGGTTTTCTGTTCATATCTTTCTTTCCGGCCTTTAAAGTTTAATAGACATAAGACTTAATGTTAAACGAAACTTCCGGTTAACAATGCTTCAAGTAAAACCGGAATCTCAAGCAAAACGAAAAACTTGAAAAAAAACTTACCGCCCACGGTTTTACCTTCCAAAAATTTACCGCCCATTGGTTTTCCGCATTTACCGCCGAAAGTTACTACAGTAACTTTTGGAGGGAAAATTGGCGCCCAAAACACTATTAAGTGACGGTTCGTCTTCCAACCGTTCGGAACCGTCGTCTATATAAGTTCAAATCAGCCCATTCGTCACATACGCTTTCTCTCTCTGAAATTTTCAGATCTTCAAAAGCATTCTAACTTCCGATCATCACTGTTTTTCATCCTTTCTTCTCAAAATCTACCATGGCTCTAGGCAAAGCACCCTTCCAATGGATGTTGCAGGTCGATTTCGCAGATATTGATGAACACGCTGGAGATAAAAACAAAGTTGTTCTTCAATCTCTAAGAGATTCAGGGTTGGAGGAGTTCTTATCTGGACCATTCATCGTATATCCGACGGCGGTAATGGAGTTTCTGGAGACGGCGACGCTAATAAAGAGGAAGGTCTCCGCCACTGTCAACGACAAGGAAATTCTAATCACCGAGGAGTTATTTTCTGAAGACCTCGGTTTGTCCAACACCGGTTTGGATCTCAAAACCGACCTAACCGATGCAGAGTCTAATGCTGTCCGGTTGGTGATATCGGCTAAAGATCAGGATCTGGTGATTCACTTAAGCCGGAAGAACAAGCTGAAACCGGAGTTCAAGTGGCTGCTGAACATCATCGCTCGTTCAATTCAGGGAAGATGAGGTAACTTCGATAACCTGACGAAACTTAAACTCAAAATGTTGATGGCCATTGTCCGCGGTGACAAGGTAGATTGGGGAACCGTCATCTTCGAAGAATTCTGTGAGATGGTGATTCAGAAGGATGGCCGGGTTCAGGCCTTCGCAATGCAGATTGTCAAGATTCTCAAGTTTCTCAAGTTAGATCTTGGTGAAGGTGAACCGCTCCCACCTAACAATATTCTCAACTCCGAGTCGATGATTGAAAAGCCCGATAAAACGGTTAAGCCGAAGTCTTCCAGAACGAAGTCTTCCAAGGGGACCAGTTCTTCCGCTCCGGCTGAAGAATGTTCAAAACAAAAGAAACCGAAGAGAAAGGCGGTTGAAACCGAAGCCGCACAAGAAACGAAGGGGAGGAAGAAGTCTTCCGCAAAAAAGAGCTCCAGCAAGCCGGCGGACTCTGAGAAAACCCTTTCCTCGGATAATCCACCAGAGAGAACCGGAGACGTTTTTCAACCCATCCCCATCAACACCGTTCATCCTATTCCTGTTCACTCTCACTCTCCAAGGCAAACCGAACCCTCGGGAAGCCACAAAACCGAGTCAGCATCAAAGGAGGAAGCAGATGTAAGTATCAACTCTGAAAACTCCAAGTCCCCAAGCAAAAGGATCGAAGAGGTAATAGCCGACACAGGCTTAAATACCTCTGAAGCTATTGAGGACATAGTCCAAAATATTGCAAGGGAAACCGAAGACGATGTGTCAAGTTGTCGTAAGTCAGTTGATCAGGTTGAGATACCCGATCAAAGTGAAGTTCAACCGGTCGAAGAAACGGCCAAAACCGCAAACATTACTCCTCCTGCTCAGGAGGGTAGCTCTGAAGAACAGGAACCATCCGGTTCTGCAGGGAACAAGTCAGTTCCAGATGTCACAACAAACCAATCGGCTCAAGATGGGCCAACCGATTCAGCATTCATACCTGAAGGGTCAGTTCAGGTTAACAAAGGAAAAGAGGTCCTTGTTGAAAATTCAACGGTGACGGGAAAAGGTAGTCTACAAACCGGCCCCCAACTAGAAATCTTAACCGGGGACACGGCCACTCTTTCAGCAGAACAAGAGGAAGAATTGTTTGAGGGGCTCATCAGGGATATGAACAAAAGTGCCAGCGATGTGATATCACCATACCTCCTATGGGTACAGCTTCGTTGTGAGACAAAGCTGTCGGATATGGTTCCAGGGATGAGCGGCAACAAACATTGGGATAAACTCATAAAATTAGAAGAAATGGCCCTCAAGCTGGCACACACCAACCACATTCAACCCGCCTTCAGCAAAACCGCGGTAATTCGCGAATACGCTCGGTTACAAGCAGTTGAGGACGCATTAAAGGAAGTGGAAGGAGCAACGCTAACTCCAATTGAAATGAAAATGTCTGAACGGTTTCTTCCGGTGCGGGAAAAGCTCCTGCAAAGCCTTGACCATCTTGATGCACAATGGAGAAACTGCCGACACCAACTTAGCAATGCCGACCTATATAAGAGTAAGCCCTTCTTTGTTGCCGGGGAGACATCTAGAACAGCGGAAAACCGGGAACGAGATCATCCTCAAAATGCTAAAGCTTCGGAACTTGATCAGATAAAACAGGCGGTGACTAATACCATTGAGTCGTGTCTTGGAAATTACAACACTGCAACCGATGAGAGGATTGCAGCAGCTAAAGCGAACCTGTCAAACACCATCCCGGGATCTATTCAAACTGAAATAGCCAACACTGTTCAAACATCTATCAAATCCATGATAGATGAGGCTGTGCAAACCTCCGTCAAATCCTTGATCGCAGAGTCCATCCAAACCGCAACCGCTCCTCTGGTAGATATGTTGCAGGCCATGGCTATTCAAATTGGGGAGTTGTCCAAACTCCAAGTAAGCAAGACTCAAGAGCAAATCGAGTCTGATGCCGAAACCGCTAAGAGGCTGCAAGACGAAGAAAGGGAAAGGGAACGGTTGTAGAAGGAAATTTAGGAGAAAGACCACGAGTTTGCCCAGAAATGCAACGAGGAAGAACAGGCAGCTATCCAGGAACCCACACCGGCTCAACCGTCTCACGCTATGAAAACACGAAACAAGAAGAAAAGGAAGGCGGTTGCGGAGGTAATAAAGCGGGCAGAACAAAGCAGCCAAAGAGTAATTGTACCGGTTGGGATGAACGTGCAACCTGTTGCTGATGAAGAAGAAGATGAAGAAGAGGAGGATATCGAAGAACTTAACCGGCGCAAGAAGAGGACAATTGAAAGGTCAACCGCAACTCCAAGCTCCAGACCAATTGTTGCTCAACCGCCTCATCAACCAAAACCAGTCTGTACCGGTTTTGGATTCGGCAGAAAGACTCCCGGCATCTCAAGCGTGTGGGCCGGATTTCAGATTGACGCTGAAAGACGCGGCAGGGAGTGGAAGGCAAAGGAAGAGGAAGAAAGAAGGCGGCTTGAAAAAGAACTAGAGAAAGAACTTGAAAATGGGGGACCATCCAAGCCTTAGTCTCTTTGTCTTTCCTTAAAAACAACTTATGTTTAACTTTGTTTCAGAACTTAGTCGCTTTATCATACTTTTGAAATTATTAGTCTCTACATACCTTTTTGAAAAACTCAAACACATGTTTTTGAAAATTTTTCTTCAAATAGAAAATAATCAAAAAGGGAGAAATCGCTAAACAAGTTTTTCAAACCGCCACACATTACAAGTTTTGAATATTTATTCTAAATAATCAAAAAGTGAGAAATTGATAAGAAAAATTAAGAAAGTTAATTTTCAAACCGGCCACACATTACAAGTTTTGAATATTTATTCTAAATAATCAAAAAGGGAGAAATTGATAAGAAAAATTAAGTAAAGTTAATTTTTGGAACCGGCTAGAAAAACTAAACAGTTGTTAACTTTCATGTGCAGGTGCAGGCCAAATCGTATGAACCGGCTGGAGTCTCATAAACCGGTTGCTGAAATACTTCAAAGAAACCAGTTCCAAGTGATCAAGTCAAAGATCAGAGGAACCGGTTTCTACTCTCTCAAGTGACCGGCCAGCAAAGACAAAAGTTCACATACCAGCCGGATCATATTGCACAAGAGACAAAACCGGAAACTACAATTTACAAGAGTGACGTAATAGACGTGTCTCGAAGAAATAAAAGAAGATAAGATCCGATCGGAAGCATGCGGGAAAGTAATGATGATTTGCTGATCCGATATTGACAACCTGAGGTGCATGCCCGACACGTGTTCAAATCTGAAAACCGATTACGTCATCCTACACTCAGAGTTGTCTGCATGACTGCCAAGTGTTGAGGAAGGTGAAACGTGCAAGTAACCTCCCTGCACCGGCATGATAATGATCAACCAATCCAGAGGAGAGAGAAGAAATTGACCGTTGGATCTCATCAGCTATAAAAGGAAGATGAAGCGTCCTCATTTAATGCGAATCATCGAGCTACAATTACGAATCACATCTTTCTAAGAAAAGCGATAAGTTAGAGAGATAAACCTTTACGATCCAAAACCGGTCTGTCATAAACCGGAAGTTTTCTGTGTCTTGTTGTGTTGAGTTATTGTATTACATCAAAGAGTGAGTTGGTGTAACCGGCGAGTAGCGAGTTGGGCTCGACCGGCAATGTTGTTGTAACTATAAAAGTTAGTGGAGACCCTTCTCATAATCTGAGAAGAAGGGGTGACGTAGGAGGTTTGCTCCGAACATCCATAAAAAATCTTGTCTCGTGTCTTTTCTTTCGTTTCATTACTTACTCAATTAACCTAACCTCAAACCAAATTAATCGTACTTCGTAAACCGGTCCACTCACATCTCTAAAACCGACTCCTTCTAAAACATCATCTAAGTCGCATACGTTGCTTCAAATTGAAACAGACATTTCCGCCCTTGAACCCGGTTCAAGAGTCTGTGACAGTTTGTGTAGTGCTGAGAACGGTTATAGTCTCTAACCGGACTATCACCAAAGTGTTGTGTGTGTTGTAAGCGGCCACCCTTCAATAAACCGGAAACACCCCGGTCCTCCAAGGGCGTCCCCGATCCTAACACATAAACTTAAAATTTAACCATACTAAATCAATAAAATAAGAATAAGAATAAATTTAAATATTATACATAAAAATAAAATAATATACATTAAATAAAATGAATTACATAAAAATTAAAATACATTATTAAACATTAAATATTAATAACCATGTTGACTTATATGTTCTTCTTGTATCATAAACTATCCTTTTTTTAGATTCATTTATTTCAGTTAGAATACACAAGTTTTGACTTCAACCACTCTTATTTTTCATTTTTTTTAAATTATTTGTTAGTAAAAACGATGAAATTTAGAAAATGAAATAAATAAGGGAATGGCATGACGCAATCTGAAAAAATAAAAAAAAAAACAATAAATTTCTCTCTATTCTCTTTTTTTTATATACTTTTTTATTTTTCAGTTAATAACGTGATGCCGCATTATTCCCTCTCATATCACTCTTTATAATAAAAAAAATATAAATAATAAATAATAAAAAAAATAAAAGAAAAAAAAGATAAGAATAAATGTCAATTAATATGTTTAGTTAGAAAAAAGGAAATAAAAAAAATTGACTAATTTACAAAATTAAATGGAAAGGCATGTAAAATGTAAATTCAGAAAATAAACGGGAAGATGTGCAGAATAACAAGTGATCCTATGTATTATTGACAAGAGATCATCTTTATTTCAAGTTGACCATTTTACTAAAATTATGATAATTTCATAAACATAGATTATGGAAGAAATAACGGTAATATTTACCTAATCTATTTAAGAATAAAACTCTATTTTTTTTTTTGATATATCCTTACAACAAAATTTGAAAATACTTATTTATTTTATTGAAAACACTTTAACAAAAAAAATCCCTCAAATAGTGGTAGAATAAATAAATGTTTTTAATATTTTTTACACAACAGAATCTAGATCTGCACAAATTTGATTTGATTTTTTAATATTTCAATACTTTATTGGTCATCAAACATTAATTTTCTTATTAATTAAATTTAAAAGTAACTTCTTATTTGTTGACAAATTGAAACCTGTTCATTGCATAAATTCTAAGTAACAATTAGAAAGTCAATCTTTTAAGTAGATCTAGTGTAATTTGCTTTAAAGTATATAGATTATAAAATTAAGATCTAAATAAATAAATGAAATAATAACAAAAAGGTAACAAGTCTATTATAATGATCTTATATAAATAGAGATGTGTGGTATTGTAAAATCAAACAACCGATTTCAATCAATCAAAAGATGAATCAAACAAAATATTTTCTTTTATCATGTTTTCTTATTGCTTCTTTATTAGCTTATGCTTACGCTAGAGAGTTAACCAATCATGAAGATTGGTTAACATCTAGTGATGGTGAATCCGTTTCGACAGATGAAGAGTCATCAACAATGAATGATGACCTTATTTTGATGAATGAGTTAAATGGGGAAGACAAGAGAGATCGCTATGCAAATCCACCACCACCTCGAGGGGAAGAGTTCCCGGAAGACAAGAGAGATTACTATGAACCTCCACCAAAGGGGGGACCAACTCAAGAACCTTTACAAACACCTAAACTTTCATCCAACATTGATGGCATCGATAATCAAATGAATCTTGATGATGGTCTTACTTCAATCGATGAAGATTTGTTAAAGATTAATGAAGAACTTACTCCGGTTGATGAAGAGTTATATGGAGAGCACGAGAAGAGTCATCGCAAAGGGAAGCATCATCGACATGCACATCCACCAAAGGGGGGACCAACTCATGCACCTCTACACCCACCTAAACCTACATCCAACATTGATGACATCAATAATCAATATGGTATTACTTCAATCAATGAAGATTCAGTAGACATCGATGAAAATATTGACCCCATAGATAAAGAGTTATATGAGGCGAAGAAGACAAATGAACGCAAAATGGTTCCACGTTTTCATGAACCTATGCTAAAAGGCAAACCAAAACCTTTATACTACGGAGAGAGCATCAACTAATTTTATTTTCGCTTCAACAATTAGAGAGTAATTTCTAATAATTTCATTTGAATTTTATCAATAAAATAATTGATTTATGCTTGTACTGGACCAACATATTTTTCTGGTAATGATCTCATTTGTTTTTTATTAATAAAATAAGTGAATGCATATTCTTCATCTCTTCTATGCATAAACTCTCCACTAATCTTGTAATATTATTTTCAATGAACCTTCATTTTCATACTGTTTTAGCATATCTTCATATAGTTTTAAGGCAATATATAACATATTATTATGGAATTCAAGAATTAATTAAATTATGACAAAAATTAAAACGAGTTACCTAAACTGATTATAAATAAGAAATAACTCTATAAATAGTTCAAAATTTTATGAACTTATTATTTGTAAAGTGTATAACATTATTATGATTATACTGAAAATTTTATAGTATTTTTAACATGGATGACTAGTATTCCATAATTGATTATCACTTTGTTATATTAAATTATTTAACTAGAATAATTAATTGAAACAAATTTAAATTCATAAAATGATTATGTATTGAAAAATACAAATGATGAGTTTTTTCAAATTTGAACGTTGGTCCATCCACATCGTTTGTATGTAACTGTGGTAAATTACAAGACTGGTTCATATTCAAAACATCCATTTGTTTACGAAAATTAAAAGACGTTGAATCATTAAATTGAATTTAAAGAGACTTCTTAAGAATTTTCAAAATATTGTTCTTACTTATACTAGATAGATTAATGTCTAGACATTTAATGTTAATTAAATGTAAAATTGCTCAGCTTCAAACAAAATTTTATTTAAACAAGACTAGGCAAGAGTTTGTTAGAATTCATATAATATTGATATTGTTAGATGTCAACTAAAAATATGTTAAATTAATTGGACTATTCCGATAATGTAGAAGAGAAATTTATAATAAAAAATAACTATTATATATTATAAACTACAATTAAATTTAAATAATAAAATTAGTTAATAATATATTTGAATAAGTTAAAAAAAATTAAGCATAGAATATTTCAAACTGATTTATTCAATTTAATTAACTTCATTTAAATTAAATAAGAACATTGATAAAAATCTTAAAAATATATAATATTATACTAGAATTATCACTATTTAAATATTTCATTTTTTTTTATCTTAAACATATAATTAATTGTATATAATTTTTTTAATTTAAAAAAAAGCTAGCATAACACCCCACAAATCATGACATAAACTTTATATATGACATTTTAATTTTAATCTTAGATATTTCAAGAACATTCATTTAAATATTATTTTTTGTATATATTGTTATGGTTAGATTGTTAACTAAATGTAAGAAAATATAAAATTAATATAAATGAATCAAGCCTATATTGCTAATAATTACACAACTACACAGTAAAAATAGTTGTTTTTTACATTTTATCAATAATTTTAACAAGAAAGATCACCTAAAAACAAAGTTTTATTTATTTATTTTGTGAAGATAGACAACTATAAAGTACATTCACAACCATGGCTTCAACTTTATTTAATAACCACCTCCCTATTAAAATTATATAAAGGTAGATAGACATTCAATTTGTACACCCCAAAAATAAAATGAGTCTATCCGGCTCAATATGATGCTCAATATGATGTTACTGAACCGGGAGAACAAAATTAAAAAAAAAAATACTTTTTGAAATTGGCTTGGAGTGAGTAACAGTCCAAATACAAAATTTCAACAATACTCGTGCTTTGTTTTTATTTGTTCAGAATGACCGTCTTGAAAAATTATGAACTTGGAATATTGTTGTTGGAAAAAATGTGCCGAATAACCAGTTTGGATCCTATTTGTGTGTCCAAACGCCATTTTTCAAATGAGTCAAATTTGAGAAACCTGAAAATTTAGATTGACCGTTTCAAAAAATCTTATTTTGAGTAAAATATTACTGTTGACAACTTTGTACAAGAAGCCTTCAAAAGGGCAAAATTGTCTAAATTATCGGAATAATTAAAAAAATTGAAAAAACATACTAATTTAAACGTTGTAACTGCTTCAGCTTTTAAAAACATATTGAAATTGAGGTTTTTTTATTTATATTTTTAGTAATATTTTAGCGCACTAAATATATGCTGGAAGAGTAAATAGTAAGAGTTATTGGGACCATATAATTTCCTTACAAATATTAAATATTGGATTGATATTGTTCCTAATATGGCAGAACATCTCCAACAAAGAAATTGAGACAACAATTAAGGAACCAAAGACATTTGTTAAACTCTGGCCACTACAAAAGAGTAGAAATCAACTTGGTAAAAATACAAACAATTCGATCCATTCTATGTTTATTGAGGATCACATTATCCATTATTTATAGTGGAATCTACCACAAAAAATAATAATAAAATAAAATATAAATAAATAAATAAAAAAAGATAGAGAATATTTTAAAAGCCACAAATAGTTAGTACTCATAAGCCAACTTATAATAAAAGCAGTGCCGGTCCTGAGAATTGGGCTGCCCCAATCTAGGTAGAAAAGTGTGGATATTTTTTTTCGCTATCTTAAATTCAATTAAAAAAATTATTTTTGGTGAGATTTAAACTTATAACCAAATAAAAATATTTATTTTTCAATTTAAACCACTTCACACATTTTTATGTTTAAAAATTAATAAATTTATTTAAAACTCTTATATGAATTAAATGAATAATTAAATGAGTTGCTTTCGACCTTGACTAAAAGAAAGCAACTAAAAAATGATTAAATGGTTAAATGTGTTTGCGGGCTACATACTTAATCTGTTGTCTCATTTTATCCCCTCTTCTATCTTATTGACAATAAAAAGTGAATATTAACCCTAAGTTTTTGGGTTCGAGCCTATCAGACGATAAATTCTACGTCTGATCAGAGCCGGCCCCGATGTTTGGGATGTCCCAGCCTAAAAAAATCGTGATTTTTTGATTGCTAAAAAAATTGATAAAAAAATAAGTTTTGTTAGGTCTGAACTCATGACAAAAAAATAATTTTAAGTTTTCTTCCCAAACCACTAAGCTTGACTTATTTATGTTCAAAACATAATAAAAATTATTTTTTATTTTATGTAATGGGCTGCCTTAGTCCGGGGTTTTGCTGAGTTTATCCAGGGCCGACCCTGTTCTGATTAAATGGTTAAATGTGTTTGCGAGATACATACTTAATTTGTTGTCCCATTTTTAATAAATCAATTAAAAGTAAGCAACCTCTTTTGAAAATTTGCAACACATCCTTTCGAATTATTTAAATTAAAGTTGAGAATAATAATAATTTTGTGATTGTGTTAACTTTCTAAATACAAATATTTTACTTATGAGTTAGATTATTATTGAAAGTTCTCTTTCGAAATTAAAACAGATTTGTCTAATTTTTTTTCCTCAGGTTCCAAATGGATAAACTTCGTTTTCTTTGTTTTTAAATTACGCAATATTTTGGTACATTGGTTATCTCTAATTAATAGTTGTAAAATAATTAGTATTTTATGTACATATATAATTTAGAATTTTAAACTAATCTTATTTAAATTTAACATTGTCAAAATATATTTAAATCAAAATTAAAGAAAAAGTCGCTAAAAATAGTTAAACACGTTTCTGACAGTATCCACAACAAAATTATAGCAGTTCTTTTAAGTGGGCCAACATAAATTTTGTTGCATGTTATATTAACCCAAGGCACCAGTTGCCATTAAAATATAAAGAATAATTATGTCTGAAATGATCCAATTTATCTTGTAAACTAAATGTGTCAGATTTGATTTGTATATAATAAGAATGTTCCCATTACAAGAAGAAAAACAATAATAATTATGTCAATCTTGTTTATTAGTATAGATTATTTAAAATTTATTTACTTACATAACTTATTTATTAATAAACATCACATAACAAAGTTATTGATTAAACAGACGTCGCCGTGGACCATAACTACCCCTAATACACCGTATTTTGTTGCCTTCAAATTTCAAATCGGCTCATCGACCATGAGTGTTTGGTGTTGTTGTTGAATTTACCTTGCAATCATCACTTTTATTTACATTGAACATTGTTTGTTAGATGAAATAACATAATTAATATTAGTTAATAAGAGGAGAAATTAAGAGTGTAACCTTAATAATATGTTAATCTTTTCTTGGAGTAAAGGTGGGATTGGACATGTAAAGTTGTTTCCCCTCAAATCCCTACAATTACAAGCATCGATCATCATTGTGTAATTAACATTGAAAATGAAGTAAAAACTATTCTAATTAAAATTTTACCAAATACCCAATCATGATTAGTTAAAAGTTACACTTACAAGAACTGCAATGAGCCAAGTTCAGACAGAAACTCTGGAACTTTTCCAAACATATTGTTATTCGATAAATCCCTGTGATTCAAACATCATATTAATTATTTAGTTGACCAATCCCAATAATTTCACTTCATTTCATTTCATCTTAAACTAAATACTCCGATACAAAGCAACATCAAGAATTTGATGAACATATATTATTAAGAGGAGTAGGCTGCACATACAAAGTTTGTAATGACGTGAGATTCTGGATGAAAGGAGATATCTCCCCGGTCAACCCACTTGAAGACAAGTTCCTGCAGCATGAACAAATAGTTAATCGATAATAAAAATATTAATGTATACATGATGCTTGTTTGTATACCACAAACAATCCAGAGCTTAAAGATGGATATGAAGTAGTCTTTTGCACATACAATGAAATGATTTGGGGTGGATTGAAGCCTTCGAAGCTACAGTTGATCCCATCCCAAGAAAATGGTTTAGGGCCACAAGGGTCTCCTTGCCAGTTTTTGTTCTTCAACACTTTGTATGTTGACTTTATCCCCATAATGCCACCAACTATACATATATGTAAAACATGAATCTGAATTGTTTATAATCGAACTCACTTACTTACTTGCTTACTTACCGTCTTGATCATTAGTCTGAGAGTTGAGTGTTTGCTTGATTGTGTAGAGATCGATCGCATTCAAGAGTGGAGGAAGCAAAGAATTCTTTGTGGCATTTAGAGAGAGCTTGTAAGTTGAACTAACATCTAATTGTCCTGTAGTAGTTTGTGCATGGAGATATTTAGGAGAATAGTGCCCAAACAATAATTTTTCGTTGACATAAATGTCAAATATTCGTGTTGAATTGGGAGTAAGCTCTGCAAAGTGCAAGTAAATATAGAATTGATCTGTAATATTATTCGTGGAATCCCACGTTAAAACTAAGGAGTCATTTGGGTTTTTGGGAACGCTGGCCGTATTCATCACAACGTTAGGGAGTTGGTATTCACTAGGCATGATCCGCGATGTGGTGGCTAGAGTACTAGTGCTGTCATCCAGGTCCACTGGCAGCCATATGCGGTCATAGACGTCATCTTTATACCTTTTTCATTTATCATGAGAAAACAAAAACATCATCACTAAAGTCCAATCCAATCCATCATGTATATATTATAGTCAATGAACTAGGCTAGCTACCTACCTATACAAGCTATTGGTTGATGAAGCCAAGTCCCATCTTTGATAATAGTTCAAAGAATACTTTGTTCTGTATATGGTATTATTCAGAGGCCTTATCTCTAGAGCTGATATGAAAGGGATTCCAGAGTTGGTATTGATGAGACAAACTTGAATAAAATCTGACTTTGGTACATATATGATCTCCTTTCTTATTGGAACAGATTCGTTGTAAATTTGCACCCTGTCCCAAAGGTCAACCCCGATCTGAAGATCAAAACTAGGGAGGGAATGATTGTTGTCATAGTTTGCATACAAGAATCTCCCCCTTATTAGGAATTTTGATCTTGATCCAACATTGGCCTTAGGTGGTACCTTTAAAGTGTAGCAATTTCTAGTTCCTTTGGGGAAGCTTCTAACATACAGGAACTGTTGATACAAAAACTTTGATTGGTATTCTGGGGCGATCATATGGCTTACTCCAGAGTCTATGAAGTCATAATCTGAATTATATCTCAATCCAGTATCTCTATCTGTATACCCATTAGGCCGACCACAATCTAAGCTTATGAATCCTACAAGAATGAAAAAAAATAATCGAGTTTTTAAATATATAGATATTGGGAAACAGGGAAAGTAGGTAGGTACCTGATTGATCATCATCCTGTTGTTGGGCATGTGCAAGGATGAGTTGCAGGAAGATTAGATGAATAAGAAATTGGAATATGGTCATACAATTCGCCATCAACCTTATAAATTTGTGATCCAAATAAGGTCTGCTCTGTTCCCCAAGCTAGTATATATGAATTTTTCATGTTGGTAGGTAATTAATTTATTAATTAGTTTGTAGGACATGGTCCAATGTGACAATGTCAACTTCATAATTTTAATGAAAAATGTCAAATAGCTAGCTAGGTTGATCAAGTCATATCTCACATCAGCGTTAGTTACAATCCAAGATAAATGTGGACAAGGAGCAAGTTTTGCTTTGCTGAGGATCCCTTCAGTTCTACCATATTGATTAGGTTAGGTTATTCCAAATGATGATCATTCACCCATTGTTTGGGAACAGAACTTACAAATACAAGTGTTATGGTTAGGTTCATGGAGGTATTCTTACTCTCCATAAGCTTTAAAAAAAAGGTTTTTCACTTGGTTTTTCCCTTGCTAACAGATGCAATCTCTGTCTTCAAGTTGAAGTTGAAGAAACGGTCAAACATATTCTCCTTCATTGTCCCATGACCTCTTCCATTTGGGTCCTTCTTTAAAACGTTATAAATTATCCATGGGTCATGTCTCATAAATTAAGAACTTTTGGTAACAATGGAACTCCAGATGCTCGAGAGGAGTTATTAGCAATAAATGGGAATGCATCTCACTTACTATACGGTGGATATTATGGAAAGAACGAAATAGAAGAAAATTTTCAAGATAATTTTGAGACCGGTAGAATTAAATGTTTTTTTTCTTTAAACTTTTGCATCAATCAAGAAAAAAAGGGTATGCATCGGATGGGACTATCTCAAATTTATTGAAATATAATTTTATTTTATTTTAGTTTTTCTCTTTCTTCAACATTTTTTTTCTGCAACTGTCTAGGAACGTTTCTTACGTTCCACTCTTGATTTCAATAAAAAAAATTGACATTTAAAAAAAAAAGTGTTATGGGTAGGATAACAATGAATGTGATCACTGTAAGAAACATAGTTTCTTCCTACGCAAAACCTTTAACAGCGTCGCTAGGACACAAAATAGGTGTCGTTGAAAGCTGCATCAAAAGTTTAACGACGGTTAAACTAGCGCAGGAATGGAGATCAATGTGACGCTAATATTTACCGACGTTCAATTAGCGACATTTTATTTAGCGACGTTTTGAGAGAAAAAACAAATCAATTATGAAAGAATGTAATATTATTTTTTTAAATATTATATTTTAAATTTATATAAACCTAATTAATAAAAATAAAAATAAAAATTTTATATTTAATTATTGAAAATCTAATTTTTGTTTTTGAAAACAAGGTGTTTAATTAAACAACTTTCATCTAAATGCAACACTAAAACTTGAAGAAATCAAAATATATTTTATTGTAATTGAGAATTTTCTTATCTAAATACAAATATATTTATGTTTGCATAATCTAAATTATGTTAACATCACCTAGATACAAGTTTGGATGTATTTTAATTTCTTCAAAGTCATTGATTTGATTATGTTCTTTCTTCAATATTTAAGCATGTGCAATCAAAACTCTTTATTTTAAAAAAATTAAAATAAAGTAAAAATGCTAATTAACTTGAACAAGTACCTAGACATATTCTATATTAATTTACTAATTAAAACTAAAAGAGAATTTAGATAAAATGGGAAGCACTTTTTTAGAAGTTACATATATAATTTTCCAACCCACATTAGAGATTTAAAGGAGCTTTAGATGTTAACCGTCACAAAAAGTTCTGGCATTGTCTTATCCAGAGTTTCTTCTGAAACAGAACATTTCATCTTAATCAATGTCAAAGCAACCATATTATACTTCACATCATATAATATAAGATTTATTTTATTTATTATTTAGAAACACTCTCTATTAAAAAGATCGCAAATTGCGTTCAAATGTGTCGGTTGCGCGCAGAGGTCTCCGGTGGATAAAGGAGAGGAGGGTAGAATAGGAGGTCGGTTGGAGAGTGTTCTCTGGTAAGTGGTTTTGCTGAAGGGAGAAGAGACGTAATTCAGTAAAAAAAAAAACAAATAAAAGAGTTAAATTTATCATTGAGTTTTTACTGTAGAGTGCCTAAACATTAAGATAATAATGTACAAGTTCATATGTCTAAAAAAAAACTTGTCTTAATTTTATAATATGATTAGTGAAATTGTTTTACCTTTCCAAATAATAAATAAGAAAAGGCAACTAATGCTAGTTTAATTAATTATAAGGAACTTGAATTTCTATTACAAGGTTATATAGATTAAGACAAGTTCATGGACAAAATTGAGCTTTATTCTTATATTCTAGATTGATACTCTGAACTGAAGCAATCTGCCTTGAGAAATATTTGTATAGTATAATCTGAATAATTTCTTATAAGTTTACAAATTAAATTGCACATCAATAATGCTAACATAAATATATATATCACAAAGATGTATGGATCACCTCCTTTGTTTACCTTGCAAGAGGACCCATTCCATCACTTGCGGCCCCAATGGACTTAAAACCGCCACTCATCGAACCCCTTGATATTGTGTTATGACGAGCTATCTCGCTTGCCAAACACTCCTTTAGCTCCATTACAACTTGAGTCATGTTTGGCCTCCTCACTGATTCTCGCGAAACACAAGCCATTGCCAATTCCACAAGTTTCCAAAAACAATTTGTGTCAAAATTTTCCCTTAGCCTTTGATCAGCAATCTGTGTAGCATCCCCTGTTGATATCATTGCACCCACCCATATAATTATATGCGCATTTTCTTGATTTCTCAACACTGCTGGCTTTCCTGTTAGTATCTCCAAGAGGACGATTCCAAAACTGTATACATCACTCTTTTCGGTCAGCCTGTTTGTGACTATGTACCTAGAAACAAGGAAATCAATTAACATATATGAAAACTTATTATAGTGCGCAAACAAAAGATACTGGCTTTTAGCAAAAAAAAATGAAAAAGAGAATAAACGATACTACTACATTCTGTTCTTACATATCAACTAATTAACTTACTCGGGATCATTGTAACCAGGAGTCCCAACAACAACAGTCGAGACGTGATTGCTTTCATCTACAGGGATTGTCTTCGATAAACCAAAATCAACCAACTTTGCTTCAAATTTACCGTTTAGTAAGATGTTTGAAGACTTAACATCTCTGTGGATTATCATTGGCTTACAACCATTGTGTAAATACTCCAACCCTAATTATATATGTATAGTAGGATTTGAAGAAAAAAAATATACGATTTAGAGTTGTACATTAGATTAGGCAAATTAAAATGACGAATTAGTTAGATTGAAATTTGGTAGACCTTGTGCTGCACCAACTGCTATTTGAAGTCTTTCCTCCCAATTCAATATTTGTGAGCTTCTCTCTGTATCATTCATTGAATTATTATTATTATTAATTGAAATACATATAGAAGATGGTCCATTTATTTACCTGATAAATTAGTTTCTAGATTTCCTTTTTCCATGAACTCGTAGACAAGTCCCATTTTATCATCTTGGTCGCAATAACCGAGGACAGAAGTCAAATTCTTATGGTTAACACTCACCAAGAACTTAGCCTAGATAATAAATCAATAACAATATGTCAAAAAAATAATGAATCAAAGAAGGAAGTCAAACTAAAAACAAGATAATATATAATTACCTCGGCTTGAAATTGCTTGTACCCTTTTGTGGATGACAGAGAAATCATCTTTACAGCAACCGGTGTGTTTCCGACATAACCCTGATAGACTGTTCCAAACCCCCCTTTGCCAAGAACCCTCTGGAAGTTGTTTGTGATTTTCAAAATTTCAGAGTAACTGAATTGACAGTTCTTGAGCTCAATGTTAGAACTGATCAAGTCTTTGTCATGGCTCTGCCTGCTGCTAATTGTTGAGCTTTGCACTGAAAAGTGAAAGCATTTAGTTGGAAGACTTGCAACTGAAATGGAAATGTGTTCGATAAGATATCTTACCAATGGTTGTTGTTGTTGACTGCTTTCTTTTCCTTCTGATGCAATAAAAGATAATCGAAGCAGCTAAAAGCAAGAAGAAAAAGCCACCAACAGAAGCAGCAATTACTACAATAACAGTATGACTTCCACTTCTCTTCTTTCTTGGTGTTGTTGTCGTCGTCGAATTTCCCTTGCAATCATTACTTATTGCTTTTGTATTTTAGAAACAATATTGTTAATTGAAAAGCATAAATACCCAAATATATAAGAATGGAACAAACCTTAAATTCTTTATCTTTGCTTGAAGTAACAATGGCATTGGACATGTCAAGTTGTTTCCCTTTAAATTCCTACAATAGAGAATAACTAACCTAGCTAATTTACAGTTAACCAAATATTTTTTCCATTAAAATTTACTCAACAAGTAATTACACTTACAAAACCTGTAGCGAACTAAATCGGGATAGAAAAAATGGAACATCCCCGGATAGATTGTTATTCGATAAATCCCTGTGAGTAAAACATCATATTAATAAATATAATTCACTGAAATAAATTAATAGCTCAACACTAAATAAAATTGAGCTGACTTATATTCTCATCAATCAAGCACCTGTTTTTAATATATATCATTTCATTTAATCTAAATAATCCAATACCAAACTAGCTCAAGAATGGATGAGCATAGAGTGAAGAGGCACATACAAAGTTTTCAATGAGGTGAGGTTCTGGATGAAAGGAGATATCTCCCCGCTCAACCCACTTGAAGACAAGTTCCTGTATGCACAAATTAATGAAATATATATAATGTTATACATATATATCAGTCAAGTCAACCCACTTGAAGATGAAGTGAAGTAGTCTTGCACATACAATGAAATGATTTGGGGTGGATTAAAGCCTTTGTAGCTGCAAATGATCCCATCCCAAAAAAATGGTGGAGGGCCACAAGGGTCTCCTTGCCAGTTGTTGTTCTTCAACACTTTGTATGTTGACTTTATCCCCATAATACCACCAACTACATATATTAAACCCAAAAACATGTTGTCAACATAAATGTAAAAATTAATGCTTATAAGTTATAACCTACCGTCTTCATCATTAGTCTGAGATTTGAATGCTTGCTTGATCGTGTATAGCTCGATCGCATTCAAGAGAGGAGGAAGTGTAGAATTCTTTGTCCTATTTAGAGAGACAGTATAATTTGATCTAACATCTATTCGTAACTCATGAGTTTCTGTCTGGAGATACTTTGGAGAATAAGGCTCATCCAACAAGGACTTTCCATTGACATAGATGTTAAATTCTCTACTCGAGGCAAAAGGATTAAGCTCCGCAAAGTGTAAGTAAAGATAAAATTGATCGTTAATATTATCTGGATTCCACGAAAAAACTAAGGAATCATTTGGATTTTTGGGAATGTTGGCAGTATTCATAACAGCGTTAGGGATCTGGTATTTATTAGCCATGACCGGCGACGCAGTGGCAAGACTAGTGTTGTCCTCATGGACCCAGGGCAGCCATATTCGGTCATAGATGTCATCTTTATACCTTGTAAGGAAAAAAAACATGAATATATAGATAAAAAAGTATAATAATAATGATGATGATCACCTACCTATACAAGTTAATAGTAGATGAAGCCAAGTCAAATCTTCTATAATATTTCAAAGAATAATCCTTCTTGTAAATGGTATCATTCATAGGCCTTATCTCTAGAGCTGATATGAAAGGGATCCCAGAGTTGGTATTGATAAGACAAACTTGAATAAAATCTGAGTTTGGTACATAAATGATCTCCTTTCTTATTGGAACAGATTCGTTGTAAATTAGCACCGTGTCCCAAATGTCAACTCCGATATGAAGATCAAAACTAGGAAGGGAATGATTGTTGTCGTAGTTTCCATACATGAATCTTCCCCTTATTAGGAATGTTGTTCTTGATCCATTGGCCTGAGCTGGTACCTTTAAAGTGTAGCAGTTTCTAGTTCCTTTGGGGAAGTTTCTAACATACATGAACTGTTGATACAATGAGTTCGATTGGTGTTCTGGGGCGATTATATGGCTTACTCCTGTGTCGATGAAGTTATTGTCTGAATTATATCTCAATCCAGTATCCCTGTCCGTGTATCCATTAGATCTGCCACAATCTAAGCTTATGAATCCTGTAAGAGAAAAGCTAGGGAATTAGAAGGATAGTGAATTAAAACGTTTGAGTGAGATTGATCTATGAGAGTTTAAACACATATATATTGAGGAAGTAAGTAGTAGTCAAATTAACCTGCTTGATCATCCTGAGCATGCGAATTAGGAATAAGTACTGCAATAATTAGGAGCTGCAACAAGACTACAAGAAATTGGAACATAATTATCACACAATTATCAATGGATCTTTGTGGTCAAATTGATATCATATTTTTTTCATGCTCCAAAGACAAATCTTTTAAGACTTTACATTGTTGTGTACCCATGCATGTCCATATATATATATATATATATATAAATGAATTTTGATGTCGTCCTAGGGGCAAATTGGTAATTTGACGTAGTTGAATATATAATTGTGGGGCACAATCAAATGTCAACTTTTCTATTTTAAAGAGAAGTGATATATAGGTAGTTATTTTTATCATGTCACATATCAGGATAAATTGGATAAATGATGACCAAAATATGTATATATAGATGAGTGAAATAAATATTAATACATGAAGGGTGACACGTAAAATCGAATATCAAAAGAAGGCACCAAATTAAAGATAGGACGGCGAGTAATGCAGATATACAGAATAAAAAAGCAAATTTCACCTTTTTTTTTATCCTTTATGAAAAACAAATGTTTGTTTTCAGAAAGTCTTGCAATTTCACCTACTAACTTGTTGGTGCTATTATGTGATTAAGAAGAGTCAGTATGTTGGTTGAATTGGTAAAAGTATTTTTTTTTGTTCCTTGTTGGATTTGTTCAAGTGAATAATGATAATATATAATTAATGCATGTATAACATCCCAATCATGCAAATGCTCCTCACATTACCTTATTAATTAATGTCTATTTCCAAGGTATCAAAGAAATGGTAGCTATAATTGTGGCTTTAGCATTCCCAAGACATATAAATGTTGAATGAACGACAGGAAATGACAAGTAACATACTCACAAGCAAACCGTTATTAAAAGTAATCAACGCTTAAATTGTGCCTCAATGAATATATATGATGTGATCGAGATCTTCTCAACATTTATATATAAATGTTGGTATCATTTGTTTTGCCTAGATCTTCTCAAATCAATTGAACAATAACGACATTCCTAAGACATCAAACTTCAATTTCAGAACAAATTTCAGCTTTGTATACCAAAATCTAGAGATCCTGATCAAACTTTCAATCGAAATGCACACTTTTTCTTCCTTTTTTTTTGTTTGAAATCAAGCATCTGAATCCCAATTGATTCAATTATGTTTCAAGATTTTCAAATTCTTATAGTAATCAATCTATTTAACAAACACATAAGCAGCTGTTTCATGATTTTCATTAACAAAAAATGGAATCATTCAAACAAAGACATAAAATCAAACACAAACAACATTAAACATTCACTTCATTGCATGATTTCAGTTCTTCTTTTCTATTTTTTAACCTTTCATCTCTTTCCCTTTGTTCAACTAAACCCCCCATGGACATGTTTGATCCTGGATCATTTTTAGCTAGTCATCAAAACGGACATTTCTTGTTTTTTTTTTCTAATTATTTAAAAGGAGATATTAAGAATATAATATTTAATTCCATATGTGAGATATGATACTTGAGATTAAACTCTTTTTGACGTCATTAATCACACAATCGACAAGGTCACGATCGTGTGACGGTTGGAAATTAAATTATGATTAAACAATTAAAGTTTAAGAATATTATAATTGATAAGAGGAAGGTAGGTGTGGACTCAGGTAGTCAGTAGGCTTAAGTCCATCCTGGAAATTTTTTTTTATATAAATTGACTAAGACCCGGTTGACTCTGAGTAGATTCATCATCAATATACATACATTGATGAATCTGTACATGTCTTAAAGAAAAGAATGGATGATGGTCGATAATTTTGAGGGAGTGAATTCTATGTGGAATTGTCACAACATGGGCGTTCTTCTTGGCAAGAATTATTGCAGTAGAATAATGACTATGGCATTAAGATTTCCAAGGTTTGGCCAAGGCTTAGTTCAAATCATTGGTCTGGTATAGAGTCAAATGATTTAAATTATATTAATATTATAAATAAAATAAAAAATAATTATTTTAAATAGATGTTATTTTATTATGAGAAATGATTAGGTGAGGGAATTTGGTGAGAGAATTTGGTGAGGGAATGACGTGACATAATCTTATTCGGTGAAAAAATCAAATAATTTCTTTTTTTCTCTCTTTCCTCCCACTTTTACATTTTCTAACCAATGAAGGTGATGCCACATCATTCCCTCACCAAATTCCCTCACTAAATTCCCTCCTTTTATCACCCCTCTTTTATTATTTTGGTTAATAAATTATGTGATTAGATGGATGTGAAAGGAAATAATATGATCTTTGATTTCTTTTTTAGTTATTTAAATAATTTAATATGGTTTATTTTTAATTTTTTAACCATAAGGCTTGTTTGATGTAAATAATTTGGGAGATGTTATTATTCTATAAAAAATTAGGTTATTTGGTTGATTGGTTGAATATTGTAACTTTACTTTATATTTAAAATTAAATTAAAATATATATTTTAATATTTTGATAGATGAATGAAGTGATTTGATGATTAAAAATAAATATGATGAGATATATGAATTTTGAGTAAAAAAATCTCTAATAACTCACGTTTAAACAATCTCTAAAACTTATTGAATTATTTGAAAAAAAAAATCTATATAAAATAAATTAATTCCAGTATATATATATATATATATATATATATATATATATATATATATATATATATTAAAGTAAAAGTAAGTATATATTTGAAAAAAAAAACTCTAATTTATACTTAATAATTTTAAAATTTATTTACATATATTACTATTAAAATTATATTCATTTAGTCTTTCACTTAATTACACGTATTTACTATTTTAATTTAGCTAATTTATATATATAATAATACTTAAAGTCAATCATCATCACATTAATTCACTCATCAAGTATATAATGCACGTCATTAAGTATTTTCTTTTTCTCTCTTCTACTCTCTCTTAATTAAATTTTAGATTTTAAAAATTATAAATATTTTTTATTTTTTATTTTTTTTCTTTCCTAATTATTTTCTCCCGTATTAATTATATATTTATATACATATATTTTCACTAATCTTAAAATATATATTTTTTATTTATAATTTATATATATATATATATATTAAATGTAGGTACCTTTTATTTATATATATATATAATATTATTTTTCATCATTAATTTTATATAAATACATATTATCTTTTATTATACATTTTTTCTCTTATTATATATATATATATATAATAATAATAATTTATTTATTAGCATAAATGATTTTTTTGATTAATATAAAAATTAACTAATTGCTAATAAATAATAAATACAAAATATATATACATATATAAAATAATAAAATTATTTCAACAATCTCAAGTGATTCAACGTTTAAAGTGTTCAATTCATACTTGAGATTATGGTTCAAATTCCAAAACATGCAAATTTAGATTTTCAAGAATGCATTATTGATTATAATATATGGTGACACAACTTTAAACAAATGATACGAGGCATCTAAAAGTGTGAGGTCGGAATTAGTGGTTGGTTTGACGAACATTTGAAAGTGTGAGGTCACAAGATAGAATTCGGGTGGTGAGTGATTTATTAAGTGTGAGGTCAGAATTAGTGGCTCTTACCACTAGGCCACATAGTCGTCCACATAGTCGTCTGATTAGTATATTTTATAATTCTATTAATATGACATTTTTTAAGTTTCATTCTGAAAAATCGGTGGAATAGGTCAGGTAGATAATTGTTCTTCGTGAAGTTCTACTAGCTCGATAACATGTTGGGAATGTGTTTATATATTTTTCTTATTTTATGTTTTGTGACATTTTTTAATTTTAATTTTATCAAAATTATGTTTTGTCGTTATACTTAAATGATTCTTATCATTTTTAATATAGATTAGCCATCTTAACAAAAAAACTCTCTAATTATTATTTTTTTATTAAAATTAGTTTATAATATATTTATACTTTTTTTTGTTTTAATATAGAAAAAAATCTTATATATCAATTAAAAAATTCAATTATATATTTGCAAATTATTTAAATTTAAATTAATTTAAATTTTAAATATTATAAAATTTTAAGATTTGAAGTTCAAATTATTACTTCAAGATTTTGATCATGAGGGGTGTGAAGAAAATAAAAAATTAAAACTATTTATAAGTTGTAAATAAGTTATTTAACTGATATTAGTTTGTTAATATTTTTTAAAGTAATTTTATTATTTGTTAAGAGCGATTATTTTGTTATTAAAAAAGTGTAAGACTATATGAGATAATAAAATGACCTAAAAGCCTTAATAGGATTTATTTTTTAAAAGTTCATTTACTATTTTCCTTTCAATTCATATTGATTCTTCTTTCAATTATTGACCAACTTTTATTCGCTTCATTTGCACATTAACCCTAAAGCAAATGGGGATTCCTTCCTCGAACGTCCAAAAATCCGACCTCTCTAAGAATTATAAAAAACGGTCGTCTCCTCTTAATTCTTGAAACTAAGAATTAACCCTTGATTTGTGTTTTCCGTTTGGGTGTTGGTGTTCCTTGCCATTGCGGGCGGGTTTTAAATTCCGGGTAAACGGGTCAGGGTTTTCTCTTATGAAAACGGGTTAGAGTATAAATACTTTTTTTTTGGGTATTTTTCTCATAACAGAGCAAATAGAGAGAGAGTGAATTACAGATCTAGGGTTTTCTGGTTTCCTTCTTCTTCTTGTTCTTTGGCTGATCCAGAGTGAGAGATTAGGGGAGCTTTTGATTGTGGAGTAGTCCAATCATTCCTAGTGTAATCACTTCTTTCATTTGAGAGCAGGGCATGTAAGTTTCTACTATTGACATTTGTTTGATTTAGTAAAACTTATCCCTCCCGTGGACGTAGGTCGATTTTGACCGAACCACGTATATTGTGTTGTCGTTTATTGCTTTGTGCTATTTCAGTTCTTGGTAATCTGTTTATCGTCTACGATTTGGAATCTGATTTGCTACAGGTTTTGATTTCTAAGAAGATCCATAGTTTTGCTGTTGCAAAACCCAACAGTGATATTAGAGCAGTATTAATTGGTTATCTGTTTTAACATTGGAGCAGAGTGCTTTGCTAGTTATTTGGCGAAATTCATTGAAGAGATCAACTGGTTTCTTTGCTAGTGTTTTTGTCAATTGTTAAGGCAGTAATAATGGGGAAATCTAGACCTGATATGGTGAGTCTGAATGGTACAAACTACAGGCAATGGAAACTGATGATCAGTGATCTGTTAGTTTCAGATGATTTGAATGAAGCAATTGAAAATGAGGGTGTTAGACCTGAGACTACAAAAGAGGCTGATTGGAAAAAGATAGATAGAAAAGCCTGCAGCTTTATTCGTTCCTGGGTTGGTGTAAATGTTGTGCACCATGTTGAGAATGAGACTACAACGTATGGTGTGTGGAGAAAACTTGAAGCTCTCTATGCTGGGAGGTCAGCAGGGAATAAAGCAGCACTAGTACGAATGCTGGTGAATCTGAAGTACATTGATAATAAATCAATTGCTGAGCACTTGAATGAATTTCAAAATATTTTGAATCAGCTGAGTAGTATGAAGATAAAATTTGATGATGAGGTGCAAACACTTTTAGTCCTTGGATCTTTGCCTGCAAGTTGGGAGACACTTATTATCACTCTCAGCAACTCAGCACCAAATGGTAAAGTCAACATGGCATTTGTCACCAGTTCCTTACTTGATGAGGAGAATCGAAAGGGGGATAAACCCTCTAAGTCTGATATGTTGGTGGCTGATAGAGGAAGATCAAAAGATAATAGAAGTGGTTCGAGCAGGGGAAAGTCTAGAAGCAAGTCTAGAGCTCCAAAGAAGGATGGTGCTTGCCATTATTGTGGCAAAATGGGTCACTGGAAAAATGAGTGCTCGAAATTTAAAAATGATAAAGCGAAGGGTACAGTGAAGCCCAGAGAAAAGAAAGAACAGAGTGCAGATACATCTGCTTATGTTTCAGATGGTGAACTGACATATGCTTCTAACTGTCAAGACTCTTGTCTTAGCACATCTTCAAATGAAACAGCATGGATTGTTGACACATGTGCCTCATTCCATATAACTCCACACAAAGATTACTTCCAGTCCTACAAAGCTGGTGATTATGGTGAGGTTCGCATGGGTAACAGTGGTGTGTCCAAGATAGTTGGTCTGGGTGATGTTAGAATTGAGACAAACATGGGCTGCTTCCTGACATTGAGAGATGTAAGACATGTTCCTGATTTGAGAATGAATTTGATTTCAGCAGGTAAGCTCGATGATGGAGGCTACCATAATGTTTTCAGTGGTGGAGCATGGAAGCTAAGCAAGGGTTCATTGATTATTGCACGAGGTAAGAAATGTTGTTCCTTATACAAGACAAATTTGAAAATTGTCTATGATGCGGCATATTCTGTTTTAATGGAGTCATCCTCTGAGTTGTGACACAAGAGATTAGGTCACATTAGTGAAAAGTGGCTGAATGTTTTGATCAAGAGGAATGAGTTGCTGAATCTCAAGGATGCTCATCTTGAAAATTGTGAGCATTGCTTGAAGGGTAAACAGAACAGAGTCTCCTTCAGTAAGTCAAAAGTTGAACTGAAAAAGAAACAGATGTTTGTGGTCCTATGAAGATTAAATCCATAGGCGGTGCTTCTTATTTTGTAACCTTCATAGACGATGCATCTAGGAAGGTTTGGGCTTATGCTATAAAGTCCAAGGATGAGGTTGCAGCAAGGTTTGAGGTCTTTCACAAGCTGGTTGAAAGAGAGATAGGAAGAAAACTGATGAGGGTGCGGTCAGATAATGGGGGAGAGTACATAGGCTCATTTGATGATTATTGCAAAGAGCAGAATATTCGACATGAACAGACTGTGCCCAAGACTCCACAACAAAATGGTGTGGCAGAGAGGATGAACAAAACAATACTGGAATGGATGAGGAGTATGCTCTCCCATGCCAGGTTGGCTAAGCATTTCTAGGCTGAAGCCATGAGCACTGCAGTGTATGTGATCAACCGTTCTCCCTCCAAGTCATTGAATAATAAGTGTGCAGAAAACGTCTGGTCAGGTAAAGATGTTAATTATGACTATTTACGTGTTTTTGGTTGCAGAGCTTTTGTGCATGTTCCAAAAAATGAGAGGTCTAAGCTAGATGCAAAAACCAGACAATGCATATTTTTGGGGTATGGTGATGAAAAGTGGGGATACAGGTGTTATGACCCAGTTGATAAGAAGGTTTTGAGAAGTCGGGATGTGGTATTCCTTGAAGATCAGACTATTGAGAATTTTGAAGATGGTGAAAAGCTTGATGCATACATACGTGACCTTTCTGGTCTTGAGTTGTCTCATGATGTTGAGGAGACAAGGCCACATGTAGCTTCAGACTCAGATAGTGATGATGATGTTCCTCAGGGTCAAGCTGTAGGCCATGGAAATGATACTAATACTGAAACTGATCTTGGTGATAATGTTGAGGTTGATTTTGAAGTTCAACAAGAAGATGGAAATCAACAGAATCAACAAACAGAGGTACTTCAGAGGTCTACTAGGGAGAAAAGATCAAGTTCTAAGTATCCTGCTACAGAGTATGTTCTTCTAACTGATTGTGGGGAGCCTATATGCTATAAGGAGGCTCTTGAGGATGCTCATAAGAAAGAATGGTTAGCTGCCATGGATGAAGAGATGAAATCATTGCTGAAAAATGACACATATGATCTAGTTGAAAGACCAGAAAAAAGAAAAGTATTACAAAATAAATGGGTGTACAAGATCAAACAAGAAGGTGATGATAGCAAGACAAGATACAAGCTAGGCTGGTTGTCAAAGGTTTTGGCCAGAGGCATGGAATCGATTATGATGAGATTTTCTCACCGGTAGTGAAGATGACTTCTATCCGGGTGGTGTTAAGTCTAGCTGCTTGTATGGATCTTGAGGTTGAACAACTTGATGTCAAGACTGCATTTCTCCATGGTAATTTGGATGAAAATGTTTATATGGAGCAACCTGAAGGTTATAATAAGAAAGGTGAGGAAAGCAAGGTGTGCAAACTTGTCAAAAGTCTGTACGGTTTGAAGCAAGCACCAAGGCAGTGGTATCTTAAGTTTGAGTCGTTCATGACCATCCATGGGTACATGAAGACGTCTACAAATCACTGTGTCTTTGTGCAAAAGTTTGCTTCTAATGATTTTATTATACTTCTCCTATATGTTGATGACATGCTGATTGTTGGGAGAGACAAGCTCAAGATTGCCAAGTTGAAAAAGGATTTGGCTAAGTCTTTTGAGATGAAAGACTTGGGTCAAGCAAGACAAATTTTTGGAATGCAGGTCATTCGTGATCGGGTGAAGAAAAGGCTATGGTTATCTCAATAGAGATATATTGAGAAGATTCTAAAACGATTCTGTATGGACAAGGCAAAGCCAGTTGCTTGTCCATTGGCTACACACTTGAAAATAAACAAGACAATGTCTCCCAAGGATGAAGAGGAAAGACAAGAAATGTGCAGTGTTCCATATGCTTCAGCAATAGGCAGTTTGATATATGCAATGGTCTGTACAAGACCGGATATAGCTCATGCGGTTGGAGTACTTAATCGTTTTCTTTCAAATCCTGGTAAGATACACTGGGAAGCGGTTAAGTGGCTAATGAGATATCTTCGAGGGACCTCCAAATACGCTTTGTGTTATGGTACTGGAAAGTCACATGTTGAAGGGTTTTCTGATTCAGATATGAGTGGTGATATTGACACAATGAGATCAACTTTAGGGTATTTGTTTACTTTTGGAGGAGGAGCTGTATCATGGCAGTCTCGTCTACAGAAATGTGTTGCTTTGTCTACTACAGAAGCTAAATATATTGCCATTACTGAATGTTGTAAAGAAATGAGATGGATGAAAGAATTGTTGAAAGAAATTGGCATTGCACAAGACAGGTTTGTGGTGTTTAGTGACTCATAGAGTGCTATACATGTGAGCAAGAATCCAAGATTCCATTCACGTTCAAAACACATCCAAAGAAGGTACCATTGGATCCGTGAAGTGCTCGAGAAGAAGGAGTTATACTTGGAGAAAGTGCACACAGATGAGAACGGGTCAGATATGATGACAAAGGGCTTGCCAAGAGGAAAGCATGAGATATGTTGTGCTAAAGCCGGAATGGTTCTGGCAGAAGCGTCATGATGATGAATGTTTATAGCAACATTCTCCCATGGCTCGGAAGGGGGAGAATTGTTGGTGTTCCTTGCCATTGCGGGCGGGTTTTAAATTCCGAGTAAACGGGTTAGGGTTTTCTCTTATGAAAACGGGTTAGAGTATAAATACTTTTTTTTTGGATATTTTTCTCATAACAGAGCAAATAGAGAGAGAATGAATTACAGATCTAGGGTTTTCTGGTTTCCTTCTTCTTCTTGTTCTTTGGATGATCTAGAGTGAGAGATTGGGGGAGATTTTGATTGTGGAGTAGTCCAATCATTCCTAGTGTAATCACTTCTTTCATTTGAGAGTAGGGCATGTAAGTTTCTACTATTGACATTTGTTTGATTTAGTAAAACTTATCCCTCCCGTGGACGTAGGTCGATTTTGACCGAACCACGTATATTGTGTTGTCGTTTATTGCTTTGTGCTATTTCAGTTCTTGGTAATCTGTTTATCGTCATAGACGATTTGGAATCTGATTTGCTACAGGTTTTGATTTCTAAGAAGATCCATAGTTTTGCTGTTGCAAAACCCAACATTGGGATCGTCGGGATTGGGTGTTGTTCTTCGTGCGTGCTTGCTTGGGTCTGATCTTAGGAATGTGGACTTGTTTCATTAAACATCTTCGTGTACTGCTGGCTGCTGCGTCTAGGACTCTAGGTCCCCGTTTAGCTTTGATGTAATTTTTTTTTTATTGTTTTTTCCTTTAATCTGTAAAAAAGAAATGAACACAAATTAAATAAATTTTTAATCAAATTTAAATTCATTTTAATTTATTTACACTCTTCTTATATTATTAAAAAAATATCAAATTTTAATTATAAATAAAATATTAAATGTAGGTAAGGACAGTATAGTTTATCCTGAAAGACTTTTTTTCTAAACACTATTTCAGTAATTTTATCCATGCATATTTTGATCTCATATCCACTCAAATACTGTACACAACCATATTCCTTTTTTTTGAATTAAAATAGAAAATAAATATTGAAATAATTATAAAATAAATAAATCTTTTTTTGGGAAAACAAAAATAAAGGGAGAGATAAAAAAAATAGAAAAATACAATAATAAGAATTATGTTAAATTCATAAATATCATCCAATAAAAAAAACACTACACCAAAGTAGCTCAATGGTAAAAGTCGACTTAAGAGAGCAATATGTCACGGATTCAATTTCATCTAGAAGTGTTTTGAGTTTAAGCGGAGCTGCGGGAGTCATGGTTGTGAGGTATCATATTAGTTCTCATTTAATTCCCAAAATACTATAGAGAAAACAAATAAGATAGTCATGTTTTTAGAATGCTGAGTTTTGCTTCTTTTTTGAAGTATGATCATTAATCTCGCGAGTTAAGTAGATAGATCACAAACACACTTAACAATTTAATTAGGCGTAGAACTTGTCATCGACGACAAAACTGACCTGAGTTTTGGGCTGCCCCAGCTCCCAGTAGATAAAAAATAGATATTTTTTTTGTTGCGTTTAGTTTAAAAAACTGATAAAAAAATTAATTTTTAGTGGGATTTGAACTCATAATTAAATAAAAATTTTAATTTTTTATCTTGAACTACTAAGCTATAACAACTTATGTTCAAAATTATAATAAATTTAATTAAATATCTCACTAATTTTAATAAGTGGGCTGCGAGGGGAGTGTGCTGCCCTAGTCCGAGGGCTTGTCGGGCGGGCTTACTCTATGGCCGATCATGTCTGACGGATTCGAACATGAAAATATCCACATCTTATTACCGCTAGACTAAAAGAAAGAATGAGTGAGGAATAACGTGAAGAATTCTATTAGATTCATATACTATATAAAAAAAATAGTCGTTTTCTTTACATTCATATAATCTACCACCAAAAAGTACTTACTTACCCCTAATCCTTAATTTCATATTATTGATAAAATAAAAAAATAGTTAATTTATCTAATTGTGAAAAAAAAAAAAATGCTTAGATTATTTTTTAATTTTTGGTGAACATAAGAGATTATTGAGGAAAGTAGATATCTCCCCTCTCAACATTCTCATTTACATATTTTCTAATACAAACTCATATATTAAATATTATCTTTAATTATAATTATTAACAATTTTTTTATATAAATTTTAATTAATTATATATATAATATTATAATAATTAATCCATTCTTTAAAAAAAAAAACACACTTTCTTATAACAAAAACCCATATAATAGATTTTTTTCTGTTATTTAACTATTTAATTTATTAGTTAAAATATTTTTATTTTTATAAATTTAAATTTTAAATATATAAAAAATATATTATAATAATTTAATTAATTAAAAATTCAAATAACTTATTTTTATAAAAATAAATTTTTTTCTGTGTAAACAAAATAAAATGTGATAAATATTCAAACATCAAACAAGTTTATTACAAGTTTTTAGAAATAAAATTATATATATATATATATATATATATATATTTTGATGAGTTGACTAAGACTCCGTCAACCCACTTGCAGTAGCTGTACAGATTTGATGAGTACTTGAACAGGTCTTAGCCACATAAAATAAAACATCACTAAGATATATATTTTTATTTTTTTTTTAACCATTTGATAAGTTATTTGGGAGTTCTTATTGATTTTTTTTTTTTTTTTAAAATCTTGATTGATGAATAATTTAGTTATTTGGATTCAATACGATAAAATATATGGATTTTGAGTAAAAAAAAATCCACAAGCAACTCACATCACCTCTAAAACTTGTTTGAATTTGAATTATTTGAAAAAAAAAATCTATATAAAATAAATTGTTGGAGATAAATTATTATATATATATATATATATATATATATTTAAAAGTAATTTTATATTTGATAAAAAAAACATTTTATGCATAAAAAAATATTAAAAATTTATTTTGACATGTATTTATTTAATCTTGCACATAATTACAGTTAT
The DNA here is from genome assembly GCF_907164915.1 of Impatiens glandulifera. NCBI lineage: Eukaryota > Viridiplantae > Streptophyta > Magnoliopsida > Ericales > Balsaminaceae > Impatiens > Impatiens glandulifera. The sequence goes on along the minus strand of NC_061862.1, from coordinate 161,565,522 downwards.
TCACAGTAGTGATGTATTATCTCATGTAAAGAGGTTAATAGCCTTAGTACGTGTTCTCAAAAACAATTGAAAGACTTTGAACTTATTGATTTGTTGTAAAAAGAATATGTATTATAGTAATCGTTGTCGTATGTATTACAAAGAGGAGGTTGAATCAATAACTTATTTATTTGTGCATTGTCAATGGTGATTAATATTTAGAGTTTTTTTTATGGAGTATGAATATGATTCACTAGGTGATTCCTAAATCTTAGGGTAGTTGATGAGAAATTTAGATTGATACAATTTGTAGAAAGCCTAAATATTTTGGTTACCATCCCAATTATTTTCAATGAACTATGTGGATGGAAAAAAATCGTCGAATATTCAATGACGACAAATTGAGTATCTTTCATAATGTTATTATTATGACTGTTTTTTAAGTTTTGTTCTAGAAAATTGATGGAATTGAGGAGAAAGATAATCATTATTTTTTCTTATTTTTATGTTTTTTTGACGTTTTTATTTATTTTATTTTTTCATATATTTTTGTTGTCGTGCTTAAATTATTTTTATTTTATATATATATATATATATATATATATATATATATATATATATATATATATATATATATATATATATATATATATATATATATGTAAGCATGACAATTTGACCTACCCTAATTTTAAAATAATATCATTATTTTTAATAATATTAAAATAATATTTTAAAATTTTCTGTTCAAAATAACCCAAAAAAGAATTAAAATCAAATTATGGTTAATTGTTGTGATAAATAAACTCTAATTATGAAAATTATTGAAAATCCAAAGAAGGTTAAAAATATTTAATTGCAATTTAATCATGAATTATGTTTAATTTATGACTTAAAACAATTAAATAAATACCTGAAAAATAACAAAAAAAAAAAAATATATGATAATAATTTTTATTGTGATTCTATAAATATGTTATGTGAAATTTTTGGTGAAGAAAAGCGTAAAAGAGTGATTAAAAAATCGATTTTAAATAACTTTTTGGATGAAAAATAAATCTGATAATCCAGTATAGCAAGAATTATTTTTAATTTTTGCAGTAGGAACCTAGGCCATCAGATGAGTGCCCATGCATCATCCAACGCCTAAGAACGCGCCACACAGCCGACTGTAGTCAAGCTCGCGCGCGCCCACCACATTTGAACAACTAACGAAATGGACTAACCTCGTTAGTCAAGGCCTCTAAACGCAGACGTAACACAAACGACGCCAACGAAACAACGCCATTTTTGTCTTCTTCTAGGTTGGAACAGAGACGCTCTCCAGAATCGCGATTCGTCGGGGTGTTTCTTCTAAAAGCTCTAGCGCCCTTGTTAGTTGGTCTTATCATCTGGTTTTTTATCCCATGTGCTCCCCTTATTCTCGCCTACCATATCCCCAACTCTATTGATCTTATCATACGCCCTAGCTAGGCTGCCACAGGGAGGATAAAGATTTAGGGATAAGTTCGTCGCAGTTCAATTTCGTCTTGAATTACTCCTCCCCGACTAACCTACCTACACTATAAATAGTCCCCTATGGTTTGTAAACCAAGTCATCAAATAAACATTGAACAATATCAAACAATTATATAAGATTGCACCTTAAATCAAAGATTGAAGATTCTGGCCAAAAACAGTTTTTGTGAAGACTTGTTCCGGCCATCACAACTTCGGTCCAGGAATTTGGATAGCATAACATCTGTATATCACAATTATATAATGTTCTTCAACTTGGTATGAATCCATAACATCTGTATATCATGTTTGTAATTGAATATTTGATTTTTTTCATTTTTTTTCAAATTTGATCAGTTCTAGTGCTTGTTCATGTGATTTCTTTGTATAGAATCAATATTTATATCATGTATGAATTCTGTTGAAAAAAATCAGATAAAATCAACCTGAATCAAACTTTTTGAAAAACTAAGCTTAAAAATTGGACTTTTTAAAAATATTGTGTTCTTGAGCTTAATCTAATTTTTTTGATTCAATTAGTTGTGAGACATGTTTGTAAACATGTTGGGATAAATTCTCAATGACTGTAATATCGTTTTGATCATGTTTGATCGAACTATGATTTTGAAAAAAAATGGATTTTGATTCAATCTTCAAAAAAAAATGTTTTAATGTTTGAATGATGTTCTTGTTTTGATTGTGTTCAATTATATTCATCATTTTAAAGCTAATGAAATCAAAATCAGGCATTGAAATGACTTAATTTAAAAAAATCCCAAAATTTGACCTAGAAATAGATTTTAGAAATTGATCTTTGTAAAAGATCCAATAATCGTGATTTATGTCAGGGCTTTTGTTCTTCATAATCATATGAACTAACGGTAGCTTACGGATCATGATTTCACGATCTGAATCAAAAGTAATGGCTTCTGCAATTACTTCATACCAAATAAAGAACACTCGGTCCTAAGACTGAGTCCTACTGGACTGCGACTGAGAAACAGGACCGAGGATCTTCGATTCTGACCGAGACCAAGGACTAGTATTCTTGGGTCATGACCAAGGATTAAGACCGGTGTTCTTGAGTTCCGACCAAGGATTAGGACTGGTGTTCTTTAGGAAGGACCGAGCCCTAGGACCGATGGTTTTAGCCTTGGACAAGGATTCCGACCGAGTTTTTTTTTAACTTAAGACCGAGCCCTAACTTAGCCTAAGATAGATGTTTCTAACCCTAGGATAGAACCCTAACTTGACCTAGGACCGGTAAACCTAACCCTAACCCTAAACCTAGGATCGAGCCTTAACTTGATCTATGACCAATGTTTTTAACCCTAGAATCGAGCCCTAACTTGACCTAGGACCGGTAAACCTAACCCTAATACTAGTCCTAAGACCGAGCCCTAACTTAGCCTAGCTAGGATCGATGTTTCTAACCCTAGGACCGAGCCTTAACTTGACCTAGGACTGGTAAACCTAACCCTAGACCTAGGACCAATGTTTCTAACTCTAGGACCGAGCCCTAACTTTACATAGGAATGATGTTTCTAACCCTAGGACCGAGCCCTAACTTGACTTAGGACCGGTAAACCTAACTCTAACCCTAGACCTAGGACCGAGCATTCTCTTGACTCAAAACCGAGCACACTAACCTAAGACTTAGGACTTTAACCAAGTAGCCCGAGTCCGGGACCGAGCTTCCCGTGCCCGATCGAGCCCAGATCGGTCTGAACGGACCCCAAGCCCTAAGATTTTGATTCTAAGGCTTGTTTGGTTCCACTTTTTGAAACCCAAAATTATTTTTATAATTTTGGAAACTTCGCTCCATTTTTAAATGGTTTCTCGAGGTTATAAAATAAAATATTTCGGCATGTCTCCCAAAAACAAATATTTTCAATTAAGACCCCGTTTGAATTTATTTTTATATTCTAATACCTTTTTCTGACATTTTTAGGTTTTGTTAATTTGATACCAGCACAATAGGTACATGTCCCTTTTAATAATTTTGTACAATTATTTACCCAATCTAAACATATCATTGTTTAAGACCCATGTACTACTAAAATAGAATAAAATGTTATAAACACATATTTAAAATAGCCAGAGTCTTTGGAAAATAAACCGTCCTTAGACGGGCGTGCATGACATAGTACGAATGTCCTTTTCCGAGCGTAACCAAAATTTGAACCCCTTATAGAAACTCGGGTATACAAATATGTTTATACACGAATATTTTATTCATTTTTCTAAAATTAATCGGCGACTTTATTTTCAAATATGTGGTTTGTTAAACTAATTATGTTTTATTAATTAAAATCGGGTTCCAAATCAAATTATCATTTGATTACAACAAGTCCCCAGATTACTAAAATTTGAATATAAAATTAATTATTTTTACATGATTAATTTTAAAGTGATCGGTACTATCAAAATCTTTTAAAAATTAAATGTTTCATTTTAAAAGATGCATGACCCGCAAATCAAGGTTGAAATCGTCGAACCTCAAGCAAAGCAAAGACTCCGGGCCCTCTCCTCATATTGTCATGTGTTCACAAGACACGTGCTAAGCTATGAATGAACCAAGGGGACCTAATCCAAGAGAAGTCAGTAAAGTCGAAAGGGACAACGATGTATCTTGGAAGTTACCAAGGGGACCTTTTTTGTAAATGATTCTTGCAAAATGATATAAAGGAGAGTCGTTTATGTTTAACGACAAAAGCATTAGAAATATTGAAAGAAAAAATTAAAAAAACATAACACAAAATAGTTCACCGATGATCAAACAAAAAGAACAAATTTTAACGAATACGAAGATCTTAAAAAGAATTAATGAGTCCTCAAATGTCTCAACCGATATACTCAATTTTATATAATTTTTTTAATATATAACTATTAGTATATTATAATTTATATATTTAAGTTTTTTATACTTAATTTGAGTTAATTTTTAAATATATATTTATATTATTTATTTTATGTAAAATGCTAGCATAACCCCAATTACTGACATTACTAACATTACTGCAACTTAAAACAACCAACTAATCTTGATCGTTATAAAGGACAATGATATCGCATCAAGCCAATTGCTAGAGAAGAAGATTAGTTCTAAGTAGGAATTAACTCATTATATATATATATATATATATATATATATATATATATATATAATTTTAGTTTTTAGTTGGTTAATAAAAAATGAGGTATCAACTCATTATTTATTTTGAAAAATATTTTATAATATTTAATAAAATAATATTTGAAATATAAATTTATTTAATTTTAAATAATTTTGAGTGAGAAAGAATTTTATTTATATTAAAAATTTAAAAAATATTATAAACATTTTGTTAAAAAAAATAATAAAATACTATAATAATTGTAAATATGTGAAATACTAAATTAGTCAGTTTTTAATAGTATATACTTATATAATTTGATTTTAAATAAACTTTCAATAATACTAATGAGTAAATAAAATTTATTAATTTATATTTTAATTAATAACTTAAATAATAAGTTGAGGAAATTATTAAGGGGTGTGAAAATAATAAAGCGTTGGATACGACGAGTTTATTTTGATTTTTTTAAGAAAGCGTGGTCTTTCTTAAGACTAAAATTATAGAAGCAATTGATCATTTTTATCGATTTTTATCATTTGATAAAATTGGAACTCTAGTTCGATATGTCTCATTCGTAAAGTTTCAGGAGCTATTGATGTGAAAAACTTTTGACATATCAGTCTCGTTTCGTCATTCTATAAAATTGTCGCAAAATGTTTGTCCAACAGGTTGCAGAGAGTGTTAAAGACAATCATATCTAATAATCAGATAAAGTTTATCAATGGTCGTCAAATCTATGATGTTGTATTAATAGTTAATGAGTACACTGACTCAGCTAATTCATGAGGTAAAAAATGTGATTTTGTCAAGCTTGCGATCATATCAATTGAGAGTTTTTGTTTAATGTAATGGACAAAATGAGAATGGGAGCGAAATGGATTGGTTGGATTAGATTTTGTCTCTCGACGGTTAAGTTTCCTATCATTGTTAATGGGAGTTCTCATGGATTTTTCGAGAGCTCTAAAGGGATCAGACAAGGTGATTCACTCTCTCCTTTTTTGTTCGTCATTGTTATAAAAACTCTATAAAAATGATGTCTTTCGTTAAACTCGAGACTCATCTATGGAGTGAGGTTTGGATCAAGACGATATCATTTTTCCATATTACATTTGTTTTTCGCAGATGACACGCTCTACATGGTTCAAGTCACCTATAGGATCTTTAAACACCTTTGGCATATTTTATGGTTATTCGGTGTATGTTCTAGTTTTTGAGTTAATCTTAATAAGTTAGACATGGGGTTCAGAATTTGTGGTCTTCTATCAATATATCTTGGTATGACATTATGTGCTAAATTACGATCCAAAGTTTTTGGGACCCCATTATCACTAAAATGGAATGTAACTGTCTAGATAGAAAAGTAAAATAATCTTGAAAGGGGTCGGTTAATCCTCATTAAGAGTGTGACGTCATCTATGCCCATATATATGATGTCGTTATTCATTCTCCCCAAGAGTGTAGTAGTGAAAATGGAGAGAATAATGTGTAAATTTCTAATGGGATCTTCTATCTCATCAACTTGTCATCTAGTTAGTTGGGATAATGTTAAATGTTTTAAAGATAATTGAGGTAAAAATATTCGTGATCTTATTTTTTTTAATAAGGTTCTTCTATCAAAATTGTGTAGTAGATTTGCAACGAAGCCGAATAGTCTTTGAGCATTGATAATCAGATGTAATATGGTCATGATTGGTCTTGTTGGTTCAACAAAATGCCTAATTATCTAGCGGGATGTAACATTTGGAGAGAAATTTATTCTATGTAAAAAAGTTTTTATGAGTAGTCTAGATTCATTGTGGGGATAGTTTTTCGATTAGTTTTTGGGACGACATTTAGTGTATTGTCAAAAGTCTAACTACAACGTATTGTGAGTTTGCTTCAATTGATATATGTAAAAATTCCATAATGAAGAACATATTTGATCATCAGTCTAGTGGTTTCACTAACCGAATTAGATATAGAAGGGAATTAAACATTATGGAGACTTCGTCCCATAATACAATTTACTTTGGTAGGACACAAACAAGTGTCCCCGTATGGCAAGACGTTAAACGTTGACAATATATGGATAGTTTCCATGTGGGGCATTGCTACACTTTATTTGCTAAGATAATTCTATATAATTTTTTTTCGAGGATTTACGAGCTCGATAACTTAACGAGTGCCATTTTTTTTCTTATTTTTTATTTTTTATTTTTATTTTTTCTTTTCATGTAATGTTTTGTCGTTATGCTTAAACGGTTTTTATTTTTATTTTTATTTTTAATATACATAGACTTTTTTTTAAATAAAATTATTAAAATATAGATAATATAATAAAAGGTTATTATAATAATCAAATAATCCCATATCAAATCAGCTCTAAAGTGATTGAATGAGTTTACATTAAAGATTCTTATATCTAAACAACATGGCATCAAATTTTTTCAAAAACCTATTTTAACATTCACTTTTTAGCATGTTCTATAGTAGAGTATTATTTAAGATATCAAAATTACTTTTTCACTTTCTCTCACAAACAATATTATTCATCACTTAGTAAATCAAACATACAAATATTATTTAAAACGAAGAAGAAAACAAAAACTCTAAACATTGATAATTTGTTAAGTAGTGTTTTTAAAATTCTAATCGAGAGTTGTTCCAAATTTATTCCAAATGTGCATGACAAGATCTTTCTTCAATTGAATATGCATCAAATTTCAGAAATTTTTTGGTGTCCAAATGATACAAACCAAGTCTTTATTTATAGAATTAGAAAAATAAAAAAATAATAATATATTTTTTTTTATTTTGATCAATTATTATGTAAAAGTAGTATTTAAAAAAGAAAACAAAACAAAAAATTAACCCACCAGCGCTGCCAGTTGGCGCGCTGTCATTGGGCCACATCAGCTAGAAATAAAATTTGCACCGATATCAAAATTTGATACACATCTTGCTGCACCATTTAGTCCCTATTTAACACCTTATTTAACTCCTATTGTGGATGATCTAAGAGGAGAACATCTAAATATGTTTTATTATTTTTAAGAATATGTTCGAAATTTGAGTTATTTAAATAATTTTATTTGGTATAAATTTTAGGTTTTGAAAAATTTGGAGGTGTTAATATATAATAATAAAAACTATTTTAAAATAGAATATATATTTTAATATTTTGATTATTTAATTAAAAGAGATAATTAATGAGAGGACAAAAGAATTGTGATTTTTTTTTACATTATTTGAATAGATATTCCAAATAAAACAAAGACCGAAGTCTTCCCATTGTACCTTTTCACTCCATTTTAATTTACATTATTTGAATAATTCTTCCGAATAAAACAAACACCAAAGTCTTCCCATTTGGTAAACCCTTTCGTGTAATAAACGACCGACCTTTATTCTGTATAAACGCCCCCACCTCACGTATTATTATTTAAGTTTCCAAGAAATATATGGGAGTTTTAATTATTTGATAATGTACATAATTAGAAAATAATCATTTGATTTAACATGTCCTTCCTTAACATAATTAGTACCCAAAAAAGAAAAGAAGAAGATTGTATAATATATATGAACCAAAATTTACCCAATTTTTTTTTAAAATTTGAATATTAAACCATTTACTCTCACATATATATCCAAATTAACCATAACTTTTGACCCGGCAATCCGGAAACTTTAAAAATTAAGCGTCATTATATATATATATATATATATATATATATATATATATATATATATATATATAATGACGCTTAATTTTTAAATATATATATATAATGACGCTTAATTTTTAAAGTGTCCGGATTGCCGGGTCGAGAGCTGTGATTAATTTGGATATATATGTGAGGGTAAATAGATACTTGGGTCGGATTGTAGGTTGACCGTCCATAAACTTAAAACGATTAAAAATAAAATTAAAAATGCTATAGGAATGGTTCGAATTTGCAACCTAACAAAAACAGGTACAACTCTTTAACCAACTAGGCCAACAACACTTTATATTTAAGATTCAACACCAAATTTGATGAACGCGAGACATTTTAACAATAAAAGTTCAAATTTTTAACTAACTAATCTATATATATATATAATGATGCTTAATTTTTAAAGTGTCCGAATTGCCGGGTCGAGAGTTGTGGTTAATTTGGATATTTATGTGAGAGTAAATGGATACTTGGGTTGGATTGTGGGTTGACCCGCCCATAAACTTAAAACGGTTAAAAATAAAATTAAAAATGTTATTTGTATGTTTTGAACTTGCAACTTAACAAAATAAGTACAACCATTAACAAGTGTGATTGAGATGTGGTTTGCCGAGGGATAATAAGCCGGTGTCATTTGAAAATGGTTATACAAATATGAATCAAATATTTGATTGACCAAAGTATGAGGTCACGATGCTAATTTTTAAAAAATATGAATCAAATATTTGATTGACAAAGTGAAAGTGTAAAGTCACGAGATGAGAGATTTATTCGGAAAAAATATGTGATGAAACATGTGAGAAAATAAGTTGTTTTACCGAAGTGAATAAAATGTGAATGAGAGCGTTCTATTTTTATTTTAATATATTATTTGTGATTTATTAAGAATTTTAAATATTGAATACATATTATTATAATTTTTTAATTTATTTTGTTTTCCTAGTAGTTACTAATACTAATAATGCTAATAAGAAGACTGATTAACCAACTAACAACTA